>NC_043709.1:11872167-12022090 GCF_006229205.1 Suricata suricatta | reverse complement strand
GTCAGCCCGCAAACCCAGCCAGCGCACACAGCCAGCACCCTCCAGGTTGCCAGGCTGGCTCTAATTCGGACAGAGCCGTGGCATTTACAAGGCCCATTCACATCCGAGATCTCCAGAGTCCTGACAGCAAAGCTCAGCGTCCTTTGCAAATATGGGCCAATGCACATTTCTCCCCAGCACCCGGGGTCCATGCTGTCCTTTGAGGAACATGAACATGGGCTGACCCCTGCATGGCAGAGAGACCTGGCCTCCCAGTGAAGCTGTAAAATCTCCAAGCTCAGCCCCTCGGAAGCCACAAGCACCAGGGCCGCCAGGCTGGCTGGCTGGGCGGAAGAAAGCATCATTTTCGAGCATGTCATCTGTGGTTTTCAGAACAGGTTGGGGCTGGCTTCCTGCTGCGCCCCGTCTGGTGGGCGGGGTACACAGACCTCTCCTTGTGGGCTCTCCCACGGGAGACAGGCCAAAGGTCATGGGTCCTTGTCCGTGTCTGGAACCTCATAACCATTCTAGCTGCTTCCAAAATCTGGGCCACATTGGGGAAATGGAGGCAACACAAATCTTGTTCAGTTAAGAACACTGTGTGTGACCATGGGCAAGGTATTTAACGGCTTAATGATCCACAGTCCTCCTCTGGGGACCAAAGCCAAAACCAAAACAAACCTTTCCGACGGTTTTCTCAGAGTTTGTGTGAGAATGGAATCAGTAAAGCACCTGGCTCCAGCACCACCTAAATATCTGTGATGCTGGGCCTTGAGGAAAGTGTGAGGTAGATCCCGCTCCACAGCCCAGGCTGCTTATTATGGGATGTGGGTTGTCAGGGTTACGGGGTGGGACGTGATAAAGCGGTGGCACGCACCGGCTTAGGAAGGGATCAGGACCCTGTAATACTGAATACAAGCAGATTCCCCACAGAAATGGCAAAATAATCGATCGTTGTTTACAATGCCCTGTGTCCCCTAAGAAAGGGAATCCTGGTGACCGTGAGGGTCTTCTGGTCCTGAGCAGGGCAGGGCCAGCCACCTGGGAGCAGCTGAGCCTAACTGTGCAGCCCAGGAAAAGAAGAGTCGGCAAAGCCCGGGGGGATGTCTGGGAGGGGACAGCTGATTGGAAACATGGAGTCTGGAGTCAGACTCATTAACCTGGGCAGGCCCCTTAGCCTCCCTGTGCCTCGGTTTCCTCCTCCGTAAATGGGGACCCTAATAGCCCCTTGCCTCTTCAGGTTGTGGTGGGAACAAGACGGGTTCTCACACATGGGGCTCCTGGAACCCTGCCTCATCTGTGGCAAGGACCCTGAGGGACTGGAATCCCCAAGGGGACCATCTGGATTGAATGCTTCTTCCCCTCAAAGAACCCCACGGTCCCTTCCGAGGCTCCACACAGCTGTCCCCTGGCTCAGTAACACTCCTCTCCACGTTAGTGTGGAGTCAGAGGTATGGAGAAAGCATCTTCTGAAGACACGGGCACCCCAGGTCGGGCTGGGGGGAGAGCCCGGTCCGGGAGAGAGGCCCCCAGGATGAATGTGGGCCCTCCACCCCTCGCAGACCGTCCGATGCCAAAGCATCACTCCCACCGGGGACAGTGGGCCTGCACCAGGCCCAGGGAAGAAGTTAAATGAAACAAAACGGTCCATAATTAGAATGGCAATAAAAGCAGAGGGGAGGAGTGAGGCAGTGAACTCTATTAATAGTGCTAATAAATGTTCTGGGATGAGGCTGCTGTGTTCTGAACCTGCCCGTGGGAGGTGTTGCTTACTCTCATTTGCATATTAATTTGGAAGGAAAATGCCGGGCTCTTTCTGCTGGGATAAATCAATTCCAGTGGAAGTTTCTCAGATGGGAAGCTGCTAATTCTTCTTCCCCTTTCCTCCCAGCAGGAAGATACCCATTTGCTGCCATGAAAATATTTTTAAGAGCCACCATGGTGTGAAAAAAAGTAGGCCAGCAAACTACAGGCAAAGTGCAGATGCTGCAGATGGCCGGAGCCATGATGAGCTAGGTGAGGCCCCGCTTAGGGGGGCTTGGGAGCCAGAGGAGACGGACAGTTCCTGGCTTCTCTGAATGACACCAATGAAGCTAAGATGGCATCTAGGTTCACCTCGAATCCCAGTGGTTATTGATTGGTACTGGCTGTTAAGGGGATGTGGGTAAGAAGTATTTGAAATCCACGACCAGGGGCACCTGGGCGCCTCAGCCGGTTAAGCATCTGACTTCAGCCCAGGTCATGATCTCGCAGTTTGTGAGTTTGAGCCCCACCTTGGGCTGTGCTGACAGCTCAGAGCGTGGACCCTGCTTTGGATTCTGTGTCTCCTTCTCCCTCTCTGCCCCTCTCCGGCTCATGCTCTGTCTCTCAATAATAAACAAAACGTTTAAAAAAGGAAAGAAAGAAATCTAGGACTAGACTCAGAGCGCACAGCTCAGGGATCAGTTAGTGACGTCCGCCATGGGAGAGGACGCGGAGGGGTGAGTGACGTCTGCCGTGCTGCCCCAAGGAGGGTCACACGTCTCAGTCTGGGGCAGAGCACTACAGCGAAGGCAGTGAGAGAGACATGAGTGGACAGTAACCCTTCTCGGGCAGCTGTGTGTGTTAGCCACCTTGTCCGATTCAGGGAACACAGGAAGGACTAAGATAATGCTTGCTTTCACAGGATTCAACCCAGCGAAGGAGACCAGGCACGTGAACAGGCTCAGGACGTAATGAGATCTCTCCTAGTTCCTGGGCTCCCCCCCTCCACCTCCCCATTCAAGTCTTTCCCTCCACCACCCACCTGCTTCGAGCGCTTCCCCAGCGGCTCCTCCCTGGACCAGGCTGCTCCTCTCCTTGCTGTACATACTCACAGCAGAGTCTCCTTTGCTTCCCAGATTGGACTTCCTCCTCAGACCGATGACTCCTGAAAGTCTGTCTCAAGCTGGTTTCTTTCCCCAACACCATCACCAGGTGCACACCAGGCCTCTCCACCAGCACGATCCCTATTTTACAGATGGGGAAACTGAGGGGTGGCAGGATGCCAGAACTTCTCTGAGGTCCACAACCAGCAGGTGGTAATTTGAGGAGGTGACCTGAGGTCCATGTGACCTGGAACCTGCCTCTTGAGCCCCCAGGGCACTCTGCTGACCAGCTGACACACTGATGGCTTCAGGACAACCTCAGGAGGAGGCTTGCTCACAGGATAAGATGCTGAAAGTTGAACACAGTCACTGGGCCACAGCCTGGGCTGCTTATTATGGGGCGTGGGCTGTTATGCTGACTGCATGGAACAGGATGACCCAGAGGGGGGCTGTGAATGTCAAAAGGGGTTAGGGTGCTGTGCCTTTAAGAAAAGACAGGTCTGGGGCGCCTGGGTGGCTCAGTTTGTTGAGTGCCCGACTTCGGCTCAGGTCATGATCCCACCAATCGTGGATTCGAGCCCAGCGTCAGGCTCTGTGCAGTCTGCTAGCTCAGAGCCTGGAGCCTGCTTCAGATTCTGTGTCTCTTTCTCTCTGTGCTCCTCCTCTGTTCACTCACTGTCTCTCAAAAATAAATAAAATGTAAAAAAAAAAATTATGAAAAAAAAAAAAGACAAGACAGGTCTGGGTGCCTGTGTGGCTCAGTCAGTTAAATGTCTGACTTCAACTTCAGCTAAGGTCACAGCTGGTGAGTTCGAGTCCCATATAGGGCTCTGTGCTGACAGCTCAGAGCCTGGAGCCTGCCTCAGATTCTGTGCCTCCGTCTTGCTCTCTGCCCCTCCCTCAATCATCCTCTGTCTGTCTGTCTCGCTCTCTCTTTCAAAAGTAAAGAAATATTATTTTTAAATCAAAAAAAAAGGCAGGTTCCAGGGTGCCTGGGTGGCTCAGTCTATTAAGGATCTGGCTCTTGACTTTGGTTCAGGTCATGATCTCACAGTTTATGGGATCAAGCCTCATGTAGGGATCCGCACTGACAGCTAAGACCCTGCTTCTTGGGATTCTCTCTCTCTCTTTCAAAATAAATAAATAAGGGGCACCTGAGTGGCTCAGTTAGCCACGTGTCTGACTTTAGCTCAGGTCATGACCTTGCAGTTTGTGAGTTCGAGCCCCACGTTGGGTCTGTGCTGACAGCTCAGCGCCTATAGGCTGCTTCAGATTCTGTGTCTCCCTCTCTCTCTGCCCCTCCCCCATTTACTCACGCACTCTCTATCCTTCAAACATTTAAAAAAATTAATAAATAAATAAATATGCTTAAAAAAAACAGTTAAAGAAAAGACAGGTTCACATAAGCTGTATATTCTTCTTACATGACATCACTTATTCTAATACATCATGAGGTCAGCAAGGTCACCAGACGTCTCCAGTGACCCAAATACTGAAAGGAAGATCCCAGGGAGGTGAGAAAATCCTCACCGCTTTGAGGAGAAGGTGCTGAGACAGAGAGAAGTCAACAACATTCCCATGAGCTCCCGGCCAACACAGCGGCAGAGCAAAGACCCCACTAAGGGCTTTCACGCTTCTGGCAACACGATACCAAAATCCTCCTGCTGGCAAAGGCCAGTCGGAATTGGGGGTGGTGTTTGTTAAGCCCAGAAGTAGAAAAAAAGAAATAATCGTAAGAAGAATTAGCATTAGGGTCATCTAGGTGGCTCAGTAGGTTAAGTGTCTGATTTCACCTCAGGTCATGATCTCAGGGTTCATGAGTTTGAGCCCCACGTTGGGCTCTGTGCTGACAGATCGGAGCCTGGAGCCTGCTTCGGATTCTGTGTCTCCCTCTCTCTGCCCCTTTCTCAGCCATGCTCTGTCTCTCCATCTCTCTGTCTCTCAAAAATAAACATTAAGGTTTATTTTTAAAGAAGAATTTGCATTTAAAAAGATGATTTTTTTTTTAAAGGATCTTAGTTGTGAAAGATAAACCGTCGTGCTTTGTGTTCCCTGGTGCTGGGTAGGCAAGGAGAGGGGTCTTTGGGCATCTGAGCTCACAGGCCGCTGTTTAGGCCCCTTGGCTCCAGTTTCAGATGAGCGGACACTCCCTCCGTCACTCTGCCGGAGTCAGAAGAGCCCCATCGGGATCACACCTTGGAGAGGGCTTTCCTGACCCGCCTCCTCTCCTACTAGCCAGTAGTAACAGCCCCATCCTGCCAGGTGCGCACCTGCTCTTTCCTGAGGGCAGCCTCCATTCCCTCTTAGGGCAGGGGGAGGGGGTGTGACGTAGGGCCCCCGGGCAGCGGACCCATGTTCCAGGGCCAGATGTTCCCTGCAGATCGAGCGGCTGTGGCCCACTCCGCGCGCTCACATCACCCGTGGACAGCACCGCAGCGTCCGCCCCCTAGACCTGCCTCTCCTCAGATTCTGATTTGCTGCTTTCCTCATGGTCCCCACAAGCATGAATCACCCCCCCCAACAGAAATACCCCTGGGGGCAGGGATTTTGTTTTTCTTCTTGCTACACCCCCAGCACCTAGAACAGTTCCTGGCATGCATCAGAGGTCACTTTGTAGAATATTCGTTCAACACAAAGGCTGCCAGAAAATAGGATACAGGCAGAAGGAGTCGGGAGGCGTGGCATTGAGGGCCCTGCAAGGGAGAGATGCCGACGGACTGTCAGAATGTGAAGGGCAGAGATCCATGGCCCAGAAGGTCTAGGCTCCAGGTCAGACAGAACGGATGGGAACCCTGTGCGGCTTGCACCCGGGCTTCAACCCCAGGAAGCTGCTTGCTCAGCGGAGAAGGGGAAGCTCTCCCCTCACAGATAGGCCTCCTGCAAAGGCTCAGCAAAGGCAGGTCTGTCCTCAGGGTTCTCTGCTGAGCCCTGTCCCGCCAGTGTCTCCCCCAGGCTCCTGACCAGGCGACGGCTGCCCGCACCAGCAGGGCCCCCCATCCGTCTGCCAGACCTCACCTCCGCTCTGCCACCGGAGAGTCTCGCTGTTTCCATCACACTCTTAGCAGGAGGGAGGGGGTTAGCTCCTGTTTTTGTTTCTACAATGCAAAATTTGTCAACTTGGCGCAGTTGACAGACTGCCTCTGTGTCACAGCACTGGTTCTTTTAATTGCCTTCCCTGCATGCGAGCAACTCTGTGTGTGTGTGTGTGTGTGTGTGTGTGTGTGTGTGTGTGTGTGTGTTCCCTGCGAAGGGCCTGCTTGCTCACTCACTTGCCCACACAGAAAAGGGGTGGAATCCAGAACACTGCCTGCCCCCTGGGCACTTGATCATGACCCTAACCTCCGAGAGACATGTCAGCTGGAGGCTCACCAGTCTGGGAGTCAGGAGATGGGCACTTTCGGCCCTTACATTAGAGTAGTAGCAACAAAGTCAATAATAATGTGACAGATACTACAATGGGGCTCTTTCTGGCTCAAGTTCAATTTCAGCCCCACAACATTCCACATTTCAGGGTAAGTGCTGGACCTCCTATCCAGGATGTCTGAAGGAGGCAACCAAACACCTGTTTCCAACACTTGACTGCCCACCACCTCTGACCTAGTAAACATTGGAGCAGCCTTGGGAGGATTTGGATATTGAGGGGCTTTTATTGGGACAGTCGTCGGGACGGGGAGTGAGAGCCCCAGGCCAGGCTTCAAAGAGGCTGGTGGGACAGCTTCTGCTAGAGTTGGATGGCCTGCACACCGTGGCCCACTGTGTGACACGTGCCTGAGGAATCTAAGGGCGCAAGGCTCTGGCTTTTGGCCCAAGGCAGAGAGGCGGGAAGAGCATGTGTTTCATCAGGTTCCAGCTACACAGCCACCAGGTGTGGGCAAAGCTGAGCCAGATGGCGGCCAAGGATAGAGAGTCAGCCTCGAGCCTACTGGAGGTGACCCCAAGAGCTGGCCTCCCAGGGGCAGGGGAAGGAAATCTAAGTGGGCAGTGGGTCATCTTGTGACCCTGGTGAGGCTGAGTCCAGCTCAGGCAGGAGAGTGACAGGACAGAAAGAACCTGAATCTCCAATGATCTTGCTGAGCCCCTGAACAAACCAACCTTGGCCCGTCCAACCTCAAGACTTCCTATCATGTGATGCATCACATTTTCCTTCTTGCTTGAGCCTTTTGAATCTTCCGTGTTCTGAATCCAAGGCAATATGAGTCGTTTTCCCCAAAGTATGCAAGCAGCAAGTGGAAGAGTTAAAATCCGATGGCAGATCTGTGAGTCCAGCACTTGTCACTAGTCCCCAGACCGAGATGTTGTTGTGAAAAGTGCCACGTGAGCTGAAGTCACAGCCCTGTCAGCCCAAGCCACAGCCGAGACACAGCTGCATGGGAAACCAAAGAAATAAGATGTTAAGAGGCTTTAAGACAGCAGAGGCGGAAGCTCCCAGCGCACATCAGGATATAGTAACAACTCAATAAAAGCATATCCTAAGGAGCTGCCGTAGGCCAGATGGGTCTGGGGACACATGACAATGAAATGCAATGTGGTCGCCTTGGTCAGTTCCTGCTACAGAAAGAGGGCATCAATGGAATATGGATGAGCTCCCAATAGTTGAGATTTTGGTTGATTGTGATGTACTAAGGTCAGTAACGTACATTTGACAAAGATCCCATGGAAACGAAGATGTTAACGATGGGAGAAACAGTAAAGGGGACACAGAAACTCTCTGTGCTATCTCTGCAATCTTTCTGTAAATCTAAGATTATTCCAAAACAAAAAGGTTATTTTTTAGAAGTTTAGTGAATGAATGAACAATATGCACATAAGAAATCTAGGTCCACAGACAAATAGAATACTTATCTCTCATTGGAGTAGCATAAGTAACTCTGCACTTACAGTTGGCCCTACATGGCTTTTTTTACATCCCCACAATAAGGCTGTGAGGTGAGTGTCATCACACAGTGCTTGGCACATAGTAGGTTCTCAGTAAATGTCCATCGGCTGAGTGAATTAGTCCTCTTTGTACACAGAAAAGCCGAAGCTTACAGAGGCCAAGTCCCTGCACCTGAGTTTATTTGATTCCAAGGTCCAAGCCCCTGAGACCCCACCACTCACCTGGTTTGGGGTTAGAGCTGTGTCAGAGTTGGGGCGGGGGGCAGACCTCTCTCTGCCCCTATTTCAGGCTCCAGCCACTCAGTGTCCTGGCTAGTGCTTGGAAAACATCAAAGCAAGGCACTACAGCCTCTCCATGCCCCTGAAATCAGCACCATAAATCTCAATTCCAAAATTTAATAATATTTGCTTTTGCATTTATGGCTTCGTTATTATAGAGCAGTCTGCCTGGGCTCAAGGTGGCTGTAGGAAATTATTTAATCTGATGGACTTACTCAGGCCACCCACCAGCTGCAATCCGCCTCCCCTAAGGAGGGAACAACAAAAGACACAGGAGGGGACAAGCTGGACAAAACGACTCAGCAAGGCATGAGGGAGGCTCCCCACTTAAGAGCATGCAGGGGGATGGGGGCTCTCTCTTTACAGACTGAAAATGCTTCCTGAAGGTTTCCATTGATCCAGCGTTTAGGGACCCACCTGCCTGGGTGGCGATAATTCTAATAGAAAAACCCAAATGAAATGGAGGAGATGGGGTGGAAAAGTGAAATTGGCTATCCCTTCCCTTCCACCTGTTCCTTCTCTGACCTGCCAATTTCAAACATGAAACTCCCGTCCGTCCTTCCAAGTCTGAATCTGATTCTTCTCTCTCTCTGTCTCTCTCTCTCTCTCTCTCTCTCTCTCTCTCTCTCTCTCTCTCTCATACACACACACGTTCCCAGTGACAATCTGTCTCTCTCTGCTCTAAGCTCCCATTGAACACTACACCTGTACCTCAATCTGGATTGGGGAACTGACTCGTTCATTCACTCAACAAATACTTCTCAAGCACATACTATGTGCTCTATGTTCTGAAGATGTAATAGTAAACAGAACAAACAAGAACCCTACCCTCATAGACACAGCAGTCTAGTTGCCCATATGCGAGTCTCTTCACACACCTGCTCCAATGAATTGTGGGTTTCTGAAAGAAGGAACCTACGTCTTTTCCATCTCTAATCTCCAGTGCTTACGTCAACCCCTGGCACATATTAGGAGCATCATACATCTTGCTAAATGGATGATCAAATCAACGAATCAATCAATATTCCGTACCAGACTGTTTCTCTCTGACTTAAAACCCTCAGGTACCCCCACACCGTCTGTCCACATTAGGGCTAGCAAACTATAGCCCATGGGCCAAATCTGGTCCACCACCTGCTTTTGTAAATAAAGTTTTATTGGAACAAGGGCACATTCATTTCTCTTAATATATTGTAAGTGATTGCTCCCATACTACATTAGCAGCAATGAGTGATTGAGACAGACATGGTATGATCCATAGAGCCAAAAATACTTAGTATCTGGTCCTTTATAAAAGAGATTTGCTCAGCCTGGTATACAAGATAAAGCTCAAACTTCTTAGGGTGGCCTTAGGATTCTGTCCGGCACACATCTGTCCACTCCTTCAGTGTTCTGGCCACACAAAACTTCCCCAGCCTTTGATAGGCCCAACCTTTGATGGCCTCATGGAGTCTCCACCTCCCCAGCCCTCTAGGGCTTAGGGGCTCCCCACCTGCAGTTTGCTCTGCTCAAATTAGTCTTATGTCCAAACCTGTCCACCCCGCTCACCCCAACACCTCACAGAGACTGCTCATGCATCTTCCCCTGGGCTGTGTGCCTCGTCTTTCTCCCTCTCCCACCCCGATTTGGGGGTTACCCCAGGCTCCCAACACATCCATATTTCTATTATGGCTGTTATCACTCTGTGCCGGAACTCCATCTCCTCCAGCTTCCCGCCCAAACTAGTTCAAGCTTCTTGCAGGCAAGGACTTGCCAAGGATGTGGTGGTTCTGGTGGTGTCTCATTTATTGCTGTCTTCCAGCAGCTGACCCAGGACCCACACAGGCTACGTTCTCAGCGAATGAACTGAACAGAACCAGGCGGTCCCCCATCACTTCTTTCATTTCCACGTGCTTTCCTCCCTGAGCGCCCAGTCTCCTGCTGACTAGGAGAGAACAAAGCATGGAGTTCAAAGAGAAAATTCCAGTTACATCAACTGGGGACAACCAGGTCTGGTACCTGTGCATAGGAGTGGGGAGCGGTGGGGGGAGCCCGTGTGTGGTTGTAACACAGTAGAGCACAACAGTGAGCAAGAGCAGAAACCCTGATGTTATGCTCCAACTGGCTGCCTCGCTGGGGCCAGCTTGGGGCACTTTCAATGGTGGCTCAGAGCCAGAAAGGCCGCCAGGGCCTGGCAAAAGGCCAGGAGGGCACATGGGTTGGCACAGGAGGCCATGGAGGTTGCTTCAGTGCTTTCTGCCTTCTAACGTGGCTTCACTTGGAAAACAAGGTTGTGGGGCATGGCAGTGAGGGTGGGAGGAAGCCCTTGGTGCCAGGGTCCGGCTCCAGCAGGTCCAGGGCTCCCTGAAGGATGGACAGTGTCAGTGAAAAGGAGTAAGAGAGCCTCAGTTTCCTCCTGCTCACCAGGCAGGCATCGCTGCACTGACCCAAGAGTCAGCTTTATTTATTTAAAAATGTATAGGGTACAAAACAGAAGTGGCAATTGCCTTAGACAATGATTTCTGATGACAAATTCTTTGGCAAGTAAAAATTTCCCAGAACATAGATTGTTAGAAGACTCATACATAATCTTTATCAACAGTGATTGAGGTAGGTGACTTAGATGCTTATCATATGGGGATTGAAGGTAACTTTAGCATTCAAATATAAGACAATGTTTTTAGCATAGCAAAGACAAAAGTTATTTCTTTCTGAGCAGGGGTCAATAGCCTGTTTGCTTGAGTGGAAGAAAAACAGGAGGAAATGTAATATTTGCTCCCATAAACACAAAAGAAGAAGTTCCTATAATAAGTTCCTTCACAAGGTGCAATCAGCATTTCAGGACCAGAATAAGAGGACAAGTCACTCCTGATACCAGTCAGCAAGGCGCCTTGGGGATCAGTGCTCAAGCAAAAATAATTGAGTGGGGAGTAGACATCGGTTGCCATCAGACGGCAGGAGGCCTTGCAAACCCTCCTTACCTCACAAGGAGTTTTTGTGTGGTTTTTTTTTTCAACTTAGTGAGTTCAGAAATGACTTCCAGCATTGTGGGCCTGGCTGTGGGATGCTGACAAGGGAAAGGGCAGATGGGGAGGAATAGACCAACAACTCTCCGGTAGCACCAGCCTGGCCTGTGGTCCCTTGTTACCATGACATCACAGTACCACCTGCCTCTGACAGGAGGAAAGCAACCTCCTCCTCCCTCCCCTGCCACCCTCCCTGCCCTGCCCCTGCTCACATACCACCCACCTGACCTTCATGGCTTCCAAAAGCAAGAGCAAGATTAACCCCAAGCAAATGGGGAGGGAATAACTTCGGAGGGCTCCAAATCATGGAGGCTGCCTGGTAGACCAGCCTGGAGTCACCTAAGACTGGCATGAGGACAATCACGTTTCATCTTAAATTTCCAAGAGCTAAGAGCCCAGAAAGCACTTGACCAATAAACTATCTGGTGCTGATCCCCCTTAGAGTCCCTCCTGCCTACAGTTCAAGTTTTGCTCCTGCCCAAAGAGTTAGGGGCTTTCCATCTGGATTTTGACTTCTGTCCCAGACCCAGAATGACTTTGGCTGAGAACGGCCCCACGCACGTGGAATGGGAGCTTGTGCCCCGGGAACAGAACTGCCCCTGGGAGCAGTGGCCCTTCGGTGGTGGGGTGGGGACCTGGAATAAATGGGAAGGAGAAGGATGTCCTGGCCCGTGGGATCTTAGATATTCTAATACGGTAATGACCATTGGCAGGATGTGGATGTTTCTCAGTGAACCAGGATGGACCAAAGTTTATATGTCATTCAGAATAAAGCCTTTTAAAAACTTTTGATTGCAAACATTCTGGAGCCCTCCCACAGCTCTAGCCCCTCTCCCGGCGTCCATTCCCAGGACCAAGCTGCACCCCATGCATGATGAAGGTGCATCAGGTAGGAATGATGGCCACCAGAAGACATCCTTTCAGGGCTCTGGTTCTTTGGAGGACTTCTCAGCCCATATGGTGTCACAGAAAGCTCTGAAGCGTTTCCAGGTAATTGAACAATCACTCAACTCCTCGACTTCACGACATAGAAGAGATGGCTTTGGTGGCCCCTTGGGGTCCAACCCCAATAGATCAGGTGGTCTCTGAATAACACAGTTTCTGCATATGCTCTAGGCAGCGTTCCTAGGTGTACTGTCTCCAGGTCAGCTGCCACAGGACCTCCTGGGGTTCTTACTGAAAATGCTTGAACTGTCCTCAAAACCTACAGAACAGGGATCGGGGATGGTGTTGACCCCTTCTACAGGTTCCCAGGCGAGTCTGAGAACCACGAAGAATCACACCCAAAGATAAATGGGAGTGCATTTGGATGGAAACTCCAACCAAATCCAGCGTGGCCTTCACTACCAGCTGCCCCTCACAGGGGCGCTGAGTCTCCTGACTCCCCATCGACTGTCTGGCACCCTAGAGGAGGCCACCATGAGCCCCTGCAGAGCTGAAGTAGCCTTCTGACGGGTCTCCCTGCTTTGTCCCTCACCCTGGCAGTCTCCTCTCCACAGAGAGGATAGCTGCCTGCTTTGTAAAATTAGTGACATCACACCACTGCCCTGCTGTCTACCATCCAAGGGCTCCCAACACGCTTGGAATCAAATCCCATATCCTTACGTAGGACGCGAGTTGCTCAACAAAAGGCTCCCTCTCTGCTCCCTCTGTGCTCCGGGCACAATGGCCCCCACTGTTTCTTGAACACACATGGCCACGTACTGACCTCAGGCTCTGAGCTTCTACTGGTGCCTCTGCTTGGAAAAGTCTTCCCTCCAGTATCCACTTGGCGTGCTCTCTGGCTTCCTTTAGGCCAGGTGTCATCTCCTGCACAAGGCTTTCTCTGTCCACCCATCTAGAGTATCACCCCCATCACCTTCTAACCCTCTTCCTTCCTCAGTATTTCCCCCGAGTGCCCCCTATGATGTTACACACTGATTTGTTTATCATTTATTGCCTCTTTTCTCTGCTGGAATAGATGTTTGCAAGGACAGAGTGTCAGTCAGGATAAGTAGGTTCTGCCGCGTTCACAGACAACTCCCAAAGCTCAGTGCCTCAGCAGCACAAGGGTTAACTCCTCACCCCCTGTCCAACATGTGTCAGCCATGGATTCAATTGCTGTGTCAGATGAGCCAGGACTTGAACTCAGGTCTGGCCCCACACTTCGCTACTACACTGCAGGGATCCCGGATGTGGTGGGCACAAAGCTATGTGGACACAGAGCCAGCTGGCCACCAGGACCCTTGTCGGACATGTCTGGGGACAGCAGTGTGCTGCTTCACTAGTCCAGTTCTTCGGGAAGGGTGTCAGTGCTTAGAAGCTTCCAGCTAACCTCAGGCTGAGGTCCACCTCTCCTTGTAAGTTCCCCTCATTGGTCCCAGCTTGGGCCTTCATGGCCCCGGGGGTCAAGTCCACCCATGCATGAGGATTGCCCTCATCTCCCCTTCCAGCACTCTCTGCTGACCTTAGCTTGCACCCCAGCCCCTCACCTCTCTTTCTCGTCCTCTGGGGAAGTCAACATCCCTCCAAATCCAGCTGGCCCTGGTTTCCTAGATGCCACTTCCCAGCACACAAGACCTCAAAAGAGACACCGGGCTGGTCAGCGTCTCCTAAATGCAAAACTGCTGAGCTTTTGCAGAACTGTTATCTGTTTTCCAGTGGGCCCAACCTAGTTCCCCAGCTTCTGCAAAGGATGCCCCTGGGCATTTGCTCTCTTGCTCTTTCCAGGCCTCATCGTTCGCACAGGTGCAAAGGAAGTGCTTCCTGTCCAGTTGAGCCACCCGTCCCAACTGGTAGGTGTCCAGGCTCCAGATGCGATGACAGCTCTGTCCCACAACTCTGTCCAGGGCTCCCAGCCCTTCTCTTCAGAACCTTGGCCCTCGGATATCCCCAGAGGGGTCTACAACAGAGCGGTGGCTGTCCCAGTGAGCTCCGCGGGATGGGGACAGTTGATGGAAAATGCAGTGAGAAAGTGAGCAGGGGCCATGGTCAAGTCAGACTGAGAAGCCCTGGGGAAGACAAAGTCACACTGGTTTCTCCACTGTAGATGCCCCAGGATTCTTGCATGTGCTCCAGTGCGTTAGAAATCTACTTAAGGATAACATTTGATTCAGTAAATATTTCTTGAGCTTCTATTTTGTGCCAAGCATTATTTGGACACTAGGAACGCATCAGCCAGGCTGATATCTGACCACAGTGGGGCTTACATGGAAAGCATTCGTGAACACATCTAGCAAAGGGCCTGACGACAGACTAGGCGCTTCCGTGCTGGTTTCCATCTGAACACCTCGTATTAATTTTCCATGGCTCTACCATAACAAATGACCACAAACCAGGTTATCTTAACACACCAGGAACGTATCCCGTTGCTGTGTTGAACGCCCCCAGTCCGAAATCAAGAGACTGGCTGGGTCTTGCTTCCTTAGCCGTCTAGCAGGAGACTCCATCCTTGCCTTCTCCAGTTTCCCGCGGTGCCTGGGCTCCATGGCAGGGGCTGCATGCCTCCAGTCTCTGCCCCTGGCCCCACATGGCCCTCTTTCCCATATATATATGTGTGTCTCAGTATCCTCACCTCCTAGAAGGAGGCCAGTCCTCAGATTTAAAGCCTACTCAAAGTTCAGGGAAATTGCAACCTGAAAGCCTTAACTAATAGCATCTGCAAATACCCTATTCCCAAATGAGACCATATTCTGAGGTTTTGAGGGGTCATGAATTTGAGAAAATGCTATTCAACCCACTACATATCTCATGGTGGAGAAACGGAGGCCAGGGCCTTGGCCCTGTACCTCTGTTCCTTCCCTGCAGGTGTTTGGCGGACAACGTGGGGCCTCTGCTTCCCCTCATGCAAACAAGACCTTCCTGGTGTCTGGGCCCAGGGTGTTGGGTAATATTCCAGGGCTGACGTAGGGCAGGAAAAAGGAGTTTGCTCCCCTGACATTTCCTATCTTGGGTTAGCCCAGAGGGTCTCTGGGGTCTGTGAGAGCACGGCGGGAGCCCCTAGGAAGACGGCAAGGTGGGTGGAGGAGAAATGTGCCCATTTTAACCCTTTCCTTGAGCGGGCATCTGCCCAAAGCCGAGTCCGCCCGGCCGGGTCAAACCTGAGGCCACAGCGCCCCCTGGCGGTCGGCATGAGCCGGCGCCGGGCTCCCCTGCGCTCACGCAGCCGTGCGCGGCAGAGGTGGCTGTAAATGAATTTAGCATCAGCACAGTTATTTAAATTGTTTTAATTAATCACAGATTGAGCAGTAAATGAACCACTAAGTGGAGAGAGAGCGCGGAGTGAGCGAGAAAGAGGTGAGGGGAGGAAGGCAGCCCTTGGTGATGGCTTAGAGAAGCATAAATACCTGGGGCAGGGGGCTGGAGGCGCAGCTCTCGGAGCCCCTCCTCCCCTCCTCCCCTCTAGCCTGGAAGCCCCTTCTGGCCCCCCAGGCGAGACGCAAGAGGCAGGGTGGGGTGTTGCTCCCTTGGGAAAGAATGGGTGCTTGGCTAGGGGGGGCCAGCCGGAGTGGGGAGTAACCGTAAGAATGTAAGTGCTAGCGCCGTGCTCAGCATGCTTACCCCCAGTATTGTGTCTGAAACACACACGGTGTAGCACCAGGCATCCTGGGAGACAGTGCCTAAGAGCTCCCACATCTAGGAGTCTTTCCTTTTGAGCAAGTCGTTTCCATGACGCCCTGGGCCCGGCTTTCCTGTCTGTAAAACTGGTTCAGCACCTTTCGTTGAATTTAATACAGGATTTAGCACACTGCAGCCTGGGAGGCTGTTTTCCTACAGCCCGTGAGCTGAGTGTGTGTGTGTGTGTGTGTGTGTGTGTGTGTGTGTGTGTGTGTGTGTGAAAGACATATGTATATGGTTGGAAAATATCAAAGTAATATTTCATGACATGTGAAAATTATACAAAATCTAAATTCCATAAATAAAGTCTTCTTGTAACTCAGTCCCACTCGGTCATTTCCAGAACTTTCTGGGGCTGCTGGAGAAATGCGGTAGCAGTTAAGTAGTTACAACAGAGACCATAAGGCCCTGGAAGCCTATGATATTGACTGTCTGACCGTTGGCATAAAAAGTTTGCCAACTCCTGGTTTAACACATCGTCATGTGTAGGATGCAGGATTTTGATGTACCACCCATGAGGGAGGATGCTGTCAAATCAAACTATACCACAGTACTTGTCTGTGACTTCTATTGTTTAATGCTATATTTATTAAGTTGTTTCAGACTACTTACACGTAGATTTTGCATCACACTTGTGATACATTAAAAGGAACAGGAGCACCAAAGAAGTTAGTTGAGGTACTCCTCAATGCCTTCGTACCCAGAGATGATGCTTCTGAATCACTTCTTTTGAAAGTTTTTATTTATTTTTGAGAGAGAGAAAGAGCATGAGCAGGGGAGGGGCAGAGAGACACAGAAACCCAAGCAGGCTCCAGGCTCTGAGCTGCCACACAGGGCCCGATGCAGGGCCCGATGCAGGGCTTGAAACTCACAAACCATGAGACCATGACCTGAGCCCAGGCGTAACCACTTGAGCCACCCAGGCACCCGCCAAATCACTTTTTGACTCAAAATCACTTTTGTCCTGGTTTTGCCCACATTACTGTCTTCAGTGTCTCTGTGTGATGCAGCATTTCTTACAAGAAGGCTTTGCTATTGTCTGGGGATTTTCTCCCCCGCCGCTGACATTTGATAGAAGCCCAGTGTACAGGCTGTGACAATTATGGCATGACCACACGCCTGGCCAGTGGTGATTTTAAGAAACATCCCAATTTCAGAAAGGTTAGAATGCATGGGCAGGGGGGACGGGGCGTGACATGAATCATAAACTTTTTCAAAATTGTAACTGTTGTTCAACTGGCTGGGATAGGACAGGAGACAAAACAGTTCCAAGGTCTGTCATCAAGGAGCATCAGTCTAGTGGGTTAAGAAGACAATAGACAAAAATACATATATGGTTTTTATCAGTGTGAGGGGAGTGATCTGAACTCAAATAGTAGAATGAGAGGAGAAAGGAGAGG
Source organism: Suricata suricatta (assembly GCF_006229205.1). Taxonomy (NCBI): domain Eukaryota; kingdom Metazoa; phylum Chordata; class Mammalia; order Carnivora; family Herpestidae; genus Suricata; species Suricata suricatta. Next base: position 12,005,110 of record NC_043709.1, on the reverse strand, counting down.
GGAAGGAGCAATTGAGTGAAATGATATCAAGGAAGCCATCCTGGAAGAGGTGATCGTTGAGCAGAGACCTCATGGAGCAAGGGAGTGAGCCCCCGAGAGACATGGGGAAGAACGTTACAGGTGGAGGGACAGCAGGTGCGGGGAGGGAGGTGGAAAATGAGGTCAGAGAGGCGATCTGGAGCCAGACGAAGCATGAAAGAATTCTGGATTTTATTTCACATTTGATAGAAAGCAACTTAGGGGTGAGGGGAGGGCTTTGAGCAGGAGAGCGGCATGATCTGACGTGTTTTTGTTTTTATTTTAAAGACAGAGAGAGCATGCACAGGCAAGGATGCTGGGCAGAGGGAGAGGAAGGGAGAGAATCCCAAGCAGGATCCACAATCAACATGAAGCCCAACGCGGGACTCGACCCCATGACCCCAGAATCATGACCTGAGCTGAAATCAACAGTCAGAAGTCACCTAACTGAGCAGAAGTAGGGGGACTGGTTCGGAATTGAGAGACGAAGGGTGATTGTGGCAGAAATGGTAAGAAGTGGTCAGAATTTGAATCAGTTTTGAGAATAGAGCCAATATGATTGCTGATGGCCAGGAAGTAGGTGTGAGAGGAGGGGGCATCGCAGGGATGGCCCGAGGGTCTGGTCAGAGGGACTGGGGAGGTAGAGTCACCATCTTCTAAGAAGGGGATGCCTTCAGAGGGCTGGGTCAGTCAGGAGTCCCACGCGGGACTCGCTCAGTTTCAAACGTCCATTAGATGGTCACACAGAGGCCCCAAGGAGGCAGGCAGGACAGCTCTGGGTTCCCAAGGAAAGGACCAGACTAGAGACAGCAGCCAAGAGCCTGCACGGGGTCACACAGAGAGTGGTTATCCTAGGAGAGGTGGGCCCTTCGAGGGCCAAGCCTTGGAGCCCTCCAACACAAAGAGCTCAGAAAGATGAGAAGGGACCAGCAACAAGACAGAAGGAGCCACCAGTGAATAGGATGGCTGTCGTCACTCACAGGTCCTGGCGCAAAATGAAAATGCAGGAGCCCTTGCTGGAGATGACTAAGAATATCAAGACAGCAGGAGCAGAGGAATGAGGCTCAGAGCCCTGTGAACATTAGTGGCCGTCACATGCACATGAAGCCAGCCCTGCAGGGGAGACAGGACACCATGGAATGTCCTTTCCTGGAGCCAGGAGATAACATGTATTTCAAGAAGAGAACAGGGTCAAGCAAGTGAGGACAGAGACCAACCGGCAGAGGGTAGCAAGGAGGAGGCAGCTGGTGGCTTTGAGAAAAGCAGCTCCCTCCGAGGGTGGGGTGGGGACCAAAGCCTGACTGGGTGGGTGCAAGCGGGGAGGGGGTGAATGAGGGTGAGCAGGTAGAGACAACTTTGGTGGAGCTTTGCTATTAAGATGAGCAGAAACGTGGAGCCACAGTGGAATGAAGGCAGCTTCGTGTTTATTATGACTAGCACTGCCTGTAGGCTGATGGAATGACTATAGAGAACGAGAAGCTAAGGAGGCCGGAGAAGAGCCGGGAGGGTGCTGGCCGGCTGCCCCTGAGCAGCTAGCGGGGTGGCAGGCCGCCCAGGGAGTGGGCGGGGCTGTGTGGCAACACTTACCACAACCACTGTCCCCGTGAAATGGGAAGCGAGGCCACCCCTGAGGTGGGGGGCAGACGGTATGAAACTGCCAACCCAGGGAAGGTGCGGGAAGGAGCCCCGTTCTGTACTCCAAACTTCTTTGAGCCCTCTCTGCAGTAAAAAGTCATGTTTTGAATCAAGACCCTGAACACACACAGCCCAAAAGATGCCATTTAACCGTGTTATGCTCAGTGGGCGTGGGCCCCTTCATTCTATTTTATCCCCTTTCCTTCGTGCTGGGCGGACCCACTAAGTTGGTTTCTTGACCCACAAATGAGTCGCGACCTGTAGTATAGAAAACACCGGCTGGGGAAGCACAGCTGCTGGGGACGCACCCTCGGGGGCTGGCTTGAGTCAGTGGCCGCCGATGGGAAGGAACACCTGCGTGGAGCAGAGGGAAAGTTCAATTTCACCAACACCAAGGGTTTCTTGAGCAGTCACCACTCGGCGACAGGAGGGCAAACAGAATGGGGTGGACGCTGGAGAGAGATCTTACTCTGGGTCACAGGATCTAAGGAGGAAATTAGGGACAAGGGGCGAGAGGCAGTCCAAGGATGGCAGTGAGGACAGAATGGAGGTCGGAGTGAATTTAAGAATCATGGAGACAGGGAACCACAGGGTGTGACAGGGAAAACAGGAGGTGCTGGTTAAAGCATGGAATTGGGGAAGGGCAATTGTCAGGTACTGGTGAAAACAGGGTCTGGGTGTTACTATGGGGGTGACTGGCTAAGTTCACTGCAAGAGAGAAGTCTAAGGAACCAAGAGGTCAGGTGATTGGAGGGTATCCTCTCTGAAGACTAAGTCCCCCCAAATTAGGCCCCCGGAAGTCCATGTTGGGGACATAGCAGGTAGCCAGGGGCTAAAATAAAAGCTTTGGTCCCTGAGACCCAAACTCGGGCTAAGGATGGCTGCAAGAGAGAAAGGGTAGCGGGAGGCTTTGAACTCGTAATTGGTGACTTACCCTGGATGAGAAGGATGGGCACCGAGTCTCCAAGGTGCACAGAGTGTGGGTGAGGGGTAAAGCCTACCTGAAAAGCTGCCAGGGGCCCTGGGCACTCAGGGGAGATCCAGGTGTCCTGCAAGGCAGGGGTGGAGGGTGCTGGGAATGCACAGGGGGGAGGCTGAGTTCCCGGGGATCTCACTGACAGCAGTGCTGAGTCCTTGCGGGCACAGCCGCGGTGGGAGTCTGGGCAGTGGGGCCTCTGGGGCATGAGGAGGTAAGACGGTCTGCCCTGGGAGGGAGAAATATTTGGTCACTGACCTCGCTTAGTCTTTGTAGGTATGTGGTGACAGTAAGAAGCAGGATGACTTTTATTGGGGTGTTTTTCCTTATTTTTAAATTCTCTTCAGCCTTTCTTGCCTGAACCAGGCCAACAGCTGCCTCTGACTTCCTTGCCGGTGCTCCTGGTTTGGGCAGTTCGGAGATGAGGCAGATCAGGGACTTGGAGAGGAGTAGGGATGAGATTGTGCAGGGGTGGGGGGTGGAGTGGCTAGCACCCGCTGTGAAGCAGCCTCTGCCACCCGGCTTACACACACCGGGCTCCCTGAACCTCACAACCACCCGGCGAGCTGAGCTGTGTAATTAGCTCCATATTGCACAAAAGGAAACTGAGGCACGGAGTAAGCCACATGCCTGAGCGCCCCGGCTTCCAAGTGGGAGAGGCCCCTGTGTGGCCCTACCTCCCAGTGGGCTCCGCTGGGATAATCGGGGGTCCTGGCTTCTTGGGGGAGGGCGGAGGGCTGCCTTACACGGGGCCCTGGCCCCCTCCTTAGTCACTCCAATGGCTACGTACTTAAGCAGAGAGCTTCACTTGCATCCAAAAGCATCCCAGTTGAATTTCAAGGAGGGTCTGCGGAGCGCAGGTTCCGGGGCAGAACAATCCGGAACGTGGGCAAAGGCAGGACTTACAAGGCCGAGTATCACAGAGGTCGGGCACCCAGGCTGTAACCCCCCAGGAAGGCTGTCGTGATCCCTGGATGGGGAACCTCGGAAAAGTAAGGCCCTGCGGGGGAGAAGCGGATGCAGAGCCAGGACCTGCCATCAGACCCTTTCCTTCCGGGCCACGTGCGGGAAGAGGAAGGCAGCCCACCCGAGAGCCGCGCCGCCCACCCTGGAGGCTGACCGCCCCACTAGCGGCGTCCTCTCTCGGTGTCGGTTCCCTTCTCTGCCACTCGGGCATGGCGAAGCACCTGCTTCGAGGGGAGATCATTCTTGCCAGGTGCTTAGCACACCGGATGTTGAATAACTGGTGACTATGAATAATTTTCAGCCTCCTCTGCTCCCCTAGGCTTGGCCTGGTGGCTGCACCCTCTCACACTCCCATGCCCCTCCTTTCCTGCCTGTCCAACTGTGCTCATCATTGAAGCTGTGAGCTAAAGTGTCCTCTCCTCCAGGAAGCCCTCCCTGCTTTCCTCCGCCCCCCAATCTAGGTCTCTGTACCTGTCTTCTCTAGGCTTCTCCCTATAAAGCTGTTTTAATCTGCCTCTTTGGCGCCCATGATAGCATGGGGTACACTGCAGGTGCTCCATAATTGTTGAATGAGTGAAGGGAGGGAATAAGCAAGCTGAGGAACTAGGGACTGGGTTTCAGAAACAGGGCAGAGATATATTTCTCAAAATTGGAGACCAAGAGAGTGGGGAGAAGGGCTCGTACTGAATGCTCTGATGTCTTCTCCCACTCACATTGGGGTCCTACTGGTCCCAGAACCATTTTTCATTCATGCAACAAATTGTTGTGGTTTTTTTTTTTTATTTATCAATTTGAGAAAGAGAGCACAAATGAGTGGGGGAGGGACAGAGAGAGAGAGAGAAAGAAAGAATCCAAAGCAGGATCTACACTGTCAGCTCAGAGCCTGACGCTGGGCTCGATCTCACAAACCGCGAGACCATGACCTGAGCCGAAATCAAGAGTCAACCACTTAAACAGCGGTGCCTCCCAGGCGCCCCTCATTCATGGAGCAAATTTGACTGACCTCCTATCATATCCCATATCCCGTTCTTGATGCCAAAGACACAGAAGTAAACAAGGTACTCATAATTCCTGATGTCTTTGTGCCTGGTACGTTCTGGCAGCACAGACACACAAGGAAATACATAAAATACAAGATAGTTTCAGATCAAGGTAAGTATTCAGAAAAAAACGAAAGCATGCAGAGAGGGGCTGGGGCAGGGAGTTCCTTTGAATGGGATGGTGAGGAGACACATTCGAGCAGAGACAAGAATGAGTGATGAGAGGGAGGGAGCCAGGCCAAGACTTTCCCTGCAGAGGGAACGGGCGGCAAGTGCAAGGGTCCTGGGGCACAGCCAGGGTTGTGACAGCATGTTGGAGAAACTGAAAGAAACAGGAAGGTGTGCTCAGGGAGCAAGGGGACAGGATGGTGGGGAAGCCAGTCGGCCAAGGTAATCCAAGTACATTGAGAAAGCTTTAGAGGTTATGAGCAGGTTTTAGGCATGACCCGACTTTGGGTTTTTTTTTATTTCTTCTTTTTTTATTTTTTTAATAGTTTATTATCAAATTGGTTTCCATATAACACCCAGTGCTTTTCCCCACAAGTGCCCTCCTCCATGACCATCACCCCCTCCCTCCCCCCCTCCCCCTTCAGTCCATGGTTCGTTTTCAGTATTCAGTAGTCTCCCTTGATCTGTGTCTCTCACTCTTCCCCGCTCTCTTTCCCCCTTCCTCTCCCCATGGTCCCCTGCCAGGTCTCTCCTGTTAGACCTATGAGTGCAAACATATGGTATCTGTCCTTCTCTGCCTGACTTATTTCACTTAGCATGACACCCTCGAGGTCCATCCACCTTGCTACAAATGGCCAGATTTCATTCTTCCTCATTGCCATGTAATACTCCATCGTATATATAAACCACATCATCTTGATCCATTCATCAGGTGATGGACATTTAGGCTCTTTCCATGGCTTGGCTATTGTTGACAGTGCTGCTATGAACATTGGGGTACATGTGCCCCTATGCATCAGCACTTCTGCATGCCTTGGGTAAATCCCTAGCAGTGCTATTGCTTGGTCATAGGGGAGTTCTATTGATAGTTTTTTGAGGAACCTCCACACTGTTGCTCAGCGTCACTCATCATCAGGGAAATACAAATCAAAACCGACTTTTGTTTTTAAAAGGAGCAATCTGGCTGCTGAGTTTAACCAACGACTATGGGGTGTGGGGGCGGGGCAAAGGGAGAAGTAGGGAGGCGTGGGTGTCCAGGTAAGAAGCAATGGTGGCTTGAACAGAGTGTGGAGGTGGAGGAAGCGTGGCTTGGGGGGGATTTGGGTAGTGGGGACGACAGGACTCTGTGAGTGTCCAGGGTCATCATGAGTTCCGTGGGCTGTGAGGACTCCAGTCCGAGAGGCAGCTAATTCCTTCCCGGTTTTGCCCTCTGTGGATGCCGCCTGAGCTGCCCACCGAGCCCTGCTCCAGGCGTGTCTGCCATGCATCCCACAGCCAGCCAGCGCCGTGGATGGAGGCCTGAAGCCCTGCTAGGTTTTTCCTCCCCACCCCGTCCACGGCAAACACCTGCACGCTGGGTTATTCCTTCCTCATCCCTGTTCTCCCCTCCCTGAGAATTCCCACGATTCTGCCTCTGTCTGAAGGCACTTCCCGTTAATATAAAGAAATAAAATACCAACAGCCAACCATAGTTCTGCCTGGAGTTTTGCCATTTGCAAAGCGACTTTAGGCATTTTGTCTCCTTGGAGTCTCAGAAGCCACGATAATTGCTGATATGTATTGAATACCACAAGGCACCAGCCCCGAGCTAAGTGTTTCACTTACTGGTATGGTTTGAATTGTGTCCTCTTCAAAAAAGATGTTGAAGCCCTAACCCCCAGGACCAGTGACTATGGTCTTATTTGGAAATAGGGTCTTGGAAGATGTCGTCAAGTTAAGGTGAGCCATTAAGTCAGGTCCTAATCCAATTTGACTGCTGACCTTCTGAGAGACGAGACAGAGACAGATGAAGAGAGGAAAAAGCCATATGCCAGCGGAGGCAGAGGTTAAAATGACGTGTCTGCAAGTCAAGGAATGCCAAGATGTTAAATGCCTCGGGGACAAGGTCATACAGCAACCGGAAGGCAGGGCCAGGGATGGGTCCCTCCCAGCCGCTTTGGATTCCTAAGTCCCTCAGCTATACAAGCTAGCCTTTTTCACATGTTTTGAGATAAATGCCTCAGTTTTGAGCAGCGATCACACTTTTTTTTTTTTTAGAAGAGTCTTTGACTCTCTTCCGGGATCAGCACCCCCACAGTCTGCGAAGACTCATTTCCAGATGGTAAAACTGAGTCCCCACAAGGGGAAGTGCACTGCCCGGCCCCGGGACTCCAGACCGTGTGAAAGGATGTCTCTGACACTTCCAGCTCCAGAGCAGCCCAGCACCCCGCAGGGGCTTGAAGGGCTCAGCTCAGTGTGACAGCATCCAGAATTCTGAAAAATAAAAATTTGAGTCATTTACATTTTGAGACATACCCCAAGTGTTATGTGCTGAACAAGAAATCCCAAATGAACCAAGGGAACTGCTGTAGAAAAGCATTCTGACCACGTCCCTCTCTTGTTCAAAGCAATTTCCAGGGATCCTGTTGTCCTTAAAAATCCCCATTTCCCACAGAAGTGCTGATGCACAGGGGCACATGTACCCCAATGTTCATAGCGGCACTTTCAACAATAGCCAAATCATGGAAAGAGCCTAGATGTCCATCAACTGATGAATGGATGGATCAAGAAGATGTTTATATATACAATGGAGTGCTACATGGCAATGAGAAAGAATGACATCTGGCCATTTGTAGCAACGTGGATGGACCTTGAGGGTGTCATGCTAAGTGAAATAAGTAAGGCGGAGAAGGACAGATACCATATGTTTTCACTCATAGGTCTAACTGGAGAAACCTAACAGAGGACCATGGGGAGGGGACGAGGGGGGGAAAGAGTTAGGGAGAGGGAGGGAGGCAAATCATGAGAGACTCTTGAATACTGAAAACGACCTGAGGGCTGAAGGGAGAGGGGGAAAGAGGAAGGAGGGTGATAGGCATGGAGGAGGGCACTTGTGGGGAAGAGCACTGGGTGTTATATGGAAACAACTTGACAATAAACTATAAATTAAAAAATAAGCATTAAAAACATAATAAATAAATAAATAAATAAATAAATAAATAAATAAAATCCCCATTTCCTCGGTTCCAGATGAGATGGAGCACTTTTTCTGAGATCACTAATCATTTCCATTTCCCCTCCAGAGTCTGTCGGAATCCCAAGACCATTTCCCAAAGTCCCAGTGGGGTCATCTCAGGATGGCGTGGACAGACAGGAGGTGAGAAGGGAACAGGAGGAAGGGGGAGGAAGAGGGAAATCCCAAGTTCAATGCCAGCCTCTAAAGCCCAACCACTTGCCTTCCTGAAGGACAAATTCCCTCTGTCTGCGCTGGGCCCCACGACGTCCCGGCCTGGGACAGGCTGTGCCCAGCCAAGAGGGCTGGATACAGCTTACCAGGCTCTGCACCCTCCTGCACCTGCCCTGAGGAGCACCTCTTAGAGAGGCAGGAGACCCATCTTTCAGTTCTTTAGCCAGAGGCCCTCCTCAAGGGACCTTGGGATGCTGTTGACCTCTGCAACCATTGAGAGAAACCGGGGGACGAGAAAAACGCCTCCCAGCCTATGCAGAGTGACTATGACATGTGTGTGGCCCCACCTCCAGTGATTCGTGGATGTGCCAAAATTATCATCCGCTTCATCAGCCTCCAGGGGCCGGGCCAGGAGGTGACCGGCCAGGGCCGATCAATCCAGAGGCCCGCGTGGGCTTGGGCTCGGACAGATGCTCCTCTGGGCTTATTTCCCATTAGCTCTGTAATGTAATACTCAGTGTGTAATTGGTACATGAATCAAGAGACACACTCCCTTTCTGCTCCGCGGGGCTCTGCGGAAACCTCCCTGTGTCTCCCGGCCTCTCTCTGGCACTTCTCTAGCTGGGTGACCTGACACTTCTGGGGTTGGCAGAGGAGACACTTTGTTGCAGCCCCTAAATTGGGGAGTGACATATTCTCAGGCTTCCATAAGTGGCAGCAATCAGATCATCGGCAGATCATTGGAGGGGCCAGCCTCCCGTTTTGTTCCTAGAAAGTAAGTCTGTTTCCAAACATAATGAATGGGAGAGGCCGCCAATGGGAGCAGGTGCCGGAAAGCTGGCCCCACTGTGTTTATCCAGGGCTGTCTCGCTGCCAGCCACCCGGCCACCTCCCAGCCCCATACGACAGGGGTCCCCAAGGTCTCCCTCCGCTAATGTTTCTGTTCTAGCAAGGAGGCAATGGGGAAAGTCTGGGTTTGGGAGACTCACAATCCCCCAAACTTAAATCTAGTTCTGAGTACCTAAGCCAAGTGACTTCACCTCTCCATACCTCACTCTCTTCCTCTGTAAAATGGGCCCGTCATACCTATCTCCCTGGCTTGTGGTCAAGACTAATGAAATCTTGGGATGCTTGGTTAAGCATCTGACTTTGGCTCAGGTCATGATCCCCAAATTCGTGGGCTCTGTGCTGACAGCTCAGAGCCTGGAACCTCCTTCGGATTCTGAGTCTCCCTCTCTCTCTGCTCCTCCCTCTGTCATGCTCTGTCTCTCTCTGTCTCTCAAAACTAAATAAACATTTAAAAAAAAAAAAAGACTAATGAAATCTCCCAAGAGGTCTGGCATAGAGTTGGTGTCCACCAAATGTCAGACTGATGACCCACCACAGCCACATCTCCCCACCAGCCCCAGCCGTGGCCCCGCCCCCTCAACGGTCACAATTGGCTTTTCATTACGTCAAAGAATGAACAGGAAATGGCCTGGGGGAGACCTGGGCTCTTCACTGTTGCACACACAGCTGTGAAATCAGTTATCCTCAGAGCAGTTCCGAAGGATGCTCCTTCCATGGCTAAACACAAAAATTGACGAACTGGATGCTCATATTTGTTAATGTTTATTTATTTTTGAGAGACAGAGAGAGACAGAGCATGAGATGGAGAGGACCAGAGAGAGAGGGAGACCCAGAATTGGAAGCGGGCTTCAGGCTCTGAGCTGTCAGCACAGAGTCTGATGTGGGGCCAGGATCCATGAGATCATGACCTGAGCTGAAGTTGTGAAAGGACGCAGGTCTGAACCAAACTGACTCCATGACAGGCTTCAACTTTCCGCTCTGACCTTGGAGGCCTAAGTGTCGGTTTCTCAGAATCATTAGACAATAAAAGGGCACAGATTGCTCAACCAGGGACCACCCTAATAACACCCAATCAGAAGCCGCCAGCTAAAATGCTTAACATTCCTAAGGGCAGGCCTAGAGATAGATGCTATAGACAATCACTTATTGCTAAAGGCTAGGTACACCCTATGTGGCGGTCCTTAGCCCACCCTGTAATTGGTTACTTTCAAAAAAGCACAAAATATTGTGATTGGGTCCCGCCAAAAGTAACGAACACTCTAAACAAAATGTATGGTTAAAGTTGCTGCCAATGCTGTCATGCGATAATGATTGGACCCCAGTACCTGTGTCACAATCTCCTGTAACTCCCCCTTCCCAAACCCATAAAAACCCTGCTCAGCCCTTGTTCGGGGCTCTCAGCACGGATCCACGGCGCTGGTGAGGTCTGTGAGCCTGAGCTCGAGCCTGTAATAATAATAAAGCCCTTTGCTTTGGCATGCGTGACTCGGTCTCCCTGGTGGTCTCTGGTTTGGGGGGACGATATTGCAATCTGGGCATAACAGTTGCACACTCAACCTGCTGAGCCACCCAGATGCCCCTGAACCGACCACTTAAAGAGACAACCTGGCTCAGATGTCCCGCCCCCTTCAGTGCCCATCACGGCCCACAGCCCCACCTGCCGGCAATCAATCTCGCAGACCCTGGAGCACCAGGCCTCCCATCCTGCTGTGCGCGCGACGTGCAGGTTAATTTTCGGTGGAAATGCAGGTCTCACACATGAGGCAGGATTTCATGCGACCATGAGCGATGTTAGAGCGTCGCTCAGATCACCCACCAGGGCTTGGACAAACGTGCAGGGAAAGACACAGTTCCACAGCTCGAGCCCCCACTGCTCCGCTGACTAGTGGCCGGACCTCGAGCTGTCACTTTACTTCTCCGTGCCTCAGTTTCTTCGTACACACACGTAATCACACATCCGACCACGCAGAGCTGCGGCAAAACTAAATCCATTAATACAAACGAAGAGCCTGGCACGAGGTGAGCCCTAAAAAATGCTAGTTATTAGTACCATCGGGATCTGTTAATAATTAACAAAGAGGAAATCAAGGGGGATAATGAATAAGTGCCTCAAAAGAGAATAATTTAAATATCAAAGTACGGAGAGAGGCCCTTAGGAAAGCTCACGAAGCCCTCGAGCATTTTTGCAAAAATGACCCTCTTTATCACTCTGCCGTCGAAATCTAATAAGAAACGAAGGTTGTCCTAACGGACCATTATAACATCTTGTCAGGAAAATTACGCCACGAAGAGGAAATGGGGTGCATTCTTTGTTCGTTCTAAAAATTAGTATGCTATTTTAATTATAATAAAATAGTGTTAAACATCAGATACAGTTTACTTGCTTCCATTACACTTGGCTTCATGTTTTCCGTGACAGGTTGGTCTCTCATCCAAGAATGACTCATGAGGCTGACACTGAGGAGAAATGGGGCAGAGGTCCAGACGCGTGGCTGAAAACTTGTGTGATACAAGCACCCGTGTGGCCGAAGAGAGGGGCCCAGGCCAGGGGAACACTGGAAGCAAGAGACCTTCCTTCTTTCTTTCGATCCATAAATACCAAACCAGGTACTGGTCTAGATGCTCAGGATACAGTCATGAACAAATGGACAAAAATTCCCAGCATCTTTTCTCGAGCCACACCCCACCCTCTGGGGTACCTTCCCCACCTCCACCACACCTCCTTCTCCCCATCCCCTCAGACACTGCTCAAGTGCCACCTCCTCCTGGAATGCCTCCCTGATTGCCCCAGAGCGGGGGAGAGAGAATCTAACTTTCCACCTGAAACCGCAGAAACAGCTTCATCGTTTTTGTTTTTGTTTTTGTTTTTTTTTAATAAAAATAGAAGTCCCAGACTTCATGGGTTTGCAGTCTAATCAGTGAAAAGGGGAAGGGGGAAGCTGGAAACCATAGGCGTGCTGAATAAGTAAATGATATAACACGTTAAGAGGGAGCTAAGCGCTCCAGAAAAAGAAAAGGAGGGTCGGGTATGCCTGAGCAGAGGTAAGCAGGGAAGGCGTGGTTGACAAAAATGGTGTTTAAGAAGACCAGAAGAAGACTGTGTGGGGAAAAGCATTGCAGACAGAGGGAACAGCAGCTCAGAGATGCCAGCGTGTCTTGGGTTCAGAGGAAGCGCCAGGAGGTCTGTGCGGCTGCAGAAAAGAGGCCGAGGGGTCAGATTTCACAGGGGCTCTTAGGCTCTTAGGATCCATGCCGGGGCCAGGATGGGGGCGTGGGCAGGGACACCAGCTATGGTGTCTGCATGGAGCTTACAGCCTGGGGAGGAAGAAAGAAAAGTCGGGAACTGAGGGCAGCTGCCCAAGGCGAGGCGCGGCGGGCTCCCCCTAGAGGACGGCCGAGGTGGTAGCAGAAAGTAGTGAGTTTCCAGACACAAGCTGAAAATGTCCAACCGACAGGCTTTGCTGACGGAGTACACGAGGGATGCGACCGGAAGGAGTTGGATGATTCCCGGGGCTTTGGTTTGGGCCAGTGTGGGCTCAAGCCTGGAGCCTAGGTCAGTTCCCCAGAGTGAAGGGCCACCACGCAGTGGGGTCAAGGGCGCCATGAGTGCCGGGGTCCCGTGTCTACCGCGACACGGCCACCCACGCCAGTCGTGAAACACCAGTGACAGCGCACAGCAAGGGGGCTTTCCGGGGGGAGGGGCCCTGTGCTATGCTCGGACAGTCGCGTTCACACACGCAACAAGCCTGTGATACAGGCATGGTCAATCCCCCTTAAGAGAGGAGGGACCCCCAGCGGAAAGACGTCACTAGACAAACCTCACCCGGCTGGTAAGTGGCAGAATTCGGACACGGCATGGCCTGACTTGTCAGTCTGCGTCCTGAGCCGCCGCTTGGTGCAGCCCTTCCCCGTTGAAGGCAGGCCGTTTCTCCTCTCTGGCGGCTGTCCTATGGGAGAGGGGACCCCGAGGGGTCCCTAGCTCTAGCATATTCTATGCTATGACATCAGAAGTCACGAGACTTGGGTGCTGGCGGTCATGGCTTTTCCACCAACTGACCCTGGGACCTTGGGAACCTTGCTTCCCAGATTGGTCTCAATTTCCCATCTGGACTAGACGATCTCTCCAGACCTTTTCTGCTCAAAATCCCTGTTTCTGTATGACTGCAGCCTTTTCCAGAAAGTTCCGGGGGGGACACCCTGGACCGTTTCAGAATGAGTAATGGATCACACCACACCCTACACAGACCACACTCCAGCCTGTCCTCTGCTGGTCGCCCCGCAGACCAGCCTGTGTGGAAGTGACAGACCGAGGTTCGGTGGCACTCGGCCACACCCTCTCAAGCCCGCCCCACACCGTGCCTGCTGAGCCCCCACGAACGCTCCCTCCCCCCCTGCCGTTTTCCCACAGTCAGACAGTCAGAAAAAGAACTGCTCCAAACCCAGGGCTTCCTTTCAACCACGATGACGTGTGCAAATGCAGGCCACCGGGGCACCATCCACGACGCACCCACGACAGACACACACCTCGTCTGAGCTGGCCCTCTCAACACCTGGGAAGGGAGCATTGTTTTATCCCCACCACTGCCAGCGAGCTAAGGCCACAGCGCAGGAGAGCCCGGAGCCCTTGGCAATAACATTCTGCCTCCCTCCACCCAATACCCAGCTCTGGGCAAACTCACCCACATCACTTCTTTTCTCCAGGCACACACTACCCTCTGGGTTACCTTTCCCAGCTCCATAATACCTCCTTTGCCCCATCCCCTCAGACACTGCTCAAGTGCCACCTCCTCCAGGAAGACCTCCCCAATTTCCCCACGGTGGGGGAGAGAGACTCTAACTTTCCTCTTGAAACCACAGAGACAGTTTCATCTTTTTTAAAAATAGAAATTGTATATTTTTAAGGTATGCTACATAATGATGTGACATATGTATGCACAATGAAATGTTCACTGCAGCTAAGTGAATGAATGGGTCTCCTCACGCTCTGTGTGTGTGTGTGTGTGTGTGTGTGTGTGTGTGTGTGTGTGTTGAGAGCTTCTGCTCGCTTATTTCTCGGATTTGTGATATTACTAACTGGAATCATCATACTGTACCTCAGACCTCTAGACTCATCTACCACCATTTCCAGAAGTTCCAGGGGAGCACCATGGACCCTTTCAGAATGAGTAATGGGTCACACCACCCCCTACACAGAAAACACTCTGTACCTGCCCATTACCCCTTGACCAGCACCCCCCGCCCGCATCTCGCGGCCCCGGTAACCACTATTCTACCCTCTGTGTTCGGTGCGTCTATGTGTCTTCAGATCTCACATTCGAGCATCTTCTTTTGCATCTGCTGATAGACCCTTTCAGCTCTGATTTTTAGGATCGAGCTGGAGGCAAAGTGCGCTCTGTAACAACATGGGCCTGAGTTCACATCCTCCCTCTGCCGTCCCTTTGCTGGCAGCCTGGCTCAGGAGACTGGCCCTCTCTTCTTGAGGCTCCGTGACTGATCAGTTTTAGGTATAGTGCGGGTTGCAGCAGTCACTGAGACCAGAGCACTTTCTGCCAGCCGGGCACTGCTCCAATATGTTCCGTCCTGGCGGCAGCCCTGTGACCTGAGTCCCACCAGGAAACCCATTTTACAGAAGAGACTGGAGCAGTGTTGGAGCAACATGCCTCCTGTCCCCTGCAGGGTGGCTGTGGGCAAGTCACTGAACCACTCTGATCTGGGCAAGTCATGTGACTGTTTGTGTGTCCTGGTTTCCTTCTGGAAAGTCTGTTGGGTATTAATACTCAAATTCGGAGAGGGGAGTTTTAATTCATTGTCACCTTCCTTATCACTACTCATTACAATTACAGACTTGCCCAAAGAGATTAGAGGTACTCAATCAATACTCAACAAAGGAGAGAGGGAAAGTGGGCAAGAAGAAAGGAGTATGAATGAATGAATGAGTGAATAAATGAATCAGTATCACCCACCCAGAGAAAGCTCTGGAATGCAGAAGGGGGGCAAGAGGGTGTGAAATGTATTTAAATGATCCACCGAAGAATAGATGGAGCCTGTGGGCATGGAAGAAACAAGACCGGCCTCACCGCAGCCGCAGAGCCCTCCACCCCTCAGCTGACGTCGCCCTCCAACCCCCAGAGCTCGAGTCTTAGAGCCGTTTGTGGCCTGATGGATGGTGATGCAGATGGAAATGTCAATTGATCATAATTGGTCCATAAATGGACCCCATAACACAAGCTATCGCTTTCAGACCCCAGGGACGTGTTATTAATATTTCTAATTTATGGGCTCATTTGAGGAGTCATCAGGGATGAGAAACCTAATAAATCGTGGGTTAAAAGGACTCCAGACAGCAGCGCATGGGGCCTGCCACGCGATGGGAGGTAGCCACTCAACTTTTGAGACAATCATAGCAACTGTCACCAGGGAGACGGGCTGCCAAAGGGAGTCTGGAGTTGGCGGCAGTGACAGCTGGAAGCAGATCAAGAAAGGACAACATTTCCTAGTGCGGCCGGGGTGGGCAGGGAGGGTAAGGAACCGCTAACAGTTGTGGGCCTACTGTGCGCAGGCACTGTATTTGCACAGCCTCACGGAGCCGTCCTGAAACAAGCATCTGTGGCCGCTGCCCTCATCCCGTCTCACAGACCAGGCAGGCAAGGCTCCGAAGAAGTCGCTCGCTCAGCCAACAGTTAAGCTGGGATTCGGGGGCAGGCAGGACGCACTCAGTGGTCCCCGCACTTAACCGCTGCACTCCTCTGGCCACCGGGTCCAATGGCCCCATTCCGCAGAAGAGGAGACTGAGCCCCAGGGACACGGACACATCCCAGAGCTGGGATGAAGAAAGACTGGAGTTCTCTCACTCTTGGTGACTCTTTCCTGACTCTGTGGCACTTTCCCAACCTTTTTTTTTTAACGTTTATTCGTTTTTGAGAGATGGAGAGGCAGGAGTATCAGTCGGCGAGGGGCAGAGAGAGAGGGAGACACAGACTCTGAAGCAGGCTCCAGGCTCTGAGCTGTCAGCACAGAACCCAATGTGGGGCTCAAACCCACAGACTGTGAGATCATGACCTGAGCCGAAGCTGGACGCTTAACCCACTGAGCCACCCAGGCGCCCCTCCCTCTGTTCTGATCTCTGCTTTTTCCACCCCCTTCGACGCATTTATCACCTGCTGTGCTAACATTTATTTATTTGAATCCCAGCGTGCTCACATTCATGGGCTGAGAGTTTGGGCTGTTCAATTTTAGAGCAACCTGTACCCCAAGATGAAGACGTGGCCTTGGGTTTGTAGGCCACTCATTCTACCCATACCTGACAGCATGGTCTTCGCAGTGGTACCAAAATAACTGAAGTCCACTTACTGAAGTTCTCCCCAGGCCACACTCCCCGATTCCAGGGGTCAGGAGGAGGGAGTATCACCTGAGTTTGCATCTGCACAGCCTTTCTCTGCCCCCGGGGCTGACCAGCCACTTCTACGTGGATGTATCCCCGATGGGTTACAGACTTGGGGCCTCGCCTTGCCTTGTGCATCTCTTCTCAGCGTATTGTGTGTTTCATCATTCAGTGTGTCACCAAAGAGTCCATCTCACGTCCTTTCCCTGAGTTTTTAGGGGACTTTCTCCTTGTAGCTCCGAACTATGAGCTGTAGTGCAGACTACTGGTTGTGTACCCCAGATTCATGCCTCCCCTCTTCTTACCAACAGAATCCTGATTTTACTCATGGTGGCAATGTTCTCAGGGTTTTAAAGACTGCATTTCCTCCTCCTGCTTGTAGCTAAGGTGGGGCTTAATGAAATGAAAGTCATTGTATGAGGTTCCCTCCAGAAAAGTTCCTGATGGAGGCTGACTGGTCCTTTTTCCCTTCTGCCTGGAATTGGAACCTGATGTCTGGAGCCCGGGCAGCCAGCTTGGACTGTGAGGCAATCTTGACAATGGAACACCATACTAAGGTAGTAGACCCTGATGACAGTGAGTCTGCCAACATAGTGCTGACCTGATAACCACGGAGCTCCATTAACATTCCAGAGAAAAATAAATTTGTATTTTTTTCTTTATATATATATATATATATATACACACACACACACATACACACACACACACATATTTATATGTATTTTTTAAGGAGTGCAAGTGGGGGAGGAGCAGAGAGGGGGAGACAGGGAATCCGAAGCACTGACAGGCTGACAGCAGTGAGCCTGATGAGGGGATCGAACCTGTGAACCATGAGATCATGATCTGCGTCAAAGTAGGACACTCAGCCACCTGAGCCACCCAGGTGCCCCTAAACTTGTATTTTTTAAGACATGTCTTTCTGGGAAGCACCTGGGTGACTCTGTTAAACATCCAACTTCAGCTCAGGTCATGATCTCATGGTTTATAAGTTCGACCCCCTCACTGAGTTCTGTGCTGACAGCTCAGAGCCTGGAGCCTGCTTCAGATTCTGTGTCTCCCTTTCTCTCTGCCCTTCCTTCTCTCATGCTCTGTTTCTCAAAAATAATTAAATGTTAAAAAAAAAATTTTAAAGACATGTAGGGGCGCCTGGGTGGCTCAGTCGGTTAAGTGTCTGACTTTGGCTCAGGTCACGATTTCATGGTTGTGGGTTCGAGGCCTGCATCAGGCTCTGTGCTGACAGCTAGCTCAGAGCCTGGAGACTGTCTTCAGATCCTGTGACTCCTTCTCTCTCTGACCCTCCCCTGTTCCTGCTGTCTCTCTCTCTCTCTCTCTCAAAAATAAATAAAAACATTTAAAAAATTTTTATGTAAAAATAAAAATAAAATTAAAAAAGACATGTATTTCTGGGACACCTGGGTCACTCAGTCAGCCAAGCATCTGACATTTGATTTTGGCTCACAACATGATCCCAGGGTCCTGAGATCGAGCCCCCCATGGGGCTCCACACTAAGCATAGAACCTGCTTAAGATCCTCTCTCCCTCTGTCCCTCCCCACATACTCGTGCTAAATAAATAAATATTTTTAAAGACATGTTTCTTTTTTTAATGTTTTTATTTATTTTTGAGAGAGAGAGAGAGAGAGAGACAGTATGAGCAGGGGAGGGTCAGAGAAAGAGGGAGACACAGAATCGGAAGCAGGCTCCAGGCTCTGAGCTGTCAGCACAGAGCCCGTCGCGGGGCTCGAACCCACAAACTGTAAGATCATGACCTGAGTTGAAGTCGGACACTCAACCGACTGAGCCACCCAGGCACCCCAAAGACATGTTTCTGTATTCTGTGACACACAGCCAATCATGATGCTAACTAAAGTGCTAATATACACATTTTCATTCACTGGACACCTGCTGTGCGCACTGTATTCAGTGTATAGTATGAAAAGGAGTGAGCCATGGTGCTTGCCTTCCAGGGTCTCCCAGTGCAAGGGCTTCCACAAATAAACTAGGATATGAGAGTGGTGTCAAAAGAAAAACAGAGAGACCTTTATTTGATTGAGCAAGAAACAAACTGTGAGCCAGGGATATTTCAAACCCCAAACTGACCCAAAGCTCAAAGGCATGAAGTCACAGGATGGCTGGCTTCCAAAGCCGGAGTGAGGAAGTTGTTCAGCCTTTACCGCGATCGGTTTTGACAATGGGGTTTCCGGAAGACAGGGGGGTGTTTAAAAGCAATTATCTTATACCATTTTAGGAAGATGACTTACATTTCTTTTACGACTAACAGAGACATTTACAAGAAATAACCTAAGTTAATTTTTGCTCAGGTTCGTGAAATAAGCTAGATTCCACTTGGCTAACGTGGCATAAATGGTTTTGGCTGCTTGAGGGGTTTTTAAGCCTGGTCTCCATTTTAGCCTCACAGCAGGAAGTCGGGAGGGCTGAGGGGCACAGTGTACACAGGATGGGACACGACCTAGCTGGGGAGAGCAGAGAAAGGCCCCCAAATAGCGTGCTGCACGCCCAAGAACAAGGAGTCCCTGGGGGAGGTTTGAGGCAGACAACGGAGGGTGTGTTGACCAGGCAGAAAGGTTTGGCCTCTCCCCCACCCACACCCAGGCATACACGTGCATATGCACGGCACACACATGAACCCATGCACACACAGACACACACATGCACAGGCACGTGCACACAGGAACAGGTGGGTGTGCACGCAGACACACGCATGCACACAGATGTACGCACAAATGTGTGCGCCCATACACACATGTACACAGGAACACACACAAGCGTACACAGCACACATACATGCATGCGTGCATGCACACACATGAACACACGCACGTGAGCACATACGCACGCGCAGGCATGCACTTGCACCCATGCAGGCGAGCACACGCGTCATGCACACAGCCTGCAGCCGTCCGGAGCCACCCAGGCTCCCTCCTGCCCCCTGGCCTTTGCTCCGGCTCCTCTCTGCTCTGACCTCGGTGCGCCCGCCCCTTGGGAGCCCCCCTCCACTCCCCGGGACGAGCGTGACCGGAGGGCCACCATCCTTTCCGGGCAGGGCTGCCACCGTCTCTCACAACACGTTTCCTCACGATTTTCGCTGGGACTCACACCTTCGGCTGGTTTTGGAGCCACCGCCACAGGCAACGTTTTCTTTGCCTCTGCCGAGGTCCCTCAGTTTCGACACCTTGAGTTTGAGATTCACCAACGTAGCAAAAAACCTGTGGTTACAGTTTATCCAGGATTTGTACTTGTTGGAGCAGGAATGTGTTGCCTCCACAGCTAACCTCTTCTTGTTCCGGTCAAGGGCCTAGTTCATGGTCGGCTTGGAAAACACCAGCGAGGCCGTCAGGAGACCCGGCCTGGCCCTTCACAACACTTACTGGTTGTTTGAGGAGGACAGAGAGGTGGTCCTGCTCCTCACACCGGTGTTTATTTACATCCCGGCCCCACCGGGGAAAAGGTTTGAAGAGACTTCTCTGAATACTGACAAGCCGGCCGGCACGAACTTCAGAGGAGAGAATGGGTGGAGAAGCCAGCGCAGAGGAGGGGAAGCCCAGCACACTCTGACATCCAAGAAGCCAAATGGTTTTCTAAACTCCTCCCCAGGAGCCGCAGAGAAATCAGGAATACAACCATCTGCTCATGGCCAGGACGACACTGAGTAGAAACTGGGTAGAAAACTACCCAGTCGGGGGGCACCTGGGTGGCTCCATCGGTTAAACGTCTCACTCGAGCTCAGGTCATGATCTCACGTTTGTGGGTTCGAGCCCCACATTGGGCTCTGTGCTGACAGCTAGCTCAGAGCCTGGAGCCTGCTTCAGATTCTGTGTCTCCCTCTCTCTCTGCCCCTCCCCTGCTCATGCTCTGTCTCTCTCCATCTCTCAAAAACGAATAAACATTAAAAAGAAAAGAAACCTACCCAGTTTCTATGGGAGAAGCTGGTCGGGCTTGGCGGTCTGAGAAGAATTCCGCTGTGGGCTCTCATAAGGACACTTCATGTGCGCCTCAGCAAGAGCCAGTTCCTCAGGGGGGTTCTGGGGAAAGCATGTCCCTCCATCTCTTTAGGTATGTCACACGGACGGCTGACAGTCTGAGGCCACAGGCTGTGTAACAACCAATCTGTGGCATCGACGTTTGCTACCTGCTGAAGACAGACCTGTGTGTATTAATAATCAAGTGCACCAACCTCTTCGTGGAGACAAGCTCAAGGAATACCTGAGGGAACACCTGTGAGAATGCCTGGGGGAATATTCACCTGTGAGGACACCTGAGGGAACACCTGTGGGAACACCTGAGGGAACACCTGTGGGAACACCTGTGGAAACACCTGTTTGGATGCCTGTGAGGATACCTGAGGGAACACCTGAGGGAACACCTGTGGAAACACCTGTTTGGATGCCTGTGAGGATACCTGAGGGAACACCTGAGGGAACAACTGAGGGAACACCTGTGGGAACTCCTGTGGAACTATCTGTGAGAAAAGCTGTGGGAACAGCTGAGGGATATTTGCCTGTGGCAATAATGTCCTAGTCCATTAAGAAGCCATAATTATTTCAGTTTAAAAGTTATTTCAAAGTACATTTTACAAATCTCCCAGGAAGCCCTTAGAAAAGCCCCCGTTCTGCACCCCAGACACCTAATGTTAAGCAAATATCACCTTCTAGTGAGTCCCCCAAATGGCTCAGTAGGAAAATGTAGCCCTAGGTGACAAAACGAGTAAATGCAATTCACAGGTTGTTGAATAAAAGCCAACTCAATGTTGGAGGACAGCTGCCAAAAATGACAATTGGGGGTTGAAGCAGTTCATTCTGAGCCATCTTTTCCTGACCATAATGAGGCCATTCCTGATTCATGACAATAGAACCATGTCATCTGCATAGAAAAGACTTTTAACTTTCTGTTCCTCATAGCAAAGGGCAATTCGTTCAGCTTATCCAAGAATTCTTTCAAGCCATAAACTACCTGTTAAAGGGTGAGACTGTAACCTATCCTACCGTAAAGATAAGGGGTCAGAGTGTGTGACTCTCATGCTGTTCTGGAAATTGTGGTCTGGTTCGGGGGACACAGTTTCCCCCTAGGCCAACCCTCACCCTGCTCTAAGGTGCGGTTCCGTAGAAGTGCCCGTGGCAGGATGGGGATTAATATTGAGTGCCTGGAGTTGAGCCCATAATTGGTTTCTCGCCACATAATTAGTTTCCCTCCACTGAGTCAAAGGCCAAAATCAGTCATTGCTGTTGCAATTTTTATATTGTTCCTGACAAATTTTTGCACAAGTAGCATAAAAAGGTCAAGAGTGTAGAATAAACGTGCTGAAAACCCAAGGGCTTCCTCCTATGAAATATCAGCCCGAGAAACCCAGACTTGCAATTTATAAAAGAAGAATTCAACAGATGGTGAAGTTAGAATATCAAGTAACCAATCAGTCAATCATTTGAGGGGAAACACAGAATGGGCCTTTACAAAGTAGAATAATCTACCCTTTGGGTCCATCCAGACAACCGCATGCATAGAATTAAGGAGAGCAGCAATCTGGCTATTGAATTCTTGAAATGCGGTGAGTCCCAAACTGAGATGACCCATAAGCATAAAATATACAAACTTAGCACCAAAAAAAAGTAAAATATCTCAGAAATAATTTTATATGACTACATGTTGAAATAATATGTGGATATGTTGGGTGAGTAAAATATGCTATGAAGATCAATGTCATAAAATGTGACTACTAGAGAATTTTAAATCACTTGCACACACACTGTGTTAGACATCTCCAGGATGGCCCCCCAATATGCCCTTCCCCCTGGTGTTCACACCCTCATGTGAAGGTTGATCTGTGTGGCCAACAGAATAGGTGAGGAGTAATGGCATGTCACTCCAAAGTTAGGTTACAAAAGACCCTGTAATTTCTGCTTTGGTCTCTTCCTTGATACCAATCTCTCTCTCTCTCTCTCTCTCTCTCTCTCTCTGTCTGTCTCTCTCTCTCTCTGTCTCTCTCTCTGTCTGTCTCTCTCTCTCTCTCTGTCTCTCTTTCTCTCTCCTAATTCCAGAGGAAGTTACCTTCTCTGTTGTGAGCAGCCTCACAGAGAGGCCCACCTAGTGAGGAACTAAGGCCTGCAGCCAACATCCATTGAGAGGAACCACCTTGGAAGCAGGTCCTCCAGCCACAGTCCAACCTTCAGATGGACCGCAACCCAACCCACATTGTTTTTTTTTAATGTTTATTTATTATTGAGACAGAAACAGAGCATGAGTGAAGGAGGGAAAGAGAGAGAGGAAGACACAGAATCTGAAGCAGGCTTAAGGCTCTGAGCTATCAGCACAGAGCCTGATGCAGGGCTTGAACCCACAAACTGCAAGATCACGACCTGAGCCAAAGTCGGACGCTTAACTGACTGAGCCACCCAGGTGTTCCCCAACCACATCTTTACTACAGCCTTGTGACAGATGCTGAGCCAAAATCACCCAGCTAAGCCGTCCCTGGGCTCCTGATCCTCAGAAACTGTGTGCTGTAATCAATATTAAGTAACTTGTTACACAGCAATTGATAATTAACACATGCATTATATTTCTGTGGCAGATCACTGATCGCAAACAAAAGAAAACAACAACAAAAAATAACCCATAAGCCTGTAAAGCAGAGGTCCCTAACCCTGGCTGCATGTTAGGATCCCCTGGAGAACTTGTTAACATTGATGCCCCAGCTTCACCCCAAAACGATCAGAGCCTCTAGGGTTAGAGCCCAGGCACTAGTATTTCCTAAAAGTTGCCCAGATGATGCTGAAGCACAGCCAGTGTTGAGCCCTCAGCTCTGAGGAAATGCTTCTCCAGTGTCATGGTGCTTATCACCCAGGCCTCAGCCACTCCCATCAGAGTCCCTGAGAGCTGTTAGAAATGCCAAGTCCTGGGCCCCAACCCAGGTGTACTGAATCCAAGTCTGCATTTCAATAAGCCCCCCAGGGAACTGGATGCACACTCAGGTTTGAGAAGCTCTGATTTAGGGCATCAGTTCAGGGATTCAGACATAATTGGTGTGGGCAGGCCACATACAGGAAGCGTTTTGTGAGAGGTCTTCCCACGAGATCCTAAGCTAAAGTTGAGGTTGAGAGGTGCTGCCCAAGGGTGGCGACACAGGAGGTGCCCTTGGCTCCTTCTTGATCAGTCTTTCCTGGGCTCTTCCCATCCTCTCTACCATCGCCATGCCATTGGGAGTCAGGAGTTTCAATGTATTGTTTCCACTCAGCATGAGGCACATGCAAGCCCGCTGCCCAGTCAAGAACTTACCTGCAGACATAGCAATTTCTTCCAACCTTAGAAAACTTACCATGAGGGTCTTAACCTGGAGCCGATGCGTGCATCTCAGCACTGTGCCTTCCCAGGGGAGGGAGTTTCAAGAGTGCTGCGGAAGTTCAGCCGTCCTCACCTGCATCACATCCTTGAGGGCTATCCACCCCACATGATGCCTCACCACCGTACGGCAAGATTCAAACTTCATAATAGTACTACTTGTGGGTGGGTGTCCCCAGAGCCCCTTCCCACACATCAGCTCACCCCCCTGGTCACAGTTTAAGGACTGTATTATTTCTTAGCCCATTTGCTTTCCTTGTTGCTCACTGACAGTCTTGATCCAACCAACAACCACGACAAAATCCATATCTACCCAAGCCAAAATGAGCCAACCAAGCCGATTTTAATTTGCCAACAACCCGTTGACAATTGATGAGAAGGTACACTCAACGCACCTCTTGGTGTTTCAAGAGATTCTCAAAAAAGTAATTTCCACCAACGAGAAAGTTCCGCTCTGCTCTGGTCAATACCCCCATCCTTTGAGGTACAACCCTGAGCTCTAATAGCCTGGGGTACAGCAATGCCCATCATTAAAGGTGGGAGGAATATTATCACTTTGTCCTGCCTGAAAATCACCTTCCTAAACATAGTAATAAACAAGACGAGCTCACTGTATGTAATACAATTCACAGTAATTATTTTATCTACTCGTCTGCTTGCTAATGGCTTCTCCTCTCTGATCTATAACCCTATCAAGCAGGAGTTGGCCTTAATATATTTCTCCTACTTAACCTCATAGCTGACGCACAGTAGGCACCAAATGAATGTTTGCTGAATGAAGGATTGAATGGAAAATTTCCCCAGACCCATGCCGCGCACTGACACCCAGAAATACTAGACTCTAAATCCCTGGTGGATTGCCCTCTCTCTGCTACAGCTGTCCATAAGGAGATATGCTCTAAATATAGGAAGCAGCCACGTATGTATGAAACCATTCTTGAGCTCTGGCGCAGTTCGAGCAGGACCCTGCAAGCCCTATGACCACGCTGGCTATTTTGGTTTTCAGAGGGTATGATGACCAGCTTTAAATATGTGATTAAATGAAGGATTTTAACCATCACACTCAACCCAAGGTCCAAGCAGACTTCATGTACCTGACAGCGGACGGGTGACTTGACTTTAGGACAGGTCCAGCCTCACTGGTTACCAAACCCTCCAGGGAAAGGGTTCTGTGGTTTGTCCTGAGCGAAAGGTGTTATCTTCTCAATTGTAGGTGCCTCTGGGATCTGCCCAGGCTGCTTAAAGGACAAGTTCTCATTCCCAAGCAAGGGGGCCAAAGTACCGTGGGTGGGTTTTGAATGCCCTCAACAGAATCCAGGGTGAAAAACCAGCAAACATGAGCTCAGAATGGCAGATGGAGGCATTTCAATCCTCCCAGGAGGCCGCGGCCAAAGCAAGTTTCAAGGGGAAATAGTGCAAGGATGGGGGTGAGGTGAGGGATCCACTGAGAACTCCTGATCCTCTCACCAGACCGTCCCCATGGCAGGCCACCCCCATTCTTCACTGTCCCAATCACTCATCCCATATAAAACTAGCCCACAGAACAAGGGCTCTCTTTGGCTCAGGAAGCTAGCACCATAGAATCCCAAATACACGGAGGGCTAGACCCAGAAAAACTGCTCTGGATGGAAGTAAGACTGGGAGCCCTGAGGACCTCAGATCTCTCGACTGCCAACCCACTGAGGTCTCCATAGAGATGCTTCCTTCAGGGTTCCTTCTAAAACTCAGAAATCTAGCAGCATCTGGGTGGCTCAGTAGGTTAAGCCTCCGACCCTCAATTTCAGCTCATGTTGTGATCTCGCAGTTCATGGTATCAAGCCCCGTGTCAGGCTCTATGCTGACAGTGTGGAGCCTGCTTGGGATTCTCTGTCTCCTTCTCTCTGCCCCTCCCTCCCCTCTCAAAATAAATAAATAAACTTTGAAAAAAACTAATAATAAAAAATAAAAACTCAGAATTTTAAAATAACCCCAGGAGGTGGCGTGGAGTGGCAGAAAGAGGTTGGGTTTCAGGTGACAGAAAAGTTAGGCTAAAGCCGTGACTCTGCCTCTTGCTAGCAAGTTACAGAGAGACCTCGAGTGAGTCACTTCCCTCTTCAGGCTTTAATCCCTTCAGATGTACAGCAGAAATCGTGACGCTCCTCTGCACAGAGGCGCTGAGCAGCAGAGGTGGTCAAGTGGTGGTGACTGGAAAGTGTCCCGCTGTCCTGCTGTGAGACATGTCAGAGCTGTCCTGAGATGGGAGACACTCAGAGACGGTGCTTCCTTCCCTCCCTCCTCTCTTCCTCCTTTCCTACATCACAGTGTGGGCTTTTCAGCTGCACACCCTCCTTGCACAACCTCCCGGTTGACCCATCCCCCACCGCTCGAAGCCATCACTGCTGGTCTCTCCCTAGCACCAGTCACCTGTCTTCCTCCCAACTATCAGACCCCAGTTGTGTCCAGGAACTGAGCTCCTTCCTTCATGACCAGGAAAGGTGGCCCCGGCACAGTCCCAGGGAAGGAACCCCAAATAATTTCATCTGTCGTGGTCATTTCATTTTTTCTGGCAGCGATTGGTTTAAGTGTGGGCATGTGACACAGTCCCGGCCAAGGGGAAATAAAGGGAATCCTTTCATCAGAGACTTCTGGGAAAGGCTCTCCTCCATAATAAAAGGAATGGGGGAAAAGCAAACCCACCTGTGTGTGTCTGAGGCCCCAAGCCCAGAGCTTCTGGAACCATCCATCTCCCAACCATGTGGGGACAAGCACAGAGACAAAACCCAGCTCACTGGGGAGGGCAGAGGAGAGAGCTGGAGAGTGCCTGGCCCTTGACCTTGTTATCATGCCTGAATCAAGCTGTCCTGGATCACTCCCCTGACCTGCACACATCGCGAAGCCAACTAACCAACCCCCTAGTGTGTAAGCCTCTTCTGTTAGGAATTCGGTTACTTGCAGCTGAACTCACCCTAATACACACTCTCTGCCAGACACCGACACACTCAGCCCATAACGGCGGCTCCACATTATCCCTGATGTTTGCCTTACCCAGCTCCAGGTCCTGAACCATTTCTCACAAGCACACCTATGCTTCCCTATCGCCTGCGGGGGCACGAGGGTGCTGAAATTCAAATCTGAAGAG
This sequence comes from Suricata suricatta, assembly GCF_006229205.1. NCBI lineage: Eukaryota > Metazoa > Chordata > Mammalia > Carnivora > Herpestidae > Suricata > Suricata suricatta. The sequence continues at coordinate 11,978,441 of NC_043709.1, read as the reverse complement.
ACTAAAGTACCTTCCCTCACCTGGCCACTCGCTAGCTCACCATTCTGTTTCATTTTATTGATAACATGAGCATGAATGGAAATTATGCTGGGCATTTAGTTATCGCCTCTGTTCTCAAGGTAAGCTCCCAGAGAAGAGGGAGCCTGTCGGTTTGGATCACAACTCTTGTCCTGGCACTGCTGTCATGGTCTGGCACGTCAGTGCGGACGCTTAAAAAAATATCTGATGGGGGCGCCTGGGTGGCTCAGTCGGTTAAGCGTCCGGCTTTGGCTCAGGTCATGATCTCACCGTTTGTGGGTTTGAGCCCCACATTGGGCTCTGTGCTGACGGCTCGCTCAGAGCCTAAAGCCTGCTTCAGATTGTGTGTCTCCCTCTCTCTCTGACCCTTCCCTGCTCGCACTGTCTCTCTCTCTCTCAAAAATAAATTTAAAAATATATATATATCTGATGGCTGCATAGATGAACAGATGGCTCCAGCCCACTTTTCCAGCATGTTCTTCCTAAATACCTCTTCAGAAGATGAAATCTTTCTCCCATCAATGAAACTAGTAAAGCGCACCACGTGGGGTGCCTTGATTTGTTTGCGTGTTTCAGGATAGAATAACTGGGGGGCTCATATGCAATGACTCCCCACCTGTCTCCTTCCTTCCTCCACGTTACAGCATCCCTGGATCCAAACAGCCACCCAATCCCTGACTCCTCTGAGGTCCCACTAGATTCCCCACCCATGGCCCCCCACCACTCTCCACTTTGTCTCACTGGTGCGTGGACAGCCATGTTCTCCCCGCCCTGACCCCCAGATGTGAGTCCCTAGGGGCAGAGTCATGGTCTTGAACATCTACTTGGACCTTGTGGTTGGCACATGGCTTGTGGGGTGAACACAGCATGAATGCCAGGGCTGTGGCAGTGGGTTGCAAGACCACAGGGGTGCTTCCTTAGCCTGCTGGGGAGTGAGGCTCACCCAGAAAGAGGCAAAATATAAGGGAATCAAATGGGGTGCTAAAAATGACAGGTGTAAGTCTGGCAACTTCTCTCTCTGGGAATCAGTTCATCAGTTCCATGACAGGGTTGGACCAGATGGTCTCTGGGTAATGGCAAGGGAGGCATGGGTTTAGAGCAGGACCAACCTGGGTTTTCACATTGCTTCTTCTACCGCTTTGCTTTTGCTACCGGGAGCTACCGCTTTGCAGTACAGCCTTATACCCACCGTTCTGCCTCTCTGGACGCATCCCCTCAGCTCCAAAGTGGCAGGAAGGACACCCCCTTGATGGGGCCATCGGGTGCATTGAACAAGGCACTGAGTGCACAGCTTCTGGCTCCTGGCCTCTCCTCTCCTGGCTGCCTCTGCGGCTTTGGCCCCTGAGGTCTCTGTCCTCACCCTTGACCAGTTACCGCAAGCACCCCCACGCCTTTCTCTGCCCCAAGTGGAGGGAAACACGCCCTGCCAATCAATGACTCCTTCAGCCCACTGACGTGGGCCTGACCACCTGGGGGCCCTGGCCTCCTGACCATAGTAGTAGACAGCAGGCATTTTGTGGTGCATTCACCAGGCTGGTTCATCTTCCTCCTGGCACAGAGAGAAATCCATTTCCCAGCCCCCTTGCATCTAGGCAGGGTCATGTGACTCACTCTGGCCACAGACTATGAGAAAGAGTTACGTTAACACTCCTACTTCTGACTCACTAAAACTCCCTCCTTCCGGGGCAACCTTGAAGAGTGGTAGTGTAGCCATCAGGAAGGGGCCCCGGGGACCAACTACGTTAGGCTTTGGCATGGCTGAGCAGCGACACTCCCAAGATTTTAGGGTTTCTCATTCCTGCATGGGACCCCAGACTCCCCAACTCTGTCGGATAGCCTGAGCCTCACAAAGGGCACCGCTGTTAAAGCAGGACATCTTTGCCCCGTCCCCAATTCAGGGCGAGTCCCTCACTCTCCAGACTCCTCCTCTGTAGGGAGTGGGGGGTCAGTCTTTCCTGCCCCCCCATACTCTCTGCAAGAATGTTGGCTTCTAATGTCCCCAGGCACATTCGCCATCTCTCCTGGGGTATCTGTCACACTCGTGCAAACTGGCTCCTTGCACCTAGCGTGGCATCCTGGGGCTCCCCAGTGGGGTACCTAGATCAGACTGTGCCCAGATATCCACCACACCTCCTTGGTCTGTGCCTCAGTCTGTCCACATACACCATAAGAACTCGGAAGCCCCTCCTGCCCTGACATTTGCAAGCCCAGGGACGTGCTTCTGACCCACGGCTAGCACCCAGCACACACACCTGGCCCGGCCTCCAGCCTCCACGTGACCCATAAACTCTCCTGACTAAGCAAACACATGTTATGGGGCCTGGGGACACTTCCTGGCCGGCCCGTTCCCATCCTCCCTTGTCTTGCTCCCCAGCATGGCACCTCCCCAGGGCCCTGCTCCCCAGCCTTCAGCGACGGGCTGAACACCTGCATTGCCAGCCTTAAAGAGGTGGAGAGTTTCTTCTCTTATCAGCTGTTTTACTGCCCCTCCTCCCTGGTTACACAGTAATTCGGAGTTGAATTCCCAGGAAGGACAAGTGGGTGCCTTGTCAGTTCCCAGCCAACAGTTTACGGGACAGACTGCAAGCATTTCCTCTGTGCTGCCACAGGAGACAGGGAAGGGACACGCAAGCCAGGGAGAAGCAGAAGGGACATCGAAAGGAAGGGAGAGGCACCCTGGGCCAGGAGCCTCTGTGGAGGCTTGCGAAGTGAGGCCAGGGAGGGAGTGGAAGGAAGGCCAGAGACCCCTGCACCCAGTCCAGCCCTGTCACAGAGAGCCAGCCCACGGGGGTCCAGACATCCCTGTCCTACGCTTCCACCTGCGGGACAGAAGCACAGGTGCTCCAGAAACCCGACTCTGGAGTCCAGAAGCAGAGCAACTAGAAGTCACACCCTCAAGCTGCCGTGTGGCCCCGTTCTGAGTTGGCCCCCTGGGGCCCAGCGGTGGCACACCAGCCGTCCAGGGGCTGACCGGAGCCAGCAGGAAAGGACCACAAGCCAGAGAAAAGGCAAAGGTGGGCATATTGCCCCGGGTCTCTGGGAACAAGCTCCACCTTCCTCCCACCTCTTTGCCTTGCTCCCCTCTGACAGTGACCTTGGGGACCCTGGCCCAGACTGGGGATTTTGAAAGCAACCTCCCCAGAGAAGACCTTTTGCAGGGCAACTGAACCCATCCTGGCAACGGTGACTCCCTCCATGTCAGGCCTTCAGGAGCTCTGAGCCCATGGGCATGGGGTACAGCCATTCCAGCTCTCCCGATGTGACCTGCCGCCGCAATCCCAGGGCTGTTTGAAAGGAGCCTGCGGAAGTCCCTATGGAGACAGAATCATGCTTGGATAATCTGACATGAGGTTCCCCATTCTCCACCTCCGCTTGCCCTTTTGATTATTGCAGGAGTTGCAGTGGGGGGAAGTACGCCACTCCCCACCATCATCATCCTGGACGCACACAAGGTCCTCTTCTGTCCCTCCTACGGCCGCCCACAGAGTGCGCCAAGGCAGGCCCTGTCCTCTGTGGGGTATGGAGAGGAGGAACTCAGGGTGCTGTGAGGCCCCAGGGAAGCTGGGGCTGTCCTTCTCCATCGAGGAGATCTTAAAGAGACCCACCGAAAAGAGCCATGTGGTCAGACCGGAAGGGGCAGGTGGACAGGGCACCAGGCAAGCAGCAGCTGTGAGCTCCAGGCCAGAGGGGACCCCGCAGGCCCAGCCCCAGGGTAAGTGTCATCTGGTCATTTCTTTTCCATTCCCAGGTCCCCAAGAGCCAGCTGGGTTCAGGCAGAGAAAAAGCTGCTTCATATCCATAGAAGAGAGGACCCCCAAATTCAAAGAGAGGTCAGGTGCTGGGCCAGTCCCTTAAATACCTGTCCGTCCAGCCGGGATTGAGGTTTTCCAGGTGCAGACTCCAAGGAAGGCTCCATCCGTTGGATGTGGGATGCAGGACGTGTTCTGCAAGCAGGCCACTCCTGAGAACACTGGGTCCCATTTATTCACGCAGCATTTCCGCTGCCACAGGCGCTGTCCTGAGTCTCCTCTCTCATTCAGTAGAAAGGGCATGATTATCATGACTTGACAGATGAGGAAACTTGCCTGTGAAAGGAAAGAGGTGGGGAGTGTCCCCAAGTGATGCAGCCAGGGGGCAGAGGACCTGAGAGCAGGAAGGGGTCGTGGCTGTCCCCAAACACCTGCTCAGTCTGACAGGGCCTTTGTAAGCTGAGTTCAGCCAACGTGGCTTTCCGTGGCTGAAGCTTAGCCTGGGGTCTGCCCCGCCTGATCGCCCCTCCCCCAGACCCAGGCCAGCGGCCCACCCCAGGACACGTCCCCCAAACCACAATGACAGGGTGGCTGTCAGAGCTCTTCCTGAGAGCCAGTTTGAGGAAGGGTGTTGGGGTGGACACACGCACCTGCTGGCGGGTCAGGACCCCTCCGGGTCACTCTCCAGCCTGCCCTGGCCTGCTTCCTGACCTCAGGAAAGTCCCTCTCACTCTGGCCTCAGCCTTTCCCTCAGGGAACCTGCTGAGTGAGGGAAGAGAGAGGGATGTCACAGGGTCTGCTGGAGTCTGGTGGTGAGTGACATTGGAGTATCCCACTTATGAGGTTCCCAGTTCTTTCCCCTTTCTGCCCTCTTAATCCAAGGAAAGGCCGAAAGGGCAGCTCAGAGGAGCCCACGATGTCTTTTCTTACCATCACCAAGCCCCACTCGGCCTTACCCAACTTCAGCCTCCCAAAAGGGGCTTGTGCTCAACCACAGGCAAGGGGAAGACCCTGGAGGGGCCGCCCACCCCCAGGGGAAGCTAGCAAGCATCCCTGCAGCTGAGCCAGTCAATAGGAGAGAGTCCCCAGCTTCATTTCCGGAAGCTCACTAAGATCTTCCAGTGAACTGAATGAGCATCAGAAACAGTTCCGGGAGTCTAGCCTGAGTCTGGCTTGTTGCAGCTACATAAAATCCATGAAGGTCCTCTCTGTCCTGATGAGAGAGCGAGAGAGGCAGAGGAGGGGAGAGAGCGAGAGAAAAAAAAGGGCAGCGAGGGAGGAGACGCCCAATCCCCCCTCCCAGAGCAACTTCCCTCCCCATCCTCCCCACGCCCCCTGAGCCTGATAACAGCTGGTGACAAAAAGGAAGCCACTCATTCTAAACCTCCTCTGGAAGATGCTGGTATGCTCCCTGTCAGACCCTCTAGTAAGGGTTTGCGAAAATAGCAATCGTCACCAGGGCAGTGCCCTACAGCCGTCACGGCACTCCCCTGGCTGTTTCCCATGGACTTGGCCCAGTGGTGAGCCCCGCCTTACAGATGGCAGAACTCAGAAGAGAAGTCACCGGCACCAGCGACCTGAGTAGTTAGCAGCAGAACTGAACCCCAGCGGCCTGAAACCATCCAGTCTAGACCATTCCTGAACGTGGCCTAAATCTATACATCTCCCACTACGCTGGCCCTGAGCATTTCCAAAAGACTAGAGAAGGCCCCGCTGGTGGTTTTTAAAATGAGTTTGAGGCCTACACAGATGGAGATTATTTACGTCAGGAGTTTGGTAACGATTCCGACACTCACCTTCTACTCACAACACAGGATGCTGGTTATCCATTTATGGACATGCTGTGAGGTTTCCTGTTAAAACGGATTTATTTATGTAGGTAAAACAAAAAGGCTCTTTGGGAAAACGCTAAGCGAATAATAACACAGACGGGGTGCCAACATGTCAGGAGCTACAAAAGTAACTTGCAGAAATGGCAAACGAGCTGTGAGAGGTGAGGCCAGGAGGCTGGGGCGCCGGGACTCCAGGAGCCTGGCCTCCGAGCCCCCATCTGGTGCTAATTCCCAGGAGGACCTCAGGCAAGCTGCTCCCCTTCCTGAGCCTTCATTTCCCATCTGCAACGTGAAAGACAGGACTAGAATATTCTTAAGATCCCTCCCAGCTCCGAGGTGTGCGATAACAGATTGCTCAACAAACTGGTTGCTAGAAAGCCTGGGTGGTGTCACTTGTGGTCATTTTCTGTGGCAGAAGCTTCCTCCCTGCAGAGGGGCGGGGGAGGGGGGCGTCCATGCCAGACGGGAGCAGGGTACCGGGAGGGCAAGAAGGCAAATGGCCTCAGCAGCCTCCGCCTCTCCCGGCCTTCGCAGGCCCAGTCACCGCCCGGCGCTTGCTACTTCTGCTAATGCCTCTCCCCGACTCTGCCCTGCTTTTCTCCCGGCATGCAGAAGCCCTCAGATAATGGAAGGCCATGGGACCAGAGATGGTGCATCCACAGCCCCCCATCCCAATAGGAAAAACGCAGAAATAAGCTTAACACTTAAAAGGGTTCACAGAGTAACGCACAGAGGTGGCCTGGCATGCATGGCCTCTCTGTCCCAAACACCCAGACAGCTGGGAAACACACAGCACTGCAGCTCCAGTGCCCCAGGCTCCGTCTCCGGGTCTAGGGTGGTGCCTAGGAATCTGCATTCTTTATTTTCAGTGTTCATTTTTGAGAGAGAGAGACAGAGACAGAGCCTGATCAGGGGAGGGGCAGAGAGAGAGGGAGACCCAGAATCCAAAGCAGGCTCCAGGCTCTGAGCTGTCAGCACAGAGCCCTACATGGAGCTCAAACTTATGGGCTGTGAGATCATGACCTGAGCCCAAGTCGATGCTCAACCGACTGAACCACCCAGGCGCCCCCCTTTTTTTAATGTTTATTTATTTTTGAGAGAGGGACCGGGGTGGGGGTGAGGGGCAGAGCAGGAATCTGCATTCTAAAGTTTATTTATTGAGAGACACTGTGCAAACATGCTAGTCGGGGAGGGGCAGAGAGAAAAGGAGAGAATCCCAAGCAGACTGTGCAGACCTGAAGCGGGGCTGGATCACACAAACTGTGAGATCATGACCTGAGCTGCAGTAAAGAGTAGGACATTCAATTGACTGAGCCACCCAGGCACCCAGGAATCCACATTCTAGCAAGCTCTCCCAAATGACTCTGATGTAGGTGCTCCAAGGACTACTCTTCAAGGAGGCTGAGGCCCAGGGAGCCAAAATGGCTTGTTCCAAGCTACAAAGCCAGTATGTGCAAGCGTGGGGCCGGCTCAGGCATCCAGCACCCTGACAGGCGGCGACCCTCATAAACCCGGGCTTAGACCCTTCCAAGGGTCTCAAGCCAGGAGAAAAATCCCAGAGGGTCTCCCTATTTGAAAGAATGCTGAATCCAGCCGCCTGCTCACTCCTGAAAGAGTGAGCCCCCAGAAGCCCAGCACCCTCCAAAGTCAAGGGAGGCCCAGTTAGAAGGAAGCCCATTCATACTAGAAGCTCAGACTCAGGGAAGACAGAGGTCATCTGTGCCACCGAGGACCCTTTGCAGGGAAATTGTGATGCCCCAGGGCAAAGGGAAAAGGAAGGTAAGGAAGAGGCCACCCCAGTGGGTCACCAGTGAAGGGCTCTGGTCTGGGTGCGGGGGGAGGACTCAGCTCTGTTCCCGTTCAGTCACTCAGAGGCCGCCTGCTGAGTGCTTACTCTGGGCTAGGCTGGGGACTGGCCAGTGCTGGAGACCATGCCCCTGGAGCAGGGGTGGAGTCCACAGCTGGGGACTCCTGGCGACACCCCCTTGGAGCCAGGGGCAGAGTGGAGTTCTCGGGATGTGAGGGAACCCCACAGCAGTGGTCAGCAAAGAGCCACTTGGACTCAGCCTTCACAGCTCAACAGTAGGCAGTGAGTGTGAATGAGTGGGTACGTTCGTGTTCCAATACAACTTTATTTATAAAGCCAGGCGGAGGGCCAGACAAACCCAGTCTGTGACATTCCAAGTCCTTCGCAGACTGCCCCTGCTGCCCCTGCTCAGCCTCTCCTGCCCTTCCCCCACCTGCTCACCCCCCCACCCCCCTCCCTGCTCTCCACCCTCCAAGGACATGAGCTCTCCTGCCCTTTAAATGTCTCCAAACTTTTGTCCTTTAGAGGCCGCTGCTCCTCCTCCACTGCTCCTCCCTCCTTTCCCTCTTCTTTCTGTTCTCCTCCCTCCCCTCTTCCTTACCAGGTTCTGTTGTAACACGTGACCATAAAACGAGTTGCTTAAAACAACAGGAATTGATTCTTACACTCCTGGAGGTCAAAAGTCTGAAGGAGCTCCTGGTTTTCCTCCTTCTCTTCTCCCTTCCCTGTCGCCCTCCTCCCCGCCTCCCTGCCACCCTGCATCTCCCCGACCAGGACCAGCGTCTGGAACCCAAGGCAACTAACTGTCAGTGCTCTGCTCCTGGTCCTGGGAATTAGGAATCCCAGCTAGGGCTGTGCTCGGATCTGTGGGTGCCTCATCGCCTTGTGAGGAGCGGCTCTCAGACTGGTAGACCCAGGGGCTCCAATCAGAGAAGACAGCAGGGGGCAGAAGCCTGAGAGCTAAAAGCCCAGGAGTCCCTGGGAGAAGTATGGTTTTGGTCTCGCTCAGCCGGACCCCCTCTCTCAGTCCCTACTGCCTGAGCCACAGCCTAACAGTACCCCACAGACGTGCCCACAGGGCACTTGGACGCTGATTCTAGAATCGAGAACTGGACTGAATCTTAAGCCCTGTGGGAGTACAAGGAAGAACAAGGCTTGGTTGCAGCTTACAGAAAAGCATGGTCTCCGTGGAGCCTCCTCCCCCAAAAAGGCAGACCAGAATGAAAGGGTCTGAGCAGAAGGGGTTTATTTGGGATGTGCAAAGACGCCAGCAAGGAGAGCGGCAAAATAACACAAAGAAAGGAGAGTGATGAACCGAGGGTATGTGATTAAGCCAGTGACCACTGTGGGAAACCGAAGCCTAGATCCTTTGGGAAGTGGAGCAACTATACTCCGCAGAATTATCTGGGCTTTTTGGCTCAGAAATACACATCTCTGCAGTAGGATGTTGGTCTGGAGCACAGAAAGGTCTGAGGGATGCAAGCAGGGCATTGACAACATTACTAACTAGGGGCCTGGACTACCAGAGCCAGGAGAAATCTGATTAGACAGAAGACACAGAAAGCATTGGTCATCATTTAAATTTGATTTATCCATGGTGTCCCTGATCTAGACATGCAACAAAGAGCCACTGAAATCTACTAAGTGGCAGGCATATGTATGGCTGCATAACCAACTGTCCCAAAACTCCGTGGCTCCATATAACAATAAACATAAATTGTCTCACTCAGATTCTGCAGATTGGGAATTTGGGAGTGACTTACCTGAGCAGCTCTGGCTCGGGGTCCTTCACGGGACTGCCATAAAGATGTAGGGGGCACAGTCACCCCAGGGCTGGATCAGAATAAGACTGACTTCCAAAATGGTGCCTCCATTGGTGATGAGTTGATGGCAGTTCTGCCTGCCGAGAAGGAGACCTCAGTTTCTCCCCACACAGGGCTCCCCACCTGCCACTAGAGTGTCCTCACAAGATGGTGGCGGCCTCTCTCAGAGCGAGCAGTCCAAATGCGAGAGACCCAAGTGGACACTGCGTCCTTTTATGACCCAGCCTGAGAAACTTCCTAGCCACATTCCCACAGCATTCCATTTGCTCTGTGAGTCACTGAGCTAAGCCATGTTTAAGAACAGAATTCCAAGGGAGAAGTGACCAAGATTTTGCAAACGTACCTTAGCTGGGAGTGGGGACAATGTAGGGAAAAAAATGTAAGCTCGGCCTCTGTCCTCATGTAGCCTCTCATGTTTCAGGGGCGACAAACAGCCATCTGATAATCACAAGTGAAAGCGCAATGACAACTGTGGTCAAGTGCTGGGGAGGAGGTGACAAGGTAGAGGGCCTGTGCCAAGGGAGGTTTGGTCTACCAGCAAAGGCTTCCAAGGGATGTCATGGTTGACTGAACTCTGAAGGCTGAATGGGGTAAATGTGGATCCCCCTTTCCATGCAGAGGGGACCCCAAAGACAAGGACTTGTTCAGGGGAGATAAGATGAGGTCTAAGAGCAAGAAAGGAAACAAGCCACACCGGGCCGGGCAGCACATGGTGGGGATTCTTATTTTTGCTTTGAATCCCAAAAAGAATGAAGAGGAATTCTAGGGTTTTAGTCAGGAAAAGGGGCAATGATCAATATTAATTAGAACTCTTGGGTTCCAATGGACAAATTAATCCATTGTTCCCATGGACAAAAAGAATTAATCAATATTAATAAGAACTCTTGGGTTCCAACAGACAAAAACCATCTCAGGTTAGCTGAAACAGAAAAGGAAAGGCGTTGCCTTGGAGAACATTAAGAAGTAGTTTCTCAAACTGAGCCCCAGAAAGGGCAAGATCATAAGCAGCCATCAGCCACAATGGGAGCCAGAATCCACACCATCAGGTCTCTCCAGCTGCTTCTGTCTGCATGTGGCTCAACTTTCCTCCCCCCAGATGCCTCCCAATCACACCCAGGGTTCCATCACTCTCCAGGAACTTCTCTCAAGCTCTCCAAAGTTCCAAGCCCAAAAGCCCCAAAGGAGGGACCCATGCGCCAAGCCTGAGTGAGATGCCCACCTCCAGTCCAGTCAACGACAGCCAGAGGGGGTGGCTGAGAGAAGGGGGTATGGTGGGGTCCTGTCCAGAGTCTCTTTCTTGCTGATCTTCTCTCACACTGTTCCATGCTGGGATGATGGCTTCTTATTCCAGGGCCCTTGTAAGTCTTCTTAGGTCATCTTCAGTCTCCAGATATGGAAATGTCAAAGTGTTTGGCTTGTTTGTTTTTTGTTGTTTAATCAGTGTGTGTCCCTAATGAAGCTCACCACCCCTGATGTTCCGAGTAAGGTGGCGGCTGTTAACCTGGCGTTGTTAACCCATTTTTGGCCATAAATGGCTCTTCCCCCTGTTTACAGGGCTTCTGGTATGTCTAATCTGAGCACTCTGCATGCCTGCCTTTGGGTTGGCCACAGAGAGAACCGATAACTTCCTCCTCAATTCTTGGCAGGAAGGTAACTAAATATGGATTCCCCTATCACCTGGGAACCAGTTCTGTGACACTTCCTGTGTCACACCATGAAACATCCTCCAGATTCATAGCCTGTGCTGTCTGACAGTTCCCCCAAGTATAGACTGGATAGGAATGGGGGCAGGATGGGAGAACACAACCATGCACTCTAAAAGCCCGTGAAATCAGGGGCTCCTGGGTGGCTCAGCAGGTTGAGCATCTGACTCTTGGTCTCAGCTCAGGTTATAATCTCACAGTTGGTAAGAGCAAGCCCTGCATCGAGCCCCACATCAGACTCCATGCACTGACAGTACAGACCCTGCCTGGGATTCTCTCTCTCTTTCTCTCTCTCTCTCTGTCTCAAAACAAATAAATAAATTTTAAAAATAAATAAGTGAGGGGCACCTGGGTGGCTCAGTTGGTTAAGCGTCCAGCTTTGGCTTAGGTCAGAATCTCACGGTCTGTGGGTTCGAGCCCCGCATCGGGTTCTATGCGGACAGCTAGCTCAAAGCCAGGAGCCTGCTTCAGATTCTGTATCTCCCTCTCTCTCTGACCCTCCCCTGCTTGTGCTGTCTCTGTCTCTCAAAATAAATAAATAAATAAAAATAAGTAAAACCAGCCCCTTGTCACCCTGTCCCAGTTCTCTACACACGTGGTCAGGAGAGTCACATTGTCACAACATAGATTGAGCACAGGAACCTGACAAAGTGTTCCAAGAACACGGAGAAGGGAATAATGAACTATGTTTGAGACCCTCCAGGAAGGCTTCAGAGAGGAGGCATCCTCTGAGACAGAGCCAGGCAGAGAAGGAGAGAGGACACACCAGAATGTGCAGGAACCCTGAGGGATAGAAAGGCATATTCCTTTTGAGCCACAAAGAAATCCTGTGTGGTTGGCATCTAAACATCCGGAGCAATGGCAGGGATGAGAGAAATGAGGAGACTGAAAGTCAAGTGTGCTAAGCCAAGAACTCTGGCCTTTATTTATGCACATCAGCATTTTTAAAACCTATGTTTGGGGGAATTGCAGGCTTCCACAGAGATGCCCGGCCAGAGCCCCCAGGGACGAAGGGGAAACTGAGCGAGCTTCACCGCAGGGCCCCCTGCGCATCAGTGAGAGAGCTCCACCATTATTCATTTTGTGGGGCTCCCCGTATAATTCCCTTTAAACCAAAGGATGCCCGCTATTAAAAAAAAAAAAAGAAAAGATATACAAATGAAAATTGTAGAGGAGTGAGTGTGTGTGTACAGAAAATACATTATGAAAGTGAGGCCGTGTGCAGGGAAAATAATCCTCATTTTGTGGAGAGAGTGCGTGAACCCCGTCATCCCCAGGGAAAGGTCAGCAAACTCTCTGCCAGTGGGCTTTCCAGTGGTCTTCTCGAAATTGTTTCCCTTAGTGGTGTTTTTATTCTCACCTCTTCCCACCCTGGCTTTATTCTCTTTGCTTTTGTTTATCTATATACATAATCCACATATATTGTACAAAAAAAAGTTTAAAAAATGTAACTATAACTCTACCCTCTCATCATCCAGTGTTAACCACCATTAACATTGTGACAGAGATGTAACAACAAAGAGAAAAACTAAGAGAGATTTTTGTTCTTACAAATACGGAGGATGATGATGCAAGCCAAAAGTGCTCTTAAATTTTACTGTTGAAAAAGAGCGGTTGTGTTTCTGCAGAGATTCACAACAGACCTTGGAGAAAAGGAAGTATTTGATTGATTTGAGCTTTGATGGACGAGTAGGAGTTCACTAGGCAAAGAAAGAAGACAAGCATTCCAGGCAGAGGGAGCAGTAACACCAAGCACCTGGAGAATAAAAGGACATGGCCAATGTGTGGAATCTAGAAACGATCAGGTGGGACTCAAATCATGGAAATAAGGACTGGGGAGAAAGCAGATGATTCTGAAAGGGAGAATGTGAAGAGCCTTGAATGCCATGCCAGTGAGTTTGCCTTATATGCTGTGAGCACAAGGAAACTGTAGGAAGTCCATTACCCGATGAGAAAAAGACCAGCCCAGGTCTGCCCTGCACCCCAGCTGCAACGTCCAGGAGGTGTCTCCACGTCCGCAAGAGGGCTCCAAACGGTGTCCTGAAGCCCCTTATGCTCTATCCGCTGCCTTAGGAAGACAAGGCAGAGGCCCATTTCCTGAGGCATCAGGCAGTGGCAAAGCCCCCCAGGGCCTTTAGCTGAGCAGCCAGGGCCAATTAGCAGACCGCAGAGAAGGAGCAATCAGGGGAGGGAGCCCAGCGCAGAGAACATCGGTTTATAATTAGGTGGCCTAATCACCTGTGTAAATTGTGTATTTCTTATGATCGATGTGCTAAACGGCTCAGGTTTAATTAAGTTCTGCTGACTCGTTCTCTTTGAAGACCCACTGAAGTGTGATTCACAGCTCACACAATTAATAACAGAGAGAGGAGCAACTTGAAAGGAGGAGGCAGTCCCCTCTACCCTCCCCCACCCTCTCCCCAGCCACCCCCTGCCCTGCCCCCGTACCCTTGGCCAGCAGCAGTGTGTGGGCTACAAGGTAGCCCCACACTCCCAGGCTCCTCTGCTGAGAGGCTGGGCCCCACAGGAGCGCAAGGATTTTCTCACTCCCAGTCCAGTGCTCCTAGGAAGAGGACCCAGCGCCCCCATCACCCTCGCTGTGGGGGCCCCCAGGACATCCCAGCCCATCTTGGTGATCAAGAAGCTTGTCCAGCACATGGGCCACATCCACAGTAAGCTCCTATTTCCAGCTTCCTGTTTAATGAACTTCCATTCCATCTTTTAAAAAAATTTTTTTAAGTTTATTTATTTATTTTGAGAGAGGCAGAGGCAGCACAAGTGCAGTAGGGAGAGTGAGAGAGGGAGACAGAGAATCCCCAAGCACGCTTTGCACTGTCAGCACTGAGCCAGATGCGGGGCTTGAACTCATGAGCCATGAGATCATGACCTGAGCCAAAACCAAGAGTCCGACGCCTACCCGACTGAGCCACCCAGGCCCCCCCTTATGAAGTTCCTTCTGATTCCATAGTTCCACAGGCCAGGCTCTGTGTTCTACCTTTTCCTCTGCTCCCCACCCATGTTTCTGGCTTCTCTCACCTCTTCCTCTCCCTTATCATCCCCTGTGGTCTGTAAGCCGTGTCTGCCTTGCTGGTCCCTCCCACTCCTTTCCTGGAGCAGCTCCCTCCTCCGTATGGTGGGAAAACCGAAGCATGCGCCCTCATCTCTTCTTAGCCAACCTCTCAGACACTTTTCCATCCCACCCTGCCTCTCTACCATAGGCAGGTTCACTCTGAGTCATCACCCAGAGCTCCTGGACACAAGCTCTCCTCTGGACACCCTTCTCTTCCCCAAGCACCAACAGAGAGGTGGGCGTCAGCCAGTCTGCCTTTCTTCTTACTTCCTAAATTTCCCATTTCCCCAACACCTTCAAAGTCAGCTCTATAGTGGATGGATCCTCTCTTTCCCAGAGATATGTGGAAACTTCAAGAAATTGCAACACAGGGGGAAATTTAAAGTTAGATCCAGAATATGCCTTTCTCATGAATCCAGTGGAAAAACCTCTAGATTAGCACTATCCAATAGAACTTTCTCTAGGGAAGAAAATGGTCTACATCTGTGCTGGCCAGTATGGTTGCCTTGTAGCCACATATGGATATTGTACTATGGCTAGTATGTCTAAGGAACTGAATTTTTATTTTATTTTGTTAAAATAGCCACATGGAGATAGTATTGAGCAGTGCAGATCTAAGGAGCTAAACTTTTAACAAAGTCTCGCCTCAAATCCAAATCTCGTTTCCCGGATGCCAGGTCCAAGTTTGTCTTTCTCTTCCCAAGCTGCTCATCTGGTCGGGTCTCACAAGTCAGATATCAGGAAACTCCACTTACTGGGAGTGATTTGAGCACCCCTCTGACTTACCATTCCGTTTACAGCCCTCCAATCCCAAGAAGGGCTGGGAGAATACAGTGTTGACTATTTGTACCCCAAGAACCCACAGTCAGTCTTGGGGGAGAAGCTTTGACACTCTCAATCCTGCAGGCTGGTGGATTCAGTGCTCAGCTTCCATCTCCCCACAAGTGTGGATTAGGGGCATGTCTGTTTATTTCCTGGAGAAGTCACTAGAGCTGTTGGATACACACACTCATTCATCATCACCATCACCATCATCATCACCATCACCACCATCATCACCACCATCAACATCACCACCACCACCGTCACCATCACCACCACCATCATCATCATGATCATCATTACCGCCATTATCATCATCACCACCACTATCACCACCACCATCATCACCATCATCATCATCACCATTATCATCATCTCTCAAAAACAAACATCTATCCTGAGCTAACTCAAAAAATTCAACTCAATTAAAAAAAATTAACTCTGAATACAAAAACATATTTTTCAAACTGGCCCATAGTTTGCCAGGCAGCCCACTCTCCACCAAGTCAGAGGTCATTTATGATGCAGAGAAGAGGTGGGTCCTTCCCTTCTTCACCCCACCTCCGAATTATGCCCTCCATGCCTGCCGAAAATAGGGGTGAGCCATTTATATCTTAACAGTTGCTCCCTTAGTTCCACAAATGGAAGTATTGGGAACATTATTCTACTAAGGAGTCTATTCTTAGTCATGAGCCCCTGTTTGCCTGAGTTTCCTTCTGGAGAGAAAGGAGGAGGTGACTTCTTGTCATCATCTACATCTGTTCCCAATCCTATGTTCTCTGTGGCACTTGTTTTCTGCACCCTGCATCCTCTGTTCAGAATCCTCCATTCTATAGTCTCAGAAGGATCCCAACTCCATACTCTCCTGGACACCAAAGTTTGCCCAGGAACCTGGAATCTTCCATCCTGTGATTTTTTTATTTTTTGCAACCCCCAATAGAACTGCACAGTATCACTATCACCTAAAATGTTGACCTTATGAATGGATGAATTTGATACTGTGAGTATGGCTTGTACACTTTTGTACCCCTGCAGACAGCCCTCGGGGTCCTACACGATGCTGGGTACAGAGGAGATAGATATTCAATAAGACTCAGCAATGATTGGCACTGGCCATGTCTCTCTCTGCATCAGTTCTGATTGGATTCAGCTCTATCCCTTAAACACACTACTAGCTCTAAACGTAGAATTAATATCTCTTACAAAAATTTTTAAAAGAAGTTAGGTAGCCTTGGGGAGGGAAAGGGGTTAGAGAAGGAGAGAGATCAGGTCCAATCAGGTGGTTAGCAGGACAACCTTACTCTAGTGAAGGAATAAAAGAATGATTCTCAGCAAGCTTCAGGGATAAGAGAGAGGGGTGAGACCAAAGGCAGACTATGAGATAAAATTTCTACCACGCAAGCAGCTGGGCCTGGTTAATCCCAGAGATGCTGAAATAACTTTAGCCAACAGTTAGCCTGGGCAGAAATCGCTCCTGTCTGGCCCTCACCTTCCACCAAGCAATTGGGTTCCCGGCCCAAGGCAAGGAGTTATAAGCCACCCAGCCTCCGCATGAAGGGCAGGAGAATTACAGATTGTCAGGGTGGATTTGGCCTGCTCTCCTCCTCCATTTCACAGATGGGGAGACTGAGGCCCAGAGAGTAAATAAAATGTGGCCCAAGCTATAGGGTTGAGGAACAGAGCTCAGGTCTTCCGACATCTGGTTCAGTAGGTTTCCTTCTAGCAAGTGCCAGCAGGATGGATAACACACACACACACACACATACACACACACACACACACACACACACACACACACACACACACACACATCAATTGTTAAGCCATCACGAGTGAAACCCACTCTTCACCCAGGGTCTACTCCAACTCCTAGCCTGTGGCACTTTTACCTCTTACGTGGAGGAAAAGACAGTGAGCTGGGTGGGGGACAAGAGACCTCTGCAGACCCCCACTCTCCTTTTTTATCACCCTTCTGGCCTGTGACATCCGCCATAGGTCCCCCCAAGTGGAGGGGATTTGGAGAGGCGGTCTGTACGTTTCCCACAATTCCTAGCATTAAATCACACAGACTTTGCCCCAAGTAGAACCAGAATTGCAGCCCCATCCTCAGAAGTGCATGGTCAGGAAAACAGACCATTCACCCCCTGATTCAGCCCTTCCAGTGCTGTCTGTGACCCTCGTCCTGGTCTGGAGGTCCAGGGAAGACTTCGAGTGGGCCATCTTCCCTGCTCTTCTCGGTTCCCCGGCCCTTCTCCAGAAGAGCTTCCCAAAGCCCTTCGTCATCCCTCCCGCCCAACCCCTCCCCTCCCTCATTCTCTGCTGCCAACCTGATTTCCCGCCATCCAGCCCTGGACCACTCGCTGCAGCCTCCGATCGCCTTCACCTGCGCAGTGAACATCTCAGACCAGTCTGTTCTGCATCTGCCCCATCTAGCACCCCCCCAGAGCCCTCTCTCTGCCTCAATTTCTCCTTCTTAGACATCACACACTCTCCAGGCTGCCCTCTGAAACTTCTTTCCAGCCTCCCTCTAGCACCGTCTAGCACCTTCTAGAGCCATAAATTCTTCTCCTCACTGCCTCCACTTCCTCCCAACCACTCACACCTCCATCCACTTTAATTCAACATATAATTGTCAGCATTTGTACGAAGCATCAGACACCATTCTGGGTGCCATTGGGGGTAACACAAAACATTGCTCCTCCTTCCTTGGCTTCTGCCATAGTAATTCTACCCAGGTGGCCTCCCTGCAGTCCTCAATGTCCTCCCAAACACCAGATCCAGAGCCACATGCCACAAATCCATCTTGGAATGAGGCAGGCTAAAATACACATATGCACACAGGCCAAAGTCAGGGTCCAGCACCACACCTGGCACATAACAGGTGTTCAAGAAACACGCTGATATTTTCTGGCTTTTCTTCCTCTTCATTCTCTCTTGTTTTTAACTTTTTTATTTTATGACCACAACTTTCTTTCCAAACTTCTCTTCTTGGGCACTCCTTGTTTCTGAGCTTCCTCTGGCTCAGGTCAGGTGCCCCAAAAAATAGGCTGACATAGAGATTTGCTGGAGAACGTTTACTGAGGGCTTTTCATGATGTTATCATGTCCTCATGTGGGGTGGGGGTTGTTCTGCTTGGTTTTGTTTTTAATTTTTTTAATGTTTATTTATTTTCGAGAGAGAGAGAGAGAGAGAAACAAAGCACGTGCCAGGGAGGGGCAGAGAGAGAGGGAGACACAGACTCCAAAGCAGCTCCAGGCTCTGAGCCGTCAGCACAGAGCCTGACACGGGGCTCTAACTCATGAACCGTGAGATCATGACCTGAGCCGAAGTCAGACGCTTAACCGACTGAGCCCCCCAGGCGCCCCTCTGAGCCCCCTCCGTGAGACGATTTCTTCACTGTGTATCCACGTCCCTTTTCCTTCCTTTCCTTCTACCTCTGGGACCTGTCCATCACGGCCTCCCTCCCTGCTTTCTCTCGGCTCCCTCATGGGCTGCTGAGCCTCTCTCTAAAGTGGACGGGCCCAGCTTACTCCCAGAGCCCCGTTCTTCTCCACATGCACTTCCTGCCTAAGTGATATCAGCCATTCCCACGACTGCAAAGGCCACATATATGCTGACCCTTCCCAAATTTGAGCCACAGTCCTAGGACCCACTGTGAGCTCCAAACATATATTCATCTGCTTATTCGACAAGGTTTTTTTTTTTTGCTTTTCTAAATTCTTTTAATATTTATTTATTTTTGAGAGAGAGAGAGACAGAGAGCAGGGGAAGGGCAGAGAGAGAGAGGGAGACACAGAATCTAAAGCAGGCTGCAGGCTCTGAGCTTTCAGCACAGAGCCCGACATGGGGTTCGAACTCAAGAACCTCAAGATCATGACCTAAGCCAAAGTCAGATGCTTAACCAACTGAGCCGCCCAGGCGCCCTGGAGAGATTTTTTTTAAATAGCCCATAGGCCTCCCAAAAGTAACAGGTTCCAGCGGACTCAGTGACTCCCCATCGCGCACACATGCTCAGGCCTGGCTCCACGGGCAGGGGTGCAATTCGTGTTGCTGCCCCAGGTACTGCACACAGACAGAGGCCTGGCACATGGGGCTTAATGCAAACAGTCATCTTGAAATCCATAATAATTTTATGTGTGAATCTGTGTTTTGTAAGTGAAGTTCTGTGGGACCCCAGGGCCCTGGAGCCTTGACTCAAACTTCAATGCCCCTCCTGCCACCTCCCTGCCTCCCTGGGCCACTTCTCTAGGCCACTTGCTTCCCCATCTTTAGCCAGGGACTGCTGCCTCCTCCATCCAATGTGGTTCTGGGGATGGGAGGGCAGTCAGGGTCTGGATGGCAAAAGGGTCAAGGTCAGGTACGTGCACCCAGGTGCCAAGTCAGAGGGGAGGCCCTGGGTCCCTATGAGGATCCACACTCACCCTATTAGTGTCCTTGTGTCCAAGGGAGCATGGCCTTAGGGAGCAAATTAAAGAAGACAAAACAACCAAACCACACCACAACCACAACCACCACATGACCGGTCAAGAGAGATATTGCAGAAGAAAGGAAATAGCTTTGTTCCTGCTCTTTGAACAAAAGAACCCACATTTTCATTTTCTGTTAGGCCCCACAAGTGAGGTAGCCAGTCCTGAGTGGACCTGAGTCTGGACCGTGTGGACAACTGGTTTGGAAACAGATTGTAAGGGATGAACTGCTGTGGAGTTCAGGTCCACTTTCTAGGCCAAAGCTGGCAAGATTTTCCTGTAAAGGGTCAGATGGTAACTATTTTAGGCTTTGCAGACCGTGTGGTCTCTGTTGCAACTACTCAAAGCTGCTTGCAAAAGCAGCCATAGACAATATATAAATCCATGAAAAGTCTGTGTTCCAATAAAACTTTATTTACAAAAACAAACAGTGGGCCAGATTTGACACTCAGGCTACATTTCGCCATGCTCTGTTGCAGACAAGGACACATCGCTGAAGGCATCTGAGCAACAAAAAGGGCAATCAGAGGAGTCTCTAGAAAGTTATCTTGACCTCACTGTTCAGGATGGATTTGGAGGGGTCAACCCAGGGACAGGGTCTCTAGGAAAGAGAATACTGTAAAATTCCAAGTAGAGGAGCCAGTGGCCAAGGCTCTGCAGTGGACAGCAGGATTGAAAGAGTGAACCCAGGTAACACAAAAGCCTCAGCAGAGTGCTAACCCTAAGATCACTAACCCAACTTGAACTTTCTTTCCATCCAGAGGAGAGAAAGAGCAAGAGGAGGGTCCGAACCACCTTCACCACCGAGCAGCTGCATGAGCTGGAGAAGACCTTTCACTTCACCCACTACCCAGATGTCCACATCCGCAACCAGCTGGCAGCCAGGATCAACCTCCCAGAAGCTCGGGTGCAGGTACAACTGTCCCCAATCCTCAGCCCTTAACCTCAAAGCCTTGGGGGCCATGGGTGAGACCCCATGGATCATGGACCCTCCAGGGCTGGCCCATCTGAAATTCTCCATTGCTTTTATCCCTTGAATACAGTCACATTTGCCAAATACTATTTCCAAGAAATGAGGTCACCACAGTTACAAGATGGTTTCTCTCTTGGAGGGAGTGGGGGGTGGCAATGGAGCAAGGTGGCATAGCCATGGCCACTAGTATCTGCTCCCATGCCTTCCCTCTCTATTTGGCTATAGGTCTAGAACATCACTCACCATGCGGCCTCATTTCTAAAATAGGTCTTGACAATCTAGACCTGTGGTCATCAAACCTTTTCCAGAAAAGCCTAGACGATAATTATGCTGGGCTCTGTGGGGCCATAGAGTCACCTTCTAAAACTTCGTTGATGAACTCTACAATCTGAATTTTGCATAATCCGCATGTGTTGCAAACATGATTCTTCATTTTATCTTTTTTGCCAACAACTTAAGAAGGCGAAAGCCGTTCTTTGCTCATGGGGCATGCAAAAACGGGTAGGAAGGCTAGATTGATTTTTCAGGCCTTAGTTTGCCAACCCTTGACTAGCCCAAATGGGTATTACTTTGAAGGCAGCACAGAGAGGTGGTCCAAGTCCTGGTTTAAGTACCAACTGCCTAGGGACACCTGGGTGACTCAATCAGTTAAGTGTCTGGGATTGCTGGTCTCAGCTCAGGTCATGATTTCATGGTTCATGGGTTCAAGCCTCACATTGGGCTCTGTGCTGACAGCTTCCCCCACTCATGCTCTGTTTCTGTCTCAATAATAAATAACCATTTAAAAACTAAATAAATAAATCTAAAATCTGCCATTTCTTCATCTTGGAGTATCTGTGGCTTCTTCTGTGGTTAGACACCCGGTAGCCCCTTGTCACTCACCAGGGCTATGTCCTCTCTCTTTGGACACCCCCAATTTTACAAGTGCCACTCTAGCAAATCCAAATCCAATTGTTGCATGGTTGGCTCACTCTACACTATATCACTCTTTTTCTTTTTTTTTTTTATTTATTTTTGAGAGACAGTGCGAGCAGGTGAGGGTCAGAGAGAGAGGGAGATACAGAATCCTAAGCAGGCTCCAGGTTCTGAGCTGTCAGCACAGAGCCCGAAGTGGGGCTCGAACCCATGAACCGTGAGATAATGACCTGAGCCAAAGCCGGACATTTAACCAGCTGAGCCACCCAGGCGCCCCCTCTTTTTCTTTAATGGATTTGTTCCAAATTCAAAATCTGAATCAGGGCCCAGGTCAACACTTCACTCTCAATTTTATCCCAACCTACTTTTCTCCTGGCTAAGGACCACCCCCATTTTAGACTTCTCCCTTTCACTTCCCACTTAGAATCAGTCACCAGCTAAGTGGATATAGCAACCCCACATCTGCCAGAAAGCCCGGAATTCAGGGGCTGCCTCAGCAGAATGGCCAAGTACAAATGCCTGCGTTTCAGGGACAGTCCGTGTCCTCGTGAATACGGGGAGCTGACCACAGTCCATCTACAGATGCTGAGGGGCCCACGGGGGAGGGGGGGGGTGCAAGCTGGTGGTCTGCCAACAGGAAAGGGCCGACGGATGAGTTTGATTAGATCTGCACCGTGTCTCACGTCTCAGCGCTTTCACCTAAAAATCGAGATTTCCGCCTTAGATACCGGCTGGGCCTGTAATGTCAGCCTCACACGTGGACAGGGTGACCACCGGCTGAAGCTGAGGGCTCACCACAGACCCCGCGGCCCCCACTCACCCGGCACCCCGCTGTTCGCTGGCCCACGAGCCCCACCCCTCCCTGCAGGGACGAAGGCTGCGGTCTCGTACCCTTCTCTGAGGGCAGACCTCCAGAGCCAAGAAAATCCTGATGCCACGGAGCTTTCCGGACTGTGAAGTGCCAGCTTTGGTTTTTAGGGAGGGAACTCGTTGCTTACCTCCGTGCTCTCTCTCCGGTCCCAGATCTGGTTCCAGAATCAGCGCGCTAAGTGGCGGAAGCAGAAGACCGGCAGCCCTGGGGCGCCGCAGCCGCCTAGCGAGGCCGGCGAGGCCCTGACCACGCACCTGGATGTGGCCGTGAGTGACCGAGGCATTCCTCACTCTTCCTGGGGGGCTCTGTCTACAGTAAAGAGGGTGAAGTGGGGGCGATGCCTGGGGGGCTCGGTTGGTTAAGCGTCCAATTTTGGCTCAAGTCATGATCTAGCAGTTTGTGAATTCGAGCCCCACGTCGGGCTCTGTGCTGACAGCTCGGAGCCTGGAGCCTGCTTCCGTTTCTGTACCTCCCTCTCTCTGCCCCTCCCCTGCTCATGCTCTCTCAAGAAAAAATAAATATTAAAAAAAATTTTTTTTAAGAGTGCAAAGGGAACGCTCCCAGAGAGAGCATGACCAAGAATGCTCCAGATGTCTATGCGACCCAGGAAGAGTCACTGCCCGTCTCTGTCCCCATTTCCTCCTCCACTGAGCGACAATCCCAGTTCGTCTCCCTCCTCCGGGGACTGGGTTGTGTTATCGTGCAGAACTTCAGAGTTCAAGGAACAGGCAGGGAGTGAGAGGGCGGTGCCCCAAGATGGTGCAGGCAGGCTCTGGACTTAGCAGTCCATGGAGTCCCCACACGGAGCGTGTCCCAGACGCCAGACAGCGGACGTCAGTGAGTAGACAGTCCTACGGTCAGAGGCAGAGGTCTGTGCAAGCCCACAGGGACACTGCGAGGTGGGATTTCTTCATTTACCCATTTTTGCTAATGCGGAAACTGGGCACTGAGAAGCAAAGTGACTTTTTCACATCAGGTAATTCCTCCGCACATTTCTCCCCAGGATGGTCCCCTAACCACCCTGAGCTGTCCAAGTCCTGGGGAAAAGGTCTAGAAGTAGGGGGTGAAGCCCCAGGTGAAGCTCAGAACTCACTTCTCTCTCCTGACCTTCCCTTTTCCGACAGGGCCCGGTAAGGTCGCCCTCCGCTCTGCCCAGGCCGGCTCCGCCCATGGTAGGTTATCCACCAGCTCAAGGTCAGCTGGCCTCTGCGTGGCTTCCTGGACAGGTCACCCTCCTCCCGCGCCACCTGTGGGAGGTACAGCCTCTCCCAGGCCCTCTCATCCAGCCCACCTGCCTCCCTGCTTTCTGCTTCCTTCCGCCTGTGAACCTCAAATGGGGCAGCCTCTGTGCCACCTTGACGTAGGGATGGAAGAACCTCTGGCCAGCAGCACAGCTCTCCTCTCCAGGTGAAGACACCTGGCTGGAGGAAGGGAGCCCAGGCCTCTGGGGGAAGCCTCCCTGAGCACGCCCCTAAAGGTGGCATCGGACTCAGCGGCAAAGGGACACCCCAAGATGAACTCGACCAAGGAGGGCATCCACTTGGATTTGTGTTTCCTCTAACTCACTGTGTGACCTCCAGCTGGTTACTCCCCCTCTCTGGACCTCCCCTAAAACACGAGGCAGTTGGACAAGATGACTTTCGAGGGCCCTCTGGCTCTTCGTTGGTGAGGTGAACTGTCATGAGAACAGAGGCATACAGGAGGCCAAGGGGAGGCGTTTATTCATTTATGCACGACACATTTACTGAGCACCTGCTGAGTTCTCCACAAACGGAACTGAACAGCTGAGGCTCCGCCCCCCCGCCCCACATGTGCCCCCCGCCCCAGGAAGCTCAGTCCAGGTTGGCCAAAAAGATTGCGGGGAGTGGGCTACCCCGGCAAGCAGGACACCACTCTGTGACCTTGCAGTTGGCCACGCCCAGCGAACTCTGGATGGCTTTGATGTGAATGTACCAAGTGGGAGAGAAATATGAGGAAAGGTTTTTTTTTTGTTTTAATTAAAACAGAATTGAGTGTCTTTGCTTATTCTGCTGGACTGGGGAGGGATGTTGTATTTCTGGTCTGAATAAAGGTCATGGCAGTAAGCTCTTTGCAGAGTGTACATCCCAGGACCAGCGTGAGGGGCCCCCTGGGAGGCCAGCCTCACCTGTAGTGTTTCCTTGCAGGGAGACCTTGGGCAGATCACGCGGCCTTGGGAGCCTCAGTTTTCACATCTCTAAAATGGAGACAGTAAGCCCCACCTAGCCTGCCTCGAAGAGCAATCAGGAGGCCCTGAAATAAAGTGGAAGCGCGTTTCCAAGTGGGAGGGCTGGGCCCCCTGCCGACGATGGTGCTGTGCCCCGATCCCCCCAGGAAAGGGGGTGCTTGAGTTTCAGACCTGGAATACGCCACTCCGACTCTCAGGAGGCCTGGGTCTCAGTCCTGCATTCCCTCTGATTTGCTGCAGAAGTTCGCCATCATCCAGTCCCTCGGGCCTCAGCTTCCTTACCTGTAAATCGGGGGCAGCGACCTAGCTCAGCCCGCAGGCAGACAATACACCAGAATCAGACTACAGCCCACCAAAAAGTGAGCGCGCTTTGTAAACTTACACGTGGCTGGAGCCCATGAATGTTATCACTGACATCTAGTCTCCAGTAAGCTCTAGATGAAAGGAAAAGTCTAAGGGCTGGGGAGGAGGGGCAGGGAGCAAGAGTCACTTGCAGAGGGTGGGGCCGGGTCTTAGCAAGAGGAAGGGGACCTCAGCTTCCCAGCTGTGTCTCTGAGCCCCCGAGGGCATCCACTGGCTACCGCCTTCGCTGGCCTTCGCTGGCCTGGCCCCCAGTGTGCCCTCCCCTCCCTGGCCACACTCCACCTTATTCCATCTCCTCCTGGGGGTCTCTCCACATCCTCTGCTGCAGAACCCCTCAAGTTGCAAATGCCCCTGCTGCCTCTCTCTAGCCCCCAGGCCACCACCTCTCATGAGCCGGAGGAAAAGTTGACTGCCCCTCTCCTCCACCCCTCCAGGGTCCTGGCTCTCCTTCTAGACCTCTTGCAACCATTTCTCATGGTCTGGCAGCGTGAGGGTCATGGCCGCGATCACAGATGCCCAGACTTCCAGGTGGAAGGGAGAAGGCACAGGTCCGCTCTGCTCTGGGCTCCTCGTGTAAGCCCGGGTTCCCCAAAGAAACAGAACTGTGTGTATGTTTTTTTTCCCTTATTATAAGGAATTGGCCTTCATGGTTATAGAGGCTGAGAAGCCCCGTGACCTGCAAGGAGCAAGCCATGGACCCAGGAAAACAGACAGCCTGGGCTCCGATCTGAGTCCGAAGACAAGAGGAGACCAAGGTCCCAGCTCAGAGACTGGCAGAGAGCCAGTTCTCTGTTCCTCCACCTTTCTGCTCCGCGCAGGTCTCCCTGGTGGCCCCCAATGGATAGAGCAATAGCTTTGCTCAGTCTACCCTTCAAATGTTCATCTCATCCTGAAACACCTCTCAGAAGCTCCCAGAATAAGGCTCAGCCAAATACCTGGCCATCCCATGTCCCCAGTCAAGTTAATATAAGCTTAACTACCACAATCTCCATCCCTTTTCCTATCACATAACTTCCTTCCCCCAGAAGCCTCTAGAAATGGGTTTGACCAACTGTAATAGCCTCAAGTGACCAGAACATCACAGGTCAGCACAGATTTAAAGTTGAATGGGGAGGGGGAGGAACTTTTCCTCCCTAGGGATTTATGCCCCACCCCCCCACCCCGCCCCAAGAACTATTTTATTTCCTTACTTTGTATCTGCTGTCCAAAGGAGTCACTTTGGAGCCCCTGCCAGCTGGGGCAAGAGACATGTCCCCTTCGTAGCAACAGTTTCTGGTCTCTCAAAGTTTCTGTGACAATTAAATGAGTTAGTACAGTTTGACACACGGCAAGCACTCAGGAAGGGTCTAGGAAAAAAGTCATTTTCCCGACTCTCCCTTCTACCTCTTTCTACCATTCTGATCCCAGACTCGGTCCTAGGAGTTCTTAAACGAGGGCCCCAGAGGCCAAAGAACTCTCAAAAGAGTATGCAAATTGTGTGTGTCTGCCTGTGTGTTTATTTTTCCCAGGCGGAGGGTCCATTGTTTTCATCAGCTTCCAAAGAGGGTTCTGTGGCTAAAAACAATAATAGTAACTCCCAGACCTTCTTGAGTCAGACCCCGACAGGCTCCTCATCGAGCTGTGTGGACTAGAAACTTGAGAAAAGTTGGACAATAATTTTCCTCCCCCTAACGTGTATTTATTTTTGGGAGACAGAGAGACAGAGCATGAGTCGGGGAGGAACAGAGAGAGAGAGAGGGAGACACAGAATCTGAAGCAGGCTCCAGGCTCTGAGCTGTCAGCACAGAGCCCGATGCGGGGTTTGAACCCACTAACTGTGAGATCATGACCTGAACCGAAGTCAGACACTCAACTGACTGAGCCACCCAGGTGCCCTGGACAATAACTTTTTTCTTACTTTTTAAAAAAATTATTTTTAACTTGTATTTCTTTTTGAGAGACAGAGACAGTACGAGCAGAGGAGAGGCAGAGAGAGGGGGAGACACAGAATCCGAAGCAGGCTCCAGGCCCCGAGCTGTCAGCACAGAGCTCAACACGAGGCTTGAACTCATGGACCATGAGATCATGACCTGAGCTGAAGTCTGCTGCTTAATCAACTGAGCCACCCAGGCGCCCTGGGGATGATAACTTTTTTAAGGTCAAATTATGCAAATAGAAAATGGACAAGTGCCAAAAAATAAAAAGTAAAGTAAAATAAAACGAACAACCGTCGAAGTTTATTTGACTCACTGATGAGGGAGGCAGCAAGACGTCGTAGCGTCTCCAGGGAGAACTCAGAGAACAGACACCGACAGGGACAATCAGGAAGGCTGAAATGAATGACAAATCAAGACGAAAAGCGTCCATTGCCATCAGGACACAATTCATGCGCCTTTCTATGGACAAGGAGCATTTGCGTTAATATCGGGTTTCTACCGTTTAAAGAGTTGAAAGGAAATTCAAACACAAGGAAAGTTGCAGATACCCTGGTGAGTGTGCTGGACAGAAGACACTGTAACCTTTTCATGCCAGTTTCAAAGTATTGTGAGATTTTCCCCCACCTAAAGGTACTGAATCTCTGAATCTCACCTTCCTCATCCATCAATCAACAGGAGAAGACCTGCCTCAGAAATTAGCAGAGAGGTTATATTAGAGGGTGTTTATAAAGTGTTTTGTAATTGTCAAATACTTTTTGAATGTAGGAAATTTTGTTCATTGCTTTGCAAACTCATCTGGAATTCAAGTTTAAAAGTCTATATCTAGAAACTGTTTAGAAATACGGTAACATTTCTTCAGTATCCATTGACCTTTTATAATTCAGTTTTTAAGAAGGTTAAACAAGCCGTGGAAAATGAGCAAAGGGCAGAAATAAGAGATTCATAAGAAAAAACATACAAATGGATACTAAACATATAAGAATATTCTCAGCCTCATCCATAATTTAAAAGTGCAAATAAAACAGTAATGGAAATACATTTTCTTTTCCTTTCAGATTGGCAAAGATTTAGTGTTGGTAAGGGGCTGATATACACACTTGCTTCCACACGTCAGGAAGTATGAATTCATAAATCATTTGGGAAGATAGCTTGACAAATATTAATATTCTAAATGCAAACCCCTTGGACCCATAATCGTATTTGTAAGAATTTATCTGATAAATACATAGGTGCATAAATACCGTGTACAGGAACATTCACCACGGCTTTGAGATCGCAAAAACCGGAAGCCACCTACGTAGGGTACTGGCCGAGCTGATTCCAGTATATTGATCCAGCTATTTAAAAAAATGAGAGTGATTTAAATGCGCCTCACGGGAAATTGCCATTAGTCACATCATTAAGTGGAAAATGCAGGCTCCTGAAGGAAGTCATGATCGAATTTGACTAAGAAAAGGATAACGATGGCCTTAAATATAAAAATATCACCTAGATGCTGTTCATTTCACACACGTTAGCTTCCGCTCCGTAACGAATCATTCCAAAATTTGGTTGCTTGAAACAATAATTTCTTTGGCTCCTGACTCTGGCTGGTCATTGGTCTAGGCTGACCCGGTCATCCTGGCCGGGCTTGCACGTGTGCCTGGGGTCAGCTGGCCGGTGGGATGGCCTCACTCGCAGACAGGTCTGGGTCTGGCAGGCTGTCAGCCAGGTGACCTGGCCATGTGTCCCTCACGGGACTTCTGTGTAAAGCAGTCACAGGGTCCAAGGGCTCTTGAAGTTTGGACTCAGAATGCACAGGTCACTTCTGCTGCATTCTATCGGTCAAAGCAGGTCACATGACCAGCCCAGGTTCGAGGGGTGGAAAGCAGACTCCTCTTGACAGGGAAGAGCTGCAGAGGTGTCTACACTCTCCCATAAACCCCACACGGGGAGCTCATCAGACTTCTGCCCTGGACTCTCTGGGCATCTCCACCTGAACTTGTAATAGAGATCTTGAGCTTAACTTAGCTAAAACCAAACCCTAGGGCGCCTGGGTGGCTCAGTTAAGCTTCTGACTTCTGCTCAGGTCATGATCTCACAGTTCATGAGTTCGAGCCCCGCGTCCAGCTCAGCCTGGAGCCTGCTTCGGATTCTGTGTCTCCCTCTCTCTCTGCCCCTCCCCTGCTCGTGCTCTGTCTCTTCTCTCTCAAAAATAAATAAACATTAAAAAATTAATAAATAAAATAAATAAAAGATAAAACCAAACTCTATTTCTATGCACACCAAACCTGCTTTTATCTTAGCCCTCCTCCTCTCAGCAACGGGGCCAGCTTCCCGCTGGTCACTAGGCTGGGGTCCTGGGAGTGCTCTCAATGACTATTTTTTCTAATGGAGCAGCAAAGCCAGTGTTTGGCTCCCCCTTCCTTGATACCAGCCATAGGCATCCCCCCACCACCCCACTGCGTTCACTGACCCATACCTGGGCTCGATTCCACGCTTGGTCGGTACTCAGTGATTCTGGGAGAATGGGAATCAGCTCACAACTCTCAAAACCCTCCAGGTCTTTTCTGTCCTAGTTGGAAAAAAGACAAAGTCCTCCCTGTGGCCAACATGAAATGTTCTCTCTCCTACCTCTTTTCCCAATGCTTTCTGTTCTAGCCACCCACCAGCAGCTGCTCCAAGGAACCAAGTACAACCTGCCCCAGGGCTTTTGCATGTACGGTCACTCTGCCTGAAACATCCTTCTCCAGCTATGTGCCTCCCAGTCTCCGCTGATGAAGCACACACAGGTCCACCCCCACCTGACCATCCTACAATAGCACACACATCTTATCACCATGGGGCTCCTTGCCCATTTTACTAGTTTTATAGTGCTGATCAACACCCGAAATATGATACATTCATTCCTTTATTATCGGTCTCCTGACACTAGAGTGAAAGCCCTGCTGGGTCAGGTATCTTCACTTATTTGTACATTGCCCTATTCCCAGTAACCAGAACAGGGCTTGGCACACCGTAGGCACTCAGTATTTATTACACATGCATGAATACGCACTCTCTCTCACACACACATGCACACACACATCTGTATTTGCCCAGAAAGTTCCTAGACAGATACACAAAAAACGTGACTGCAATTACTTCCAGAAAGAGGGTCGGTGGTATCACGTGATGACAAGAGAAATGTTTGCTTTCCCCTCTGCCCTGCAGCGTTTGAATGTTTGAACTGCTTGTCACAAGTATAGAATCTTATAGATCAAAATGTTAATTAAAAAAACAGAATAAAGGCTTTTTTCTCACTTTTCCCATGCTTTATGATTTTTATTCTGTTATCAAAGAAGATGTTTTTTCTGCCTCTTTTGGTGCTGGAGGAGTCCCCTCTGGAGACAGGGCATCACCCGGTGGGCCACTGCGGAAGAGCACAGGAGGGAGAATAGAGGGCTGGAAGGCCTCCTCGGGTGCAGGGAGGGCAGATATGGGATGACAAGTGGACGGAGGGATGCGGGACATCAAGCCCCTCACAGAAAAGAGCGCACAGCAGGCAGCCCCAGGAGCCAGGAAGAGAAGGCACCTGGCCAAGACCCTGAGCCGCAGGATGGATTGTAGAATAATCACAGGGAGATACATGCAGAAGAAAGTCGGGTGGGAAACATGCCGATGGCAACCAGGTGGAGAAGCTCGGTCGCCGCCTCCTGATCTAGCGAAAGGGCAGATCCACCCGGAACAGAGCCAACACCTTGAACTACATCCTCTAATAAAGGTCTGAGCAAAACATTACAGGAGATCCAAGAATGAGGTGCCCGAGGACGGGCTTCTGGTGTCCCATCATAAACGAGGTGCCTGTAGGACTTGGCCAAACACGTGGTTCACCTTTGACAAGATTTTGAGCCCCGGCTCTGTGCTCGCCCAGCCAGCGAGTCTGGACCCCTGCAATGACCGTGAGTCAGCAGAAGCAACTGAAAAATCCAAGTGGAGTTAGATCTAAAAGTCAGTGGCCATCCCGTCTTTCCACCCCGCTTCCCTCTGCATCAGCCAGCCTCCCAAGATCACACCTTCCCAAGGTCATGCCAAGAGAGATTCTCTTTCCAGGGGTCATCACAAAGATCCTGGGATTGAGCACTGCTGGCCGTGTCTGAGACACAGACCATCCCTCCATCTATCTATCCATAAGGCTGAGTTGAGGACACAATGTTCTGACTGACCCTAGGGTGCAGACAGGGGTAAAGTCTACATGGATTGAGAGGAAGCAGGGGGTCCTCTGGGAAAATTTGGATGCTGCTACCAGATGAAAGGGAACTGGATTTTGAGTTGACAAACAAAAGGTATTTACCATAAACCCAAAATGATACCTATTTATACCACATTGGAGTGCTTTCAGGTGCTAAAAGTAGAGACCCAAACCAATAGTGGCTTACACATCATGGACTTAAATTTTTCACGTAAGAAACCTCGAGGTAGAATCAGCATGTCTATAATTCTCTTGACCTTTCTCTCCTGGCCACGTAGGTGGCTGCCTTAGCTCCAGCCATCACATGTGCATCCAAACTAGGAAGAAGCAAACAAGAAGTAGCACCTGACTCTTCTGCTAGGAAAAACAAAGCTCTCCCACAAATCCCCCAGCAGGCTTCCACTCTTGGAAGAGTCTTTATCCAATTGGGGTGCCTGGGTGGCTCAGTCAGTTAAGCGTCTGACTCTTGATTTCAGCTCAGGTTGTGATCTCATAGTTGTGAGATCCAGCCCTGTGTCAGGCTCCGTGCTGGGTATGGAGCCTGCTTGAGATTTTCTCTCTCCCTCTCCCTCTGCCCTTCCCCCACTCATGCATGCTCTCTCCTCTCTCTCTCAAAAAAAAAAAAAAAAAAGACTCTTTATTCAAGACTTTGTCACAAAGCCACACGTAGATGTAAGGGAAGCTTGCAAGTATCGATGGCAGAGGCTGGCCTTGGGGAAGGAGGCTGGGAATGGAGATCATCAAAAATGACTCTATCTGCCATACAGGGATTGGGGCAGGGACCTCCTGAGATGACAAGGTCAGAAAGCACAGGGTCAGATCTTAAAACTTTTGAATCCAGAACCACAGCTCTCTCTCCTTTGTCATGATTTCTCTGAAACCCAGGCTGGGAGCCAACAGCAACCAAATAAACAAATGGTTTTTCTTTTCCACAAAAGAGGAGAATCACTGCATTAGAAGATTTAAAAAAAAAAAAACCCAAGATGATGGAGAGGAAGAGGAGTGGCAGTCGCCCACTTCTCACTCCCTCTGCCCTTCTGGGGACCTGTTCAGACTTACCTCTCCCCCAGTGGGTTTGTAGGTGCTCTTTATTCAGACTTTCATGGTATCAAATAAACTTCTGCCTGGGAATTCAGGAAGCCTGAGTTGAATCCCATCCCTGTCACATGTGTCTGCGGGTCAGTTTGCTCCCTCTCTCTCCAACTCGGTGTCCACATCTATAAAATAACACTGGTCAAGATGGCGCCTGAGCTCTCTTCCAGTTTGGATACTCTTTGTTCCTCAGGAAGCCAGGGTCTGAGCCCACACCTGTCACCTGGGCTCTCAGGAGGCATTGACTGACTTCCTTTATGGTGCCCAGGCTCCCGGTCAGACACTAGCTCAAATAAGCACTGACCACTTCTCGGCAGGAAGGCAGAGATCAAGATTAATTGTGGTTTGCCATGAGCCTCGGGCTCTGCCAAGAAAGGTTCCAAATGGAGGCTATTCTTAATGTTTCTCTGGGGTCCCCGCTAACAGAATGATCCCTTCCAGACAATTGTTTGGTTCCCCGGTCTGAGGTGACATGCTTCTGGAGGAGAATAGAAGGAGCTCACACCTCACACTGTCACACAATAGAGCTTCTCCGTGCCTTACAACAGAGTCCTACCCCTTGGTATCATCTTGGGAAGCTGTGAATCTGTGGGTGTACATGTGTGTGTCACGGTGTGCACTTGTGTGTGTATGTGTGTGTGTGTGTGTGTGTGTGTGTGTGTGTGTGTGTGTTGGAGAAAGCTCTCTGACCACAATTTATCTTTACTATTTCTTCTCCATGCCAGATACGGTCTAGCTTTTAAGACCTCACTAGCTGACCTTGAGTCTGACAAAGGAGGGGGTAATCCCTAGAATCCAACAAGGACTCATGCAGCCCAGAAACACTTACAGTCCTCTCCAGTCTTCTGGGTCCCAGAGAAACAAAGACAACAAGACATAGTTGATGGCCACAGTTGAGGTCAGTCTAGCAGGAAGGGACTGACACTTCAGCATAACATTAGGACCTAGGGGAACAGGAGTCATACTGGAGCCCCCTGAGAGCACTATACTGAGCTGATTTGATCTGCCTAGGTAAGCCAGAGAAGGCTTCCCAGAGGAGGGGGTACTTGGCTTGGCCCTTGAAGGATGAGTAGGAGTTTGAGAGGTTAAAAAAAAAAAGTACAAGTAAGAGCACTCTGGCTGAAGGAATGATCATATAAATGGAAAGAGATGGATTGAAAAGCTATGAATCTTAAACTTCAGAGCCCTTACTTGCATGGGCCCTTTCCAAGATCAAATTTTGCATTTTCTTGCTTTTAAAGGACTCCCAAATTTCAGGACTCACAAAAGCTGTGTCTGCTGCCGAATCTACAGGACGGCACATGAACACCGGAATAAGGATGTGTGGCGTTGTTTTCCTTCTATGCTAAGATCTCCCTTGGGGTAATCACATGAGGGCCACCGAGCCAACCCAGGTACCCATTCAGACAATACCCGAGTGGGTTCAGTAATCCCAGACACCAAAGGACTGGCTCCCGATGGCAGAAAGCACACGCATCCTGGAAAGAGAACTCAGTGGAGCTTTCTCTGCAGACTTCAACACAGCAAACTGTCTAGGGCAGCCCGCAGCCCCTGATAGTAATGCCAGGCGATTTGTACTAAACCCCAGGGAGGATCCTCATAGCATATAGTCCCATCTCAAGTTCACTGCGTGTCCGATGCCACGTTCAAACCATACTATTGCACACGGGGTCGCCATTCCTTACTTCCAGGCCCCCAAGAGCACGTTGTGGCCTGGGTTGGTTCATTTGCTTGGAGTCTAGTTTGCAGCCCTAGGGAGGGATTTCAACTGAAGACTCTGCTTGGCGAGGCTCCCAAGTTCAGCCTTCTGCCGTCCTTGTTCACGGACGTGGACAGTCACCCGCGTGCCGCAGTCACCCGGGCAGTGCCCTGGGCCACACCTGTGCTCCCAGCCACCAAGGTCCCTCCCATCGGCCTCCCGGAGCCAGCGCTCCGGGAAGACGAGCACCTGACTCCAAGGGCTCACGGAGCCCCACAGACATCGCCTGCTAATGTCTCACCTGCGGGGAAAGCCGCACCCAGCCGCCACATGGGAGGGGACCCCACACAACTGAATGAAGATCCAGAAGTGCAGTTCACGGCAGTCACCCAAGTAACCGACAAGCCCGCAGGTCGTGATCCTGAGGGACTTAGTTCCAAACGGGAAATAAAGTCTCTGCGCTTCACTTTTCCCAGCTCTGAGGTGAAGCACCTAAAATCAGTGCTCTGGGAAGTCCCTCCTATCAGCCTTCCTGTAAGGACAAAATCACAAAGGAAATGAACCTTGAAGATTGGCTGAAACAAGACAAAACTGCACCTCAAATAATACAATAGAGATAAAATATATGTATATATCACATATATATAATATAGATATCACGTTGATAGATAATAAATAGAAGGCTCCTGGGGTGCCTGGGTGCCTCAGTCAGTTAAGCATCCAACTTTGGCTCAGGTCATGATCTCATGGTCTGTGGGTTCGAGTACCATGTCGGGCTCTGTGCTGACAGTTCAGAACCTGGAGCCTGCTTCGGATTCTGTGTCTCCTTCTCTCTATGCCCCTCCACCACTCATGCTCTGTCTCCCTCTCTCCCTCTCTCTCTCTCTCTCTCTCTCTCTCTCTCTCTCTCTCTCTCTCTCAAAAATGAATCAACATTTAAAAAATTAAAATAGTTGGAAGTTTCCCTTGGGACCAGAAAACCAACCAGGAAGAGACAGCTTAACAATGGTCCATGAGGAACAGGTGTAGGTGATTTATTAAAAGGTGAGCTCAGTAGAAGTTAACAGTGTGCCACTGCCCCCCAGGATGAGTTAATGGAGCCTTGGGCTGTATGAGCAGAAACATTAAGTGCAGACTGAAGGAGGTGATTCTTTTCTATAATCCAACCCCAAGTACAGTGATGCATTCCCTTGTGGGTGCTTCTTCTTAAGAGCAGGGGCGCCTTGGTGATTCAGTCAGTTAAGCATCCAACTTCAGCTCAGGTCATGATCTCATGGTTTGTGGGTTCAAGCTCCACCTTGGGCTCTGTGCTGACAGCTGTGCTGGAGCCTGCTTCGGATTCTGTGTCTCGGCTCCTCTCCTGCTCATGCTCTGTCTCTCTTGGTTTCAAAAATAAGTAAACATTTACAAAAAGAGAGAGAGAAGTATAGAGCAGGAGCAGTGACCTGCAGAGAGACGAGGCTGACAGCATCCCAACCCCCATCAGCCTTGGTCTCACTGACCGTGGACGAACCCGCCATTGTGCGAATCCTCAGGTGAGGTGGGGGAGCCCCGCCTGTGAATTGTTCTCGCCTCAAAAATTGCACTTGACTCCAATCACGCTCTAGATTTAACTACCTATTTACAGGAAGTGTAGGGGATAAAAGAACAGATTAAATACCACGAATAATCAATCAGCCAAATTCAGAAAATGGGCTAGGTGACAGGAAGTGAATCTGTTTCTCCAACAAATGTGTGACATAGGATAAAACAGGGGCAGAAGGATTACAGAATGAAAGACGCCAGGAGACGCAATACAGAAGCCTTCTTTGCAGCCTGGTTTAAAACAACAGCATCAGAACAACCTGAGAATACCATCAAGAACTCTGACTGTGGACTGGGTAATAGAAGAAACTGGAACCTTCTGTTAACTGTGTAAATTGTCAAAACAAAAATCCCTTCTTGTTAGAGATGTATGCTAAACTCTCAGGATTTGCCTGAAAATGTTTGGGATTTTCTTGCAAATACTCCAGCAAACAAACACGCAGAGAAAGGGGAGGAGGGACTAGAAAAAACGTGGCTGGAGAAATGTTAATAGTTGCTGAGACTTGTTGATAGGCATGTGCGGGTTCATACGCTATCCTCTCTACTTCAGAATACACTAGAAGATTTCCGTAATAAAAATATTTTAATCCAGAAGTCATTCATTTATTTAAAAAAAATAATAAAAAGAAAGAACAGAACAGAAAAGAAAAAAAAAAAGATCTAGAAGGCACAGGTTCTCAAAAGCAGGCCTCCCGAGAATGGCGTGAAAGAGCCAGGGAGGCCTGGGGGGCAGAGGAGGGATTCCGGGGGATCTAAGCCTGAGCCCCAGTGCTTGCAGAGCTTGTCTGGACTAAGAAGAAGGCTTGCTCTGTGCAGTCCCAGTGGGCAACGTTGGGACCTGTGCAGAAATTAAGTTTAAGGTCAATGCAAAGATCTAACAGGCAAGGTTTTGCAGAGGTCCCTTCTCTCCCCCCACCTCCAACCTCTTCGTCATGCACAGCCCCTCATGAGCCCTGCGGGGCAGCCACACTAAATCACATGAGGCCCCCAGAAGGTGCCAGGTACGCTCCTAGCTTACGCCCTTTGCCCTGAGCGTTCCTTGGCCAGGAATTCCTCCCCTCAACCCAGCTGTTAGAATTCTGCTCGAGCTTCTGACCTGACTCAATGCTGCCTTCCCACTGTCCCCCCACCATTGCCCTCCGTCACCCCTTCAAAATAATGAAAATCTACGGGCACCTGAGTGGTCAGTTGGTTAAGTGTCCGACTTCAGCTCAGGTCATGATCTCACAGTTCGTGAGTTTGAGCCCCACATCGGGCTCTGTGCTGACAGCTCAGAGCCTGGAGCCTGCTTCGGATTCTGTGTCTCCTTCTCTTTGCCCCTTCCCGCTTTCACACTCAGTTTCTCTCTCAAAAATACATATTAAAAATTTTTTTTTAAATAAATCATAAAATCCTGCAAGCGTCTGGGGCCTGCCGGTGCCTGTTACAGGCATGTGACTTGGGAGTTTAGGAAGAGCTTATGTTATATTCAGAGACAGGTAACAAAGATAAATTGTCTTTTATAATGGATCTTCCTTTTTACTTCCACAATATTGTGTACCTTTATCTTTTTGAAGTTTATTTATTTTGAGAGAGAGAGAGAACACAAGCAGGGGAGGGGCAGAAAGAGAAGGAGAGAGAGAATCCCAAGCAGGCTCCGCCCCGGCAGCACAGAGCCCCACCAGGGGCTCAAACTCACAAACTTCGAGAACAAGACCTGAGCCAAAACCAAGAGGCTGACTGCTTAACCGGCTGGGCCACCCAGGTGCCCCATTCCTTTATGACAAGAGTGGCTGCCATGAATCTGCGGGCCTACTATGTGCCAGGCGTTCTGCTTCTCACGCCTTTCTCATGACTCGGGCTTCATGAGGGTCAGAGGGGGTGCAGCTCGCTCAGTGTCGCTCAGCAGAGGTCTCACTGAAACTCGGCTCTGCCTGTGAAGCACTGTATGTGTGCACATTAGTAGTCGTAACAGGAGTGGATCAACGGCCTGTGCCCACGCGTGCGTGCGTGCTGAGATGGAGAGGCGGTCGGGGCATGGTAGAGGCTCAGTGAGCAACTGAGAAAAGATGGATGGATGGGTGAATAATCCTGCATTGCGACTGCTTTTGTATATGCTTCCCCCCACTCCACGATACCCCCCACCCGGGTAGTCTTCTGGAGGACTCGCACCAGCAGGACTGGCCTCTGGACTCCGCAGGGAGAAGGGTGGTCCTTACCAGTAAGTGTCAAGACTCAGAGAGTGGCTCCTGCCATTGGCCGCTTGCCATGGTCCCCAGGAATTCAGTGGAGTGACCAAAGGAGAGGAGGAGCCAGTGAGGTCCCAACAGGGTCACCTCCCCCGTCCCCCGCAGCGGGGCCGCCCCAGGCACTCTAGGGAGTGGGGGGAGGGGTGTTGGGAGAAGAAGGCCTCTGTCCTCTTCCCCAGGTGCCCAGGCCCTGACCGCTGTGTGACCCCCGGGGGTGGGGACCGTCCTCCCCAGGAAGGAAGGTTACAGGCCTCTTCAGGAGGCAATAAAGTCATTTTGTGGTAATTAGAATCCTAACCAATTTAAGTCATTTTATAGCTCCCAAACAATTACCTGGTAATTCTTATCTCTCCAAGAATCCTGAGGTGTTATTGGAAGTGGGTTATAAACTAAGAACCCAGTTGGGGGATGGGGAGAGACAAGAAAAGATGAGGAAATGGCCTCCCTTGGTGATGGGAAAGGAGGAAAATGTCGATGTCCCCTCAGTGTGCCCGCTGCCTTCCTAAATTAGAAACCCTGTGTACCTGTGGTTCATTAGATGCTTGTAGGTGTGGGGGGAAAAGCATCCTGAGAGTGAATCCGTCCAGGACATCTGTAACCTGGGTCCCTTGCAGAGAATCAGAGAGCCCATTGCATCTAAGAGATTCTGGAAGATCTACAGAAAAGAGACCACGATTTATAGGAAAGCCGAACTCAGTAAAACCTCGTGTGTCTCAGACTTTGACTCTGAACCTTTGCACTCCCAAAGGAAATCTACCAATAGCACAATAAACCTCTGGAAACAGGACCTATTTTCCCAAGTTTCCTTCTCGTTCTTGGGCGGAAGGACTGAGTGGAATCTGTTCCATGATGCCGCAGGACCCCAGTTAGGACAGGTAATTGCCCGCAGCAGTTGGCAGTCTGCCATCGGTGAATACTTTGGGAAGATAAGGGGTGGTGAAGGTACAACGTCCATTTTTATGCCTTACTGAAAAAGGCCATGTGAAGCGGGGAAAGGAAGAACAAAGGGAATCCTCTGACAAACCAAAAACGGGGCTACCAACTAAAGCTCATCTCCAAAGGTGATAGGAAGAGATTTATTCCATGGGTACCAAAGGGGCAGAACTAACCCAGTTAAAGAAGGAACTTTCTAATAGTGGAAGTCACAGAGAGCAGAGAAGATGGCCTCAAGAGGGAATGAGCTCCCTGACAGCCATGTGTGTCTGAGCGGAAGCTGATCGGGTCCTTAGGAGTGTCATATTCAGTCAATTAGTAAATATTTGTGAATCTATATTGTTCAAAGTACTATCTGCAAGTAGAAAACCAATAGCGAGCAATTAAACTTCCTTCCGTACTGAAGTTTATATTCTGATGAGGAGGAAAGACAGAGAAGAAGCGAGTAAACAAAAATAAACATACGAATTTCAGAGAGCTACACCGATTTTCAATGGATGATGTGATAGGAACAGGACAGGGGCTAACAGAGTTAGGATGACCACGCGGGGCCTCTATGGGATCAAGACACTGGCGCTGGGGCCTAAGCGATGGGAGAAAGGCACCTCTGAGAAGATCAGGGGCAGTGCCCCCAGCACACAAGTCAGTAAGTCCAAAGGCTCTGTCGTGAGATTAGTCTGGACATGTTCTCAGGACGATAGGAAGGCCAGTGGGTGGCACAGGAGAACACCGTGGACGAGGGCAGAAAGGGACCGCATATTCTAGCACCCAGTGGCCTACAAGCCTGTGCACCCTTGTGGGTCCAGGAATCCATGACGACCCCCTTAAGTGAGTAGAAGGAGATCACAAGTGGGGTGCCTGCATGGCTCAGTTGGTTAAGCCTCCGACTTCGGCTCAGGTCATGATCCCACATTCGTGGGTTCGAGCCTCATGTTCAGCTCTGTGCTGACAGCTCGGAGCCTGGAGCCTGCTTCTGATTCTGTGTCTCCCTCTCGGCCCCTCCCCACTCATGCTCTGTCTCTCTCTGTCTATCTCAAAAATAAAAAACATAAAAAAAAGAAAGAGAGAGAGAGATCACAGGGCCTCCCTCCTGTGACAAATGTCACAGTCTCAGGCTCAGCCCTTAGTTCCTGATCATTGAACGCCAGAAGCCTACTTTGCAAAGATGCAAAGATGGGTCAGTGACTATATGTCGATCTATTAAGCACAAATACAGGACTCTGTGCTACCATAAGCCCTTTATAAGTGTTACTCACTGATCCCTCTAGGGGGTAGGCGCTGTTAGTATCGGTACTTTGTTGATGGGAAACTGAGGCACAGAGAGTCACTCGGCACCTCTGATACAGAGCAGATGCTAAGTCACCTTAGTTACCAAATGCACAGATTGAAAGTTCCCAGGGGATGCAAATAAAACGCTCTCTCTGGTCTCTGTGTTCCCTTGCCCCCGTTTTCAGAGCTCTCGAGTGGAAGCGTCTACACATCCTTGCAAATTCTCAGCAGGAAATTACCAAGCGAATCCCACGACACTGACATATACAACCACCTCTAAGGCACGAGGATACTCCGGAGTCTGGCAGTCATCCCTATCAAAATTCCAGTGGTATATTTCACAGAGATAGAAAACGATCCCAAAACTCCTATAGAACCTCAAAAGACTCCAAACAGCCAAATCAATCCTGACAAAGAAGAACAAACCTAGAAGCATCACAGGACCTGATTTTAACTGTAGTACAAAGTATAGGAATCACAATAGTGTGGACTGGCATGAAAACAGACACATAGACCAATGGAACAGGATACAGAGCCCAGAAATAAACGCTCACATACATGGTCAACTATTACCGGACGCCAAGAATACACAATGGCGGAAGGATCGTCTCTTCCATCTAGAGTGTTGGGAAAACAGGATATCTACATGCAAAAGAATCTTCATCGAGCCCTTTATCTTACACCGCTCACAAACACGATCTCAAAATAGATTAAAGACTTAAAGGTAAGACCCGAAACTATAAAACTCCTGGAAGAAAACAAAGGGAAAGCCTCCTTGATGCTCGTCTCGGCAATAATTGCTTGTATATAACATCAGAAGCACAGGCAACAACCGCAAAAATAAACACTTGATTACACCAAACCAAAAGGCTTCCACACAGCAAAATGAAAAGGCAACCCATCAACAAAATTAAAAGAATGGGAGAAAATATTTGCAAACCGTGTGTCTGATGAAAATATAAGGAACTCTTACAACTCAATAGCAAAAAAAAAAGCAAAAATAAAACAAAACTGAAAAAGCAAATGTATTAAAAAGTGAAAAATTAACAAACGGGCTAGTTAAAAAACAGGCAAGAAACAATAGACATGTTTCCAAAGACAGCAGGTCAAAGAAGATAGTCTTGTACGTGAAAAGGTGCTTAACATTGTCAGGGAGATGCAAATCCAAACCACAATGAGACGTCCCTTCTCGTCTGCTAGGATGTTCATCAGCAAAATGACAATAGGTAGCAAATATCTGCGAGGGTGTGCGGAAAGGGAGCCCTTGTACACTGTCGTTGGAAATGGAAATTGGTGCAACAGGTGTAGAACACAGTATGAAGGTTCCTCAAAAACTTAAAATCGAGAACAGCATGGATGGACCTGGAGAGAATAATGCTAAGTGAAATAAGTCCCTAGAGAAAGACAGTTACCATATGCCGAATCTAAAAATCAAAGCAAACAAACAAACAAACAACAGAAACAGACACATAAATACAGAAGATAAACTGGTGGTCACCAGAGGGGAGGGATGGGGGATGGACAAAATAGGTGAAGGGGATTAAGAAGCAACAAACTTCCAGGTATAAAATAAATAAGTCACAGAGGTAAAAAGTATAGCATAGGGAATATAATCAGTTAGGCTTTAATAAGGGTTCCTGGGTGGCTCAGTTGGTTAAGCATCCAACTTCAGCTAAGGTCATGATCT
The DNA here is from genome assembly GCF_006229205.1 of Suricata suricatta. NCBI lineage: Eukaryota > Metazoa > Chordata > Mammalia > Carnivora > Herpestidae > Suricata > Suricata suricatta. The sequence goes on along the minus strand of NC_043709.1, from coordinate 11,937,205 downwards.
CAAGGGTCATGAGTTCGAGCCCTGCACTGGGCTCTGTGCTGACAGTTCAGAGTCTGGAGCCTGTCTTCAAATTCTGTGTCTCCCTCTCTCTCTGCCACCACCCCCGCCCCTGCTCTCATGCTCTCTCTCTCTCTCTCTCTCTCAAAAAGAAATAAACCTTTAAAAAAGTAATAATAATAATAATAATATTACAATAATAGACAGTGGCCACAGTACAATTGTGGTCAGCATTATGTAACGTACAGAATTGTCAGATCGCTATGTCGTGTGCTGAAACTAATATAACATTGTATATCATCTATACTTAAAAAATAAAACAATTTTAAAAAGAAGTAGTAGTGGAAGTCATGGGGGTGAAAATATATTTTAAATTTTAGGAAATAATTGCGGGGCCTGGGTGGCTCAGTCGGTTAAATGTCTGACTTTGGCTCAGGTCATGATCTCACGGTTCGTGGGTTCGAGCCCCATGTTGGGCTCTGTGCTGACAGCTCAGAGCCTGGCGCCTGCTTTAGATTCTGTGTCTCCCTCTCTCTCTGCCCCTCCCCTGCTCACAGATTCTGCATCTTTCTCTTTCGTTCTCTGTCAAAAACAAACATTAAAAATTAAAAAACAAATTAGGAAAACATAGAACCATGTGATCCAACAATCCAACTCCCCATTTGCCATCCAAGCAAAATGAAATCAGTATCGCAGAGTTCTCTGCACACCCATGTTCACTGCAGCGCTGCTTACAGTAGCCCACACATGGAAACAGCCGAAGTGCCCCTTTCTAGATAAATGAATGAAGCGGATATGGTGCACACATGCGATGGAATATTATTCAGCCATAAAAAGAAGGAACTTTCCTGCCCTTTGCAACGACCTGAATAAACCAGGAGAACATCATGCGATGTGAAATCAGCCAGATGGAGAGAGATCCCTACTGTAGGATCACACTTACAGGTGGAATCTAACACCCTTGAACTCACTGAACCAGAAACTAGAACATTGATTACCAGGGATACTGGGGGTGAGGGAAAATGGGGAGAGGTTGGTCAAAGGGTACAACTTTCAGTTATAAGATGAGTAAGGAGGGCGCCTGTGTGGCTTAGTTGGTTAAGCGTCTGACTCTTGATTTCGGCTCAGGTTGTGATCATACGGTTTGTGAGTTCGAGCCCCATATCAGGCTCTGCGCTGACAGTGCAGAGCCTGCTTGGGATTCTCTCTCTCTCTCTCTCTCTCTCTCTCTCTCTCTCTCTCTCTCTCTGGCCCTGCTCATGTGCTTTCTCTATCTCTCAAAATAAATAAGTAAACTTTAAAAAAAAAAAGATGAATAAGTACTGTGGATCTTATGTACAGTGTGGTGACTATAGTTAATGATACTCTTCTTGAAATTTGCTAAGAGAATAAGTTCTAAGTGTTCTCACCACACACACCCCCAAAAAGTAACCGTGTGAGGTGATAGACGTATTAGTAAGTTTAACTGCTAATTACTTCACAATGTGTATCCCACCACCATGTTGCACATCTCCAATACATACAATTTTTATTTGTCACTTATACCCGAATAAAGCTGAGGGAAGATATCTTGCAGTCAAGGGAGAAGGTACCGCTATGTACCGTTGCACAGGTTGTGCACAGGCTATAGAACCCCATGAGGACTCGTATTTGTTTAGTCTCCAGGCCATTCATACTCATCACACCCCTATGGGGTCAGGTTAAAATCCCCACTGTATAGATTGGGGAAAATGAGGCTCAGGTAAAAGTGGATGGTTACCCACAGGACGTAAAAGAGCTTCATATTCCAGAGGGCTTTCCTGTGAACCCACACCGCAGGAGAGGGACATCTAAGCTTCACGAGATTTCCTTGTGAAGGGTTTCTTGGACCTGGCATAGAATACTTCCCAGTCATGAGAACCAAGCAGTACACTCACAGCCTAGCTGTGGCCCGACAGAGGGAGAAGTAAGTCTGTGTTCCCTCCTATGTTGAAAAAAAAAAAAAAGTTATCTTTACTACAAAATACGTATTTCACACATACTACCATGTTAAAGTTTGTTTTGAGAAAGAGAGAGAGCATGAGCAGGAGAGGAGAAGAGAGAGAGAGAATCCCAAGCAGATTCCTTTGCTATCAGCACAGAGCCCTATGTGGGACTCGAACCCACGAACCATGAGATCTCAAGCTGAGCTAAATCCAGAGTCGGTCGCTCAACCGACTGAGCCACCCAGGCGCCCCCACCATGTTAAGCTTTTAAAGGATTCAGAAAAGATCTTGTAAAGCAAACAAGGATATTATTTATACATTTCCATTTACCTTAACTGCAATTTATTCAGAACACTAACCTGTTTTGAACTTTTGACTCAGACTATTTCCTTAACGTACACCCACAACACCCTGTAGGCACGGGCGTGGATATTTTCAGTTAAGCCCTACCTCCCATGTAGCATTTCCCTCCATTACGCCCGCAGACAACAAATCACCCAGCGCTGTCTGACGCTGTCCCCACGGACAGTTTTCCTCTCTCTCCCTATGGGTGTCACAAATATCTCAAAATATTTAGTGTGCTCCAGCCTCACACACATTTTACTGTTCTGACAGCTGGACTTCAGTATAATCAGTTTCCTTTCGAGTCTCCTCTGTTCCATCTCATCCATTCTGAAAGTGTTGTTCAGTGAAGGGACCCACAGTGTCACCAGGCCACCAAAAGATTCAGTGGCTCCAGAAAGGCAAGGAACCTCTTCTACGGGCTGCCTTCTCCTCCAGCAGGTGCGTCCATTGCTGGAGACCAAGGAAGCCTTTCTTCACTCTGCAGCTCACTCACGGTTCCAGCATGTCCCCCAACACCTGTCCTGCCTCACCTCTACTCCGTCATTCATGCTGCAAGAAATCACAGCCTCACTGCGCCTGCTGCTGCCCACAGCGTTAACCTGGGGATCACGTATCGGCTGTTCCCAGCATGCACCATTGCCCGTGGAGCACCTCCAGGGTCCTCCCCATTGCCCCATGCGGTTGTTATTGTCGTCTTCCCTCTGCAGGACAGGAAGTGAGCTCTGGAGAGGAGAAACAGCGTGCCTGAGGGCTAAGGGACAGGAAACAGCGATGCCTGCTCTGAAACCCAGGATCGCCTGTCTCCAAAGCCCTAGCTCTTTCCAATAGACAGTTAATAGGTGTTAGTTAACGTCTCCACCCCCTCATATAATTCCCACTTTTGTTTCTACTTGTCAACGTGGCCATAGTGCAAGAAGGGGACATGGGGCACCTGTGTGGCTCAGTTGGTTAAGCGTCTGGCTCCTGGTTTTGGCTCAGGTCATGATCTCATGGTTCGTGAATTCGAGCTCCACATCATGCTCCACGCTGACAGTGCAGAGTCTGCTTGGGGTTCTCTCTCTCAAAATAATAAGCATTAAGAAAACATAGAAGAAGAAGAAGAAGAAGAAGAAGAAGAAGAAGAAGAAGAAGAAGAAGAAGAAGAAGAAGGAGGAGGAGGAGGAGGAGGAGGAGGAGGAGGAGGAGGAGAAGAAGAAGAAGAAGAAGAAGAAGATAGGGGACAGGCCTCATCCCGTCAGCCCTGTGGGTTCAGGCCCATCGAGGGCGACAAGTTAGGTGCCCAGACCCTGAAGTCTTGAGCTCGTGTCCGGCTCCACGGCCACTTCGCAGCTGTGTCAGCTTCTGTAAATGTCCTCATTTGTAAGACGGGCCTGATGGGAGAACCACGGCCGGACAGGCAATGGATGGGGTGCACGGAAAGCACTCAGGTGACAGTGCTGAGACCCTTGTGCTGAGCTTGGGTGTCCCCACCCCATGCCACACGCGAGGTCAGAAGGCGTGACACACTGCCCTCGGGAAACGCAGCATCTGCCTGAGGAAACAGGCTAAGACACAGTTAAATCCCACAGGTGAATTACCTCCGAGTAATCCTGTGAAAGGAGTTCAGCAAACGGCCTGAGGTGAACGCGTGCTTTGAGGCGCCTGGAAAGGTTTCGTGAAGGTGGAACAGATCCCTGGCTGCCGAGAGAGACGGAGACAGACGCAGAGAGAAGCGGAAGCCGGGCTTTCCAGCAGGGGCACCAGCACGAACGCAGCCCCGGAGGCAGGTGGAGAAGGCTGGTGACGAGGCAGCCCCTGACCCCGCCTGGAACAGATGGTCTGAGAAGCACTTGGCCGTGAAATCCGAGGGCCCCTGGCTCTCTGGGCTTGAAAATTTCACAGTGCTGCAGCTGAGGCCGGGACAAAGTCGCTTTCTTATCCAGCAAGTGATCTCTGAAACCGCACTGACGGCTCTAAAGCTAAGTTCGGTTTTGACTTTGAGATGAGCCTCAGGGATGAGGGGCTTATTCGTTGCAGGGGCCAAGGACAGGCCACCCCGAAATGTGCCACTGTGGCATATTGATCATTTTAATTTTTTTAATGTGTATTTATTTATTTTGAAAGAGAGAGAGGAGGGGAAGGGGCAAAGGGAGAGGGAGAGAGAGAATCCTAAGCAGGCTCCTTGCTGCCAGCACAGAGCCTAGTGTGGGGCTTGATCCCACAAACCATGAAATCATGACCTGAGCCAAGATCAAGAGTTGGACGCTCAACCGACTGAACCACCCTGAAGCCCCTATACTGATCATTTTAAATAAAGTTACTTAAGAGATGGCCTGGGCAGGAAGGACACCCAGACCCTCCCATCCCCCTGGAAGCAGGAAATAAATCTCCCACGTGAAAGGTACCCTCCCCATACCTGGGGGTAGACAGACATCTACATTCCCAGGGATGGGAAATTCAGAGCCGAGAAGGCTCTATGAACAACCCTTGTTACTTTTACTAATGAACTCCCCCAGCCCAAATTCTGTTGAGAATTCCTTACTGATTGAGGGTCTCGAAGTTACATTTTCTTTGACCCATTAATTCCTCATGGATATTTTGTCTGTCTAAAAAAGGATCCAGGCTGCCTGCATCTGTCATTTACTTGGGTGTCGGTTTCATTACTGGGCCTCCCTGTGCCTGTAATAAAATGCCTGCTTTTTCTCCCGTCATTCTGTCTCATGTCACTTTATTTCTCCATCCAGCTGAAGACCTTGAGGGGAGAGAAAATCCTGCCCACGCTTCACCACGCATTCGGCGCCCACTGTGTACCCGGAGCCTCATGGGTGCTGGAGGGTCGGCAGCAGACAAGACAGAGGCCGCTGTGCACTCTGAGCTCATGTTCCAGGAGGACTCAGAAGGCAGCACGTCCCCACGCGGTCCCCTCAGTCTTTCACCGTCACCGTGCGACATGCAGGAAGGTGAATGCGTGCTGGGGCAGTGACCGCCCTGGGGCTCCGGGCGATCAGAAGGGGCAGGGACCCTCAGCGAGACCAGGGCCAAAGTCCTAGAGGGAGCCAACCTCGCCCCGTACCGCGGAACCCCTTCTCCCCATCTCAGGGCTCTGCGCAAAGAGCTGGCCCCTGCTTATGGCCCCAGGGGAGAGGAGGCTCAAGAAGCCAGGACAGAGGCCAAGAGCAAGAACAAGGCTACAGAGAGCCATTAATGGGGGGCCGGTGGGGCCCAGGCCCCCCTGGGAACCCTGGTATTGAATTCACGTGCCGCTGGCATCCTAGCGGCCCCAGCACACGTGAGCCGCATGCATGGGTCATCCTCCTCCTCCACTGCGGGAGGAAGAAGTGCCCAGGGGGTCTCAGCACAGGCTCTAAACCACACAGCCAGCGACCATGTTGGGACTCACACCCAGGACCGGCTGGCTGCACATCTGTCCCCTCCCGCCCCACGCGGCCAGCCCCCGGATCAGATGGGGCGATGGGAGAGGATGGGGAGAGCGAAGGAACCGGTCCCCAGCACTTGCTGGGTCCGGCCCTCTTTGCTGCGATGCGCCAAACTCTCTGCAAAAGGTGTCTGGGCGCTGTGCTGACAGCTCAGAGCCTGGAGCCTGCTTCGGATTCTGTCTCCCTCTCTCTCTGCCCCTTCCCCATTTGCTCTCTCTCTCTCAAAAATTAAGAAAAAAAAAAACAGTAAAAAATGTTTTTAACTGGGGTAACCCCAATTAGGACACACAACAAGCACCTTCCTTCTTCCGGCCAAGGCCCCGGATAGGCAATGTTGGGCTCGGCCCCCCATCTTTCCAGGCCTCATCCCCCCATCTGGGTACTTTGCAAAGGCCTCCTCCAGACAGGTGCAGAGGCTGGTGGGCTGTCCGGATGAACAGCCCCAGAACATTGGTACCAAAACCTACTCCCTACGAAGGTCAAGGCTGCGACTCAGAGAGATGAGGCAACTCGTCTGAAGCCACAGAGCCAGGAAGTTCCCAGCCTGGACCCAGAACCCAGTTCTTTGGCACCAGAGGCCCGAGCTCCTGTCTCCATCCCACAGGTCTCTCCCGGGATAATTCTAAGGCCCCTTGGGATCCACTCCTCTGAGTCCTGGGAGTGGGGAGGGCCCTGCCAGAGAGGAGAAGGGGGGTGGGGGGCGAAGGGGAGTCTGGAGAATTTCTCTCAATTCACAGCTAGGTGCTGGGCTGGATCTCAGTTACAGGAGGTGCTGTCCTCACTGTGAACAAATGAGGAATTTGGTCCAGAGAGGTACAGACTGGCCCAAGGTCACACAGCTAGTAAGTGGGGGGCCAGGACATGAAACCCAGCCTGTCGAGCCCCACATGGCAGGGCTGACTTCTCTGGCCTGCCCCCTCCCTTTCTGTGCTCAGAGACGGGAAGGCACCAGAAAAGACACGCTCAGCAGACAGCAGACAGGTGGCGCCCAGGGCACCCCCAAGGGCACAGGTGTTCCTGAGTCCAAGGCAAGGACCATGTACAGTAGACCCCTTTGTTCACATGGAGAGAAGCCTCTTCAGCAGGAACCCGGCTGGTTCAGGGCCAGGGAGCGCTATCAGCTGCCAGGAAATGCCTGGAGGCCTCAGACTTCTGACCTCGCTCCCCTCCACCCGAGCCAATGAAAGAGCCTCTTTGCTATTACTATTTACAGCCTTGAGGGTACATTCTTCCTTGATCCCACTTGAAGGCTGCAGGATGCAAACATGTGCCTGGAGCAGAGCTGGGCTGGACAAAAGACCCGCCCTCGGTCACCAGCAGGGAGGCATCCTTGGGCTGCTCAGGCAGAACCCCACCCCCCCGCCCCCCCCAACCCCCCCACCCCCACCCGGAGTCCCGGGGTGGACAAGCCACCGTACCAGACGGCCACCCAGCAAGGCACCTCGGAGCCCTAACAGCTAAGCATCCATCCCAAACCCTGACAGAGGGTTGCAGCCTCCTGGCCCGTTCCTGCCCGTGACCCTGAACCACGCTGAGAAACAAACCAGGCTGTGGGACAATGTGCAGTCTACAGAGGCCCAGAGGGATGGCCTGTCCAGGGCCACGCACACAATCCAGCCAGGACCAGAACTCAGGTCCAGAGCTCTGACACCACACATCCCTTGCGTGTTTGGGGCAGCACATTTCAGCAGGATTGGTGTGGCCTCGCGGCTCCCTCGGCGGTCCTGGGGCAGTGAGTCTCTCCCACCAACCTGCGGGCACACTCTCGTAGCACAAAGGTGTCCCCGAAGCACCCCCTGCACCCTCTGATAATGAAAGATGCACGAGCCTCACCACCCCAGCCCTCGGTGGGGGATGGATGCATCAGCACCCCCCTGCTGACCTCTGCCCTCACGCCTGTGCGCTGAGGAGTGTGGACGGGGAGGCCGGGCCCACCCAGCCCCGCCCCTTCTTCCTCCTGCTCTGGGGAAATACACACTCATGGGTGCTATGAGCCCTCTCTCTATTCCCAGGGGAGCATTGTCTGTGGAGGGAGGTAGGGAAGGACAGCACGCGGGGTGGGCCGTCTGACTCCGGCCTCTGGAGTTAAGCCTCATCCTCCAAGCTCAGCTCCATCAGTATTAAAGATGCTATTCTGGCCCCTCTGCCTTCCGCCTGCATCTCACGCCAAGGCACAGGCAAAGTCTGGGAGTGGCAGACGCTACTGTGTTCGGGGGACGCTAGGGTTCCTCCCTTTCCATGATGATTGTCCCTCCCTGTGCCTCTTCTTACTGTCATCTCCACTACTCCTTGGTTACAGGGTCTTTGGAAGCCTCAGCTGGTGACTAGGCAGAAGGAAGTGCCCCAGCAGACAGAGGACAGGGAGTGGGAGGTGACGAGCAGCCATCCGAGGCTGGAACCAGCCCTGCGCGGGGCTCGGGAGCTCTGCCTCCAGCCTCCGCTCCCAGCCTGACTCCCAGCCCGACTCCCTGGCCCTCTCGGCCCATCACTTCGGCTTCCTGGGCCTCGAGTGCCTCAGTCGGCTGTGAACAGGACGAAGCCAGGGCACCAAACCAGAGGATTTCGTGAGACCATTCAGTGCGGCGATCTAGATTCTGTGCCTTTTCCTTCTAGCCCGCGGTTCTCAACCCGGACTGCACATCAGAGTCTCCTGCAAGGCTTTTATAGAGCTGGAGGCTCAGGTCACTCCACTTCAAACAAGGAAACTTGACTTTGAAGCCGGAGCAGCAGGACAGAAGCGGGAAGGCGATGGGATTGCCAGGAGGTGTCGGGTGTGAGGGGCAAAGGTACAGTAAGTGAGGAGTCCGCTGGGTTTTGGGGTCAGACAGATCTGAGTCCCCAATCCTGCTTTCCTCACTCACAAGGGAGGCTATTCCCTTACCTCTCCTGAACACTTCATCTGTGAAATGGCCGCAGTCACACCTCCCGCATAAAACTGTATAATAAGCATTCAGAAGTGTCAGCTTTTATTATCAGAGATAAGCTGTGCACGCCCCATTCCCAGGGCAGGGAGTAAGCATGGCGGTTACACATGTGTGGGGGGAGGGCAGGTGTGCCTGAGTCCAAAGCCTGCCTCCCTTGCCTGCTGGCTGTGTGTCCTTGGGTGATTCCCTCTCTTACACTGGGGAAACTGAGGGTAACGCTGTCCCCACAGCGCTGTGAGGGCCGAATTAAGTAGTAAGCACATGGGGGCGCCTGGCTGGCTCAGTCGGTGGAGCACACAACTCTTGATCTTAGGGTTGTGGGTTCGAGCCCCTCACTGGGGATGGAGTTTATTTAATTAAAATGTTATGGGTGCCTGGGTGGCTCAGTCGATTAAGCGTCTGAGTTTGGCTCAGGTCATGATCTCTCAGTTCATGAGTTCAAGCCCTGTGTGGGAGGTCTCTGCTGATAGCTCAGAGCCTGGAGCTTGCTTCAGATTCTCTCTCTCAAAAATAAATAAACATTTAAAATTTTTTTTAATGTGAATGAATGAATGAAGTAGTGAATACAAGCGCAAGCACAGTATGAAGCACCAGGAGGCGTTCAGCATGTATTTATTTTCCATCTACTTTTCTCCAGCGGGCGCCCACCGTGTGGATCCAGGCCGTGGAGTCTCTTAAGATGCCAAGTTCAGACATGGACCTGTCCCTGGGAGAGACATTCATTTTCTCCACCTGTCTACTGTGCAGAGTTGAGCAAAGAGGTGTGAAAGAACTTGATAGACTTGGAATGTCTTTTCTGGGGCACAGACCAAGGTCAGGGGAGAGACCAGAGCTCCCGGGCCTCCATGGGGAAATGGATCCGTGCCTTTGGCCCCAGCATGAGCACACTGAGTAAAGATTACAAGTTCTCCACACCAGACTCAACATCCAAACTTCCTCTTCCAGAGAGGGCCGTTCCTTGCACCTGTCTCAGAGTCCAGAAGGAGAACGAGGGGTGGCCTTGAAATTAGGCAGATCTGTACTGTGCCTATCTATAGAGTGCCGCTGCCTGTAAGTGATGCCCTACCCCTCGTGGGCCTCAGTTTCCCCATCTGTAAGAGGAGATCAGGCCCCTAGTGTAGAGGTCCATCTTAAGGATCAAGATGTTTGGCATGAATTTGCAAAACCTTCCAGAAATCCTGAGACAAAGCCCTTTCCTTACCAGCTATGGGACCCCGAGGAAATGACTTCATCTGTTACAACCTCAGTTCCTCCATCTGTAAAATGGGTATAATGATATGTACCTCACAAAGATGTTGTTAACATCCAATGAGATAATGTCAGTAAAAAAAATAGGACACTGCCTGGCACACAGTGAGTACTCAGGTCACAGTAGGTCGTGTCACTGGCTTGTCCCATGGCATTTTCTTCTGTCTTCCTTTCCTCTGGCGGGCAAGGATGGTCACCTCTTCTCTGCAGCTGAAGACAACTTTGGAGCAGAGGGTCCAAGGCCTTCAAAGGGGCTCAGCCTCTGAACCCCGGCCCCTGGGAACTCGTAGCCTAGATTGGCTCACCGCTCAGCCTGGCTAATGTGAGCACCTCCACAGGGGCTGCTTTTGTCTCTCCTCACAAATCAATAACTGCTTACCTTGGAGGAGTTTTAATTAGTTAATGCCTGCTGAGTGCTCTGCTGATAAACTAGCCTGCTATTAATGCTAAGTGCCTGCCTTATGGTTGCTATTTTTATTATTATTGCTGTTGTTATGAAATCCTCATTCCCTGAGCCGCATAGCTGGGTTGAATAAAGAAAAAAAAAGACCTTGGGCTTGAGCCTCCTTCCCGGAAACCTGGGGAAAAGGGGCCCTTCTGGACAGCTCCGCTCACGTCCCTCTCCTCGGCCACTCCATACCGCCCCCACAAGACAAAAGGGGGCCTCCTTCGGTGCCAGAAAACCACTGGGTCTCTGGTTTCCCAAGCCACAGAGTCACCTGGGCTCTCTGACCCTGGCGGTGAGGTTCACTCCCCCTTAAATCAGCCAGCTGCGGAGAACGGAAAGAGAGAACATTTATTAAGTGCCAACTGTGTACCAGCAATGGCATGGTGTGCACGCTGCTGGGACCTCATCCGGTCTTCGGAGCACCCCGAGGGGCCCACACGGGAAGTTAACCGGGGCTGAGGGAGGTTAGAGCCCTTGTTCAAGGCCACAGCGTCAGCAGGTAGGGAAATGAGCGTTGAAACACTGCTGCCTTTCTGGGCCACGCTCTGGTAAGCCCTGGGGCACCTTTTCTGGCCTTGGCCACCTTTTCTGACTCTTTTCACATGGTTGTCAGAGGCTCCAGGACCCCAGCCTGCCTGCCTGTCTTGTCCACTTCCAATCTGCCCCCACCTATTCGGACCTTTGAGTTCTGGCTGGTGGGGGTGGGGGTGGGGTGTGGGCACAGGACAGGGGCACAGAGCACAGCCTCTCCCTGTCAAAGTCCCCCTCCATAGACCTCCATGACCACTACTGAATTGAAGACGGACACCAATAACAAAAATAACTCCTTCTTGGAGGAAGAAGCACTATCTGGGCCATGTGGCAAAGTGGGTCAGAGCTCGGACACACGGAGTTGGGAGCCTAGGTTCAAAGCACCCAGGTGCCTCTCACCAGCTGCGTGGCCCCAGGCACTCATGGACGCGCCGGTCTCCTTGACTGCGAAATGGCTTCCAGGTGGCCTCTGCTTCACAGGGCTGTCATTAGGGCTAAGTGAGGAAAGGGATGCCAAGGGCTTACCATGCTAACCTGTGCAGAGCGGTTCTTTTTATGGTCCACGCTCATTATTGCTAACACACAACAAGCAATCGTCCTGGATCAGGTGCTGCTCTGGGCACCCGTCTTGTTTCATGTCATTTACTTACTCCCAGGAACACTCTGGAAAAAATCTGTGTTACCTCTGAGGTCCTGGGGAAAACAGGCTGAGAGGAGGAACGGGCCCCAAGTCACACACGCTTAACTGACCTTTTTATGTAGAGAACCGTGTTTCACATGCGGCTCTAAGAAGTAACACAGAATAAGAATAACCTGTATTCCTTTTGTCCTGTTCCCCCCAACGGGTTCCTCTTGCAAACTAACATCACAACCAAGAGCCCAGAACTTTCCGTCACTGCAAAGGCCCCTCCTGCTGCCCTTTTTTTTGTACCACACCCACTTCCTCCATCCACAATCCCACCTTAACACCACTTAGCCAAGTTCCTTTGTCCCTCCTTTAGGGCGCGTCTGTTGGTGACAAATTCTCTTCGTTTTCCTTCACCTGAGAAGGTCTTGAGTTCCCTTCCTTTCTGGAAGATACTATCACTGGGTCCCGGAGTCCAGGTCAGCACTTCCCTGGATCTCCCCACGGCATCATTCCCAAAGTCCCAGCCAGTCTGCCTTCCTTTCTGCCTTCCAGGGTCTTATGTTTGTTTTCTACCTTAAAAAGTTTTTTTTTAATGCTTATTTATGTTTGAGAGGGAGAGAGAGACAGAGAGAGAGAGAAAGAGAAGCAGAGCACAAGCAGGGGAGGGGCAGAGAGAGAGGGAGACACAGAATCTGAAGCAGGCTCCAGGCTCTGAGCTGTCAGCACTGAGCCCAACGTGGGGCTTGAACCCACAAACTGCGAGATCATGACCTGAGTTGAAGTTGGACACTTAAGCACCTGAGCCACCTGGGTGCTCCTGTTTGTTTTCTATTGAATGTCCAGTGTCTTCAGTTATGCTTAACAAGGGGAATCGGGAAAAGTGTGTCTGTTTGACCTTCCAGAAGCAGGTGTCACACACACGTTTTAACACGTGATGGAATCTCGTTCAAAGCTAGGCGGCAGAGGCTCAGGGCCCGTGGACTTGACTGTCAGCCTTGCTACCTTTGCCACTTAAGTTTACTCAGCTGTGTTCCTCTGGGACCACCCTCTACCCTTATGTCCCCATCACTGTGAAGTCCTCAGAGCTCATGGACCAAAATCTCTTCTCAAGAAAGAATTTAATGTCCTGTTGGCCTGGGCCGCCTGGGTAGCTCAGTCAGTTAAGCCTCCGACCTCAGCTCAGGTCACAACCTCGAGGTTTATGGGTTCAAGCCCCATATCAATCTCTATGCTGACAGCTCAGAGCCTGGAGCCTGCTTCGGATTCTGTGTCTCCCTCTCTCTCTGCCCCTCCCTTGCTCACGCTTTCTCTCTCCCTCTCTCTTTTTTTTTCTCTCTCTCTCTCAAAAGTAAATAAACATTAAATTTTTAAAATAAAAAAAATAATAAAGTCCTGTTGGCCCCGCACTGACGTCTGCAGAATGTGGACAGAGACCTGTCAGAGGTCCTGTGCTCACGTTCTGTTAGCCTGTGAGCTGAGCCATTTAAATATGCATGAGGCCACTTACTAAAGGCCGGGTACTTGTTCTTTCCATTTATTTATCCATTATTTAGTGAATGCGAGTTACTGGGGGTACAAAACTACAACTGCCTTTTACATGGTGCTGTAGCTTTGTACCCAGCACCTTGCAAAGCACTTTCCATATTGGCCACAGCTTGGGCACCGTTTCCAATCTTCTTGGCCTCATCTCTTATTCCAGTCATTACTGTGGGAAGCAGGGCCTTGCAGCCTCAAGCAATTTTACCAACGTACCACCTGTCAGTGCATTTCCCACTTCCTGTCCCCTGGTGCCTGGGGACACCCACTGGGCACACGCCATGATGCGCACTGAATGTGCAAGGCAGCTGAGACCCCATTGGATGATTCTTGACCAACGGGGACTGGTGGATAGTCACTTCCCTCTTTATTTCTTTGGGCAAATGGCTCTAAATCTAACCCAGTAGGCGCTAGAAGGTACTTTGGGTCTGATCACCTAGTCCTTCTGAAGACAAACCGGTACCTAAAGGATAACAGGTTCTTGTATTGGCTTTCCTTCTTTCCTGTATTTATTCTCCCAACTCCTCCCTCCTTCCTGGATCACATTCCCAAATAAACTACTCACACATAAATCTTTGCAGGACACTAGCAAAGTCATGGGGGTCTGCACGTGACCTTAGAGGGCAATCTTCAGATGACATTTCGGCATCACGGGTCCTCAGACCCTCTCCGGTAGCTGACCAGGACGAGACACAGATGGACAGTGAGGCGCTGAGCTATATGGTGGCTGTGGCCCTTGACCAGCCTCAGGGAGACAGTAATTAGGAAGGCCGTGGAGTCGGACAGCTTTCCTTAATGGCTCAAGAAACTTGGAAAGCCAATGACGAGCCCAAATCAGCCGAATATCAACTCCAGGCAGAGTCATGCTGGCCGCTTTAGGGACAGACACTCTCGTTTGTTGCTGCTGCCCGGCAGGTGCGCTGCAAACCCGGCTCAGAATCTAATTCGAGGGTGGAAGGATGACGGGGAAACTGAGTGCATAACCCAGGTCTCCCATGATAATCAGGGGGCTGAGCGAGACCCCAAGACCCGAATGGGGACAGATGGGGGGACGAGCCTAAGAGGGTTCAACCAAACTCCTCTAACCCACCAATCTGGTGGGAGCCTCCTGGCCCTTCTTTTAGAGAAGAGGGGCTCCCCCTTGCCTGGAGACCCTGCCCAACCCTCCCCTGCGCCAGTGCCTGCAGCTGACAATGCCCCCACAGCACCCCCTGCATGGGCTGCCAGCCTGCAAGCAGCACCAGGTCCCGGCACAGCCCGAGCAGAGAGGAAGGGTCGCCACTCTGGGCAGAGGCGGTTTTCTCCCTGAAGGAGTTTCAAGTCTTAGCAAAAACATAGACCCTCGTGGGGCTTCCGCAGTGAAATATAAAGATGGACAGGGAGGGATTGGCACGGGACTCTCCCGACTGTCACCTGGCATTCTCGGCTCTTCCGGCGATCCTCGGAGCCACCGGCACACTTGGCGGGAATGGCCCCTGGAAGTCCCAATGGTGATGCTGTGCACTAGGCATGGGCACGCGGCGCCCACTTTGGCATGGCACTGAAAACGAGGCCAGAGGACTAGGGACAGGAACGCCAACCGGCTGTACACGGAGATGGGCCACCCACCCTTCGGTGAGGCAAGAGGGGACACACCGGCAGTCAGGCAGGACTGAAAGAGGGTAAAAACCAGCATCTTTGAGAAACATGGAGGGAGCTGTCCTCTGCAGGTGACACTTCCAAAGTGGCATCCCGAGGATCGCTTCCTGGGGCCACTTCCTTTCCCCAGTGTCTTTGCCTGCGGCTCCCCCAAAGGTTTGCGCGTGGGTAGTTCACTGGGGAATATGACCCAGGAAGGAGTGAGGACCGAGAGGAAGAGAGGACAGAGGGAAATCAATGCTAGAACCGAGGAGGAGGGTGGGAGAAGCCGCCACCAACTGCAGCACCGGCTGTCACCAGAGACGGTTGTGGCGATGACGCGGTAGGCCCAGACCGTCAGCAAGGCCAGGTGCCGAGCCTCGCCCATTAGCCTCTGCCTCCGGCTCTGCTCTGGGGACATCCCAGACTGAGGTGGGGACACTGCCCTAACTCCAGTGTCACTGATGCCCATGGATATAAGACAGCCCCGGCCCCTTTTACAGGTGAGGACGCCAGACTCTGAGTCCGGACTGACCAGAACCGCCCCGCCCTGTTCCGACCCTTCCCGCATCCGGGTTTTATGGGTTAAGGCACCCTCTGTCCCACACTACCTAGGCAACTCCTTCATGGTTTCGCACGCCACTGCCAGCTGACAGACTCGTCACCTGTCCCAAGTGCAGAATCCATTATTACTATCAATCACAGCAATGGATAATTAAACAACAAATGCACTAATCTCATTAAGCCACTTATTTAATTAATTTATTTTAATTCATGTAATTAGTTAATATGATAATGCTTTCTTTCATCCAGAGACAGCCTGCAGGCTCTCCAAGCCCTGTGTATTATTATTATCATTAATGGATTTTCACACACTGGGAAGGAGGAAGTTTGGGGAGCCGCTCAAAGTCACAGAGTTACCCAATGGGGGTCACTGGGCCTGTGGGCAAGACTACTGCCCTTTACCTGCTGACCCCGGGCCCCCCTCCGTCCCCTACTATGGGCACTGTGCTCTCACAGCCTGGTCTGGCCTTTACACTTGCCATTCTCACCTCCCGGAAAGCCCTCTCTCCTTTTCTCCCTGAGTAGTAACACCATCCATCCTTGGGGACTCGGCTCAAGGGCCACCTCCGGGCAGGTGACGATGTGCTCCAGTCTGGATTAGGTGGCTCTCCCAAGGTACCCTGCCTAACATGCATCGCACTTACAGAGCGTCCCGGGGTTAGAACGCAAATCCACTGAGAGAGAGGGCCAGGTTAGGACATCAATAAGCACACGCACAGCAAGGCCTACCCTTCCCTGAGCACCTCCTCAGAGCCACACATTGTCCCGAGCACACTGCCGAGAGCCACCTTTGATCCTTACCCAACACTGAGCAGTGGGAACTGTCTCCCTTTATACACACCTGCACACAGAAACTTCAGGAACTCAGGAAAGTGTCCTGGGGCCACCCCCCAGCACTGGGACTCGGACTCACATTAGGTGGCCCCAAAGCCACCCCCTCCAAACTCCCGTGCGAGGCTGTCTCTTACCTGTCCCTGAAGTCTCTATCGTAGACCTGCCTACTGAGCGCTGGTGTAACGAACGGAGGCTCCAAATGCTCCCTTAACAAACGCGGATCCCATAGGAAAGGAACAAAAAGACCCCGCAGCCAAAGGGGGAGCGCCTGTGAGTCCGGAGGAATTCTGTTGTTATACTGATCGTCCGTGGTAATGTTTAAGGACATTAAACATTTCAGTCCTGTTGATGGGATTACATTTTACTTTAAGACTTAAAACCACAAACAAAAATAATAATTCCATTAGTTGAAAATGGTAATAATCCTAGTGAGTATGAATTTTATTGCTATGGTAACCGTAAAGCCCAGAGACAATAAATAAAAAGTTCCTGCGTGTGGCGGGAAGTACATTTTGTTGCCAATACTCCGTCAGGTATCATAATTCCATTAGTGGTTAAAAATTGTAATAATACCCCTGACAATAATTTTTATTGCTGTACCTGTAAAACACAAAGATAAGAAATAATTTTGTCGACTGGAAAGTGGCAATAATAACTCAACGGTATTAGTGAGAAGCCTGTGTTTGGCGTCAGTGTGACTAGCATCTTGATTTGGAAGGTAACAACCCAAACAGGGACTCAAAGCCGTTCTGACTGTAAGCCATTTCTTTCTACCATTTCTATAGTCTTCGTGGCAAAGAAAGAATGCGCTCTTGAGGGTGGCCCTGCCGTTTTGTGAATCCATCCTGGGGCTCGGTCTTCCAATCTGTAAAATGGGACCATGTGAATTCTCTTTCAGTGCAGACTAATATTTTGGGATGTTGCGGTGAAGGACAGAAGGGTGACCCTGGCCACAGGGGGCCTCTGACTTGGGGGAAGATAGGTGCGCACACTAGTCACACTCACGGGCTTGCCTGTTGTAGGAAGGCACTGGGAGTGAGGGGCAGAGAAGCCACCTTTGTGGAGCCACCCAGAGCTCCCATGAGCAGCCCGCATGTAGATGCCTTTCAAGAAGCCCCGAGGGGGCGCCTGGGTGGTTGATGGGGCTGGGGGGGGCCTTCAGCTCAGGTCATGATGTCCCAGTTCGTGAGATCAACCCCCACATCAGGCTCTGTGCTGACAGCTCAGAGCCTGGAGCCTGCCTCGGATTCTGCGTCTCCCTCTCTCTCTACCCCCCCACCCCCCAGTCATGCTCTGTCCCTCTCTCTCTGCCCCTTCCCTGCTCATGCTCTGTCCCTCTCTCTGTCTCTCAAAAATAAATAAACATTAAAAAAAAGAAAAGAAAAAAAACTCATTTGGAAGCTGCTTTCAGCCTCACGTCTGCTACTTGTCCGGCTGCCATGCCTCTGGAGAACCTGGGTTCTTTTTCTCCCCTATCACTGCATCTACCCCAGAACTGCCCTGTGCAAGGGATTCTGGGAGATGGGGGCTCCCCGCCTCTGCTCTGCAGGGGAGGGAGACACAGCGATGCTCAGCTGGACGCAGACAACCGGCCATTAGTCAGTTAACCATTCAAATAGAGCCACAAAGAGCATAAAGGCTCGGGGTTGGGGGACCCGAGGGACTTTTGGGATTCCAGGAAGGCTTCCTGGCAGAAGTGACGCTTCACTTGAGAACCAGAGGAGGAGAAAGACTTGGTCACACGAAGAGAATGGTGAGGGGCCGAGGGAGGAGAGGAGAAGGGAAAAGAATTCCGGGCAGGGGGAACAACATGTGCAAAGTAGGGTTTTGTTTTCCTTGTCCACCTCTGGGGAGCAGGACCCCTGTTGGTGGGCTGGGGGGGCGGCCCAGAGACCTTCTGAATGTGGTGATGGAGTTTGCTCATGTCACTAAGTGTCACCGTCCTCAGACTTCACCACGGCATTTACCGCGTTTTTTACGGAAAGTTTGCTGTGAACACAGCATCTCAGTGTGACTAGAAGCCTGCCTCCTCTTCCTTATTTGATTAATTTTCAACAGTCCTGTCATATTCTTGACAATTAAGTCATTTCCTCGCCTCATTAGGATTAAAGGTCACGAGGCCTTCCACAGCTCCTTCCCCGCTGTCAGACCCACATCCATCCACATAATCTAGCTCTTGGTTAGAATAATATTTCGGGGCACCTGGGTGGCTCAGCCAGTTGAGCCTCCAACTCTTTTTTTCTTTTAATGTTTATTTATTTTTGAGAAAGAGAGAGACAGAGCGTGAGCAGGGGCAGGAAGAGAGGGAGACACCGATTCTGAAGCAGGCTCCAGGTTCCGAGCTGTCAGCACAGAGCCCAACACGGGGCTCAGACTCACAAACCGTGAGATCATGACCTGAGCCAAAGTCAGACACTTAACTGACTGAGCCCCCTAGACGCCCCAGCATCCGACTCTAGATCTCAGCTCAGGTCATGATCCTAGGGTCATGGGATCGAGCCCTGAGCCAGGGTCCACACTAAGCGTGACTCCTACTTAATTAAGGTGGTCTCTCCCTCTCCCTCTGCCCCTCTCCCCTGCTCACTCGCACTCTGTGTGTGTGCGTGTGTGTGTGTGTGTGTACACATATACATACATAGATTTAAAAATTTTAAAGAAGAAAAATATTTAGAAGACAGAATAAAGAACACCCAATGTTTCCGGGATGGTGTGGACAGCGGGGCGGGGGGATGCTGGAGTTGTTTTGAACATGTGGATTTTGTAGTGCGCCGGAGTGACCATTCTAGATTGGTCTGGAACCCAGCAGAGGGGGCTGGGCCACAGATACAGGCTTTGAAGACCTGAGATTCGGCTGGTAATTGAAGGCCTGACAGTGGAGGGGAGCGTAGAGGGGGGAGCGCAGAGCCGTGGATGGAGGAATGTGGGCGTTTCGTTCAGGTAACTACTGGCTAGCGGACATCAAAGTCAGAGGACAAGTGTCCAGGGAGCAGGAGGAGGAGAGCCAGGACACCACTGTATCATATCAAATAAGCCAGTGGAGGGGGTGCTTCTGAAAGAGGGAGGTCTGAAAAATAGCCCCATCAGCGCAGACTGAGGAGGGAGCAGGAACAGAGTGCCCGGACAACCTCATGGAGAGGCGTGGCACTGAAGGGAAGGACAGGGGAGCAGCGAGAGGGAGTGTGGGGTCCAGGTTGCTGTGGAGGTGATGGCCTTTCCTAACATGCCTGGGATTGGAGCATAGTTAAAAGATCCACAGTGGGGGCGGCTGGGTGGCCCAGTTGGTTGAGTGTCTGACTCTTGAGCTCAGATCAGGTCTTGATCTCAGGATCCGTGGAGCCTACTTAAAATACAATAATAATAAAGATAAGTGATCCACTAGAGCAAAATGCAGGAGAAAGAGCAAGCCACTAGAGCCAGACCTGGGACTGAGCTGAGGCAAGCCAGATGCCTGGGGCGTAACCTTTGAGGAGGTGCTCACCCCTCACAGTGCCTGGCACCCCCCAGCCCTCCCAAGCCTCACCGGAAGCTGCGTGTTACAAAACACTTAATACTCCTGAGTACCCTCTCCCAGAAGATTCTGGGCCCTTAAAATAGGAAAGTGGAGGTCATCTGTGCAAGAACAGAAAATGCATGTCTTGTGGTGAGGGTAATGTAATGTGCAAACGTGTCGACCACTCTGTGCTACACCTGAAACTGACATAACATTGTGTGTCGACTCTACGCTAATAAAAACTTTTCAGGGGCACCTGGGTGGCTCAGTCAGTTGAGCGTCCGGCTTCAGCTCAGGTCATGATCTCGCCGCTCATGGGTTCGAGCCCCACGTCGGGCTCTGTGCTGACAGCTCAGAGCCTGGAGCCTGCCTCAGATTCTGGGTCTCCCCCTCTCTCTGCCCATCCCCTGCTTGCACTCTCTCTCTCTCAAAAATAAATTAAAAATTTTTTTCATTTTTTAAATTAATTCATTAAAAATAAATTTTAAAAAAAAGAACAGAAAACGCAGCTCAGGATGGTTGTCCCTGGGGGCCTAAGAGACCGTGTGGGTATGTGACAGGAGCACCTTGCCAGCTCCAAATCTTCAGCCCACTGTGCTCTGAGCCCAGCAATTCACCCAGAAGCCTTGGATCTTGATTTGATCTCCTAAATCCACTTTATGGATTATTTATTCATTAATTACTTTACTCGTCAAACATTTATTTAATGCCTCTCATATGCCAGTCACTTTCGTTTCTGTGATCATACTCAATCCTCAGACAACGTGGAGAAGGTAGATATGACCATTCCCATTCTATAGATGTGGAGGCTGAGGCTATCAGAAGTTAAATAAGCACAGGGGGCGCCTGGGTGACTCCGTCAGTTAAGAGTCCGACTTCATCTCAGGTCATGATCTCACAGTTCGTGAGTTCGAACCTGGCATCAGGTTCTGTGCTGACAGCTCAGAGCCCGGAGCTGCTTTGGAGTCTGTGTCTCCCTCTCTCTCTGTCTCAAAAATAAATAAAGATTTTAAAAGTTAAGGAAAAAATTAGAGAAGTTAACTACCAAGGCTTGCAAAGCTGGCAGGTGGCAGAGTTTCAATTCCAGCCAGATCTCCTGCCCTCCGGTTTTGTGACCTTTGTGTCACGCATCAAGGCTGAGAATCAGAGACTGCTAGTGAGTTCCAAAGCAGGCAGATGTGCATGAACCAGGAAAACCAGGCCAGGGGACCCACCGGCTTGTAGGAGCCGAAAGGGCAGTCTGCTATTTTAAGATCCTGGCGGCAGAATTAGCGTCCGCAAGTGCGAAATTCAGGCAGTGATTCCTCCCTTGAGGGTTTGTCATTTAGAGCCACCAAGTCCGCTCGTGCAGGTGATGCACTGCATAACTCCAGGGGGCACTGCTCACAGTATTCTCACAGATTAGAATGTTCATTATTTTCTATTTGTGTATTTATTAGCTTCCAGCCGGTGGCAGGAAAGTATATAAGAATAGGCACCGTTTTGAGGCGCCTGGGTAGTGCAGTTGGTTGAGCATCCAACCCTTGGTTTCGGCTGAGGTCATGATCTCACAGTTCGTGAGTTCAAGCCCCACATGGGGCTCTGCACTGATGGTGAGGAATCTGTTTGGGATTCTGTCTCTCCCTCTCTCTCTCTGCCCCTCCCCCACTTGTCTCCTCTCTCTCTCTCTCTCTCTCTCTCTCTCTCTCTCTCTCTCTCTCAAAAATAAAAGAAAAAGGAAAAAAAAGAATGGGCACTGTTTCCGAAATCAAACAAAAGTGCCAAGTGGGCCAGCAGGAGTGCTGGTGTGAGCCTTCCAAGGGATGGTGTGCATTTGGTGATTCGCACAGAGGAGGCCCTTGAAAACTGCTGGCTTCCCAACCCTCCTAGAATATGAGGGGCCACAGCTCTGAGGGACCTGCCTCAGAGTGCCGGGCTGGAGATAAAATAGGATAATGGGCATTGAAGTGTTTTCTAGGTACACGGGGCCACTGTCAAGTGCAGGGAATGAATACGTTGGTTAAGGACATTGAGGGAAGCACCAGGGCTGGGCCTGGATCCACCCAGGGGACACTATGTGTTGCCTGTGTCAGCCAGGCCGCGGGGACCCCAGGCAGTGGGGCCTTGTGCTGAGCAAGGGGTCTGGTGCTCACCGAGGGGACAGGGTGGTGCAGCCCACCAGTGTCGTCCCTGGACCCTCACATGAAAACAATGTGCAGAGCTTGCGTGGTGACTTTCCAAGGAGGACGGGAGGGATGGACACACACCCCAGACACAGCTGAGGAGGCAGGAAGAGGAGACGGACAGAGTGGGGGACCCACGAAGCGGTCAGACCCTGGACTAAGGGAGCAGGGGAGGGGGAGAGAGCAGGAGAGAGGCTGAGGGAGGTGGAGAAGTGAGATCAGGAGAGAGACTGGAGAATGATGTGTGTGTCTGTGTGTGACAGAGATAAGCACACACGCACACACAGAGGAGGGAAGGGGAGGGGACTGGAGGGGAGGGGCAGGTCAGGGGAGAATGAAATGCAGGCTGGACAGGACTCGCCCTGGGCTCTAAAAAGATTTTGGCTTGGGGGACCTCAGGTTTAAGCTCTGTAGCCTGGCTGTGCCTTCCTGGGCCACTTCCTTAACATCCCCTGCCTCAGTTTCCCCATCCTGACTTCCCACCCACACCCTGGGCTGTTGCCATCTCTGGGAGATAACAAAGGTCAGCCTAGGAAGTGGGGCAGACTGACGGAGGGTGCTATAACAGGGGTGGTGACAGCTTGCCTGGGCACAGGCCAGTGCTGGTGCCTGTCATGGGGCCCAGTAGGGGGACCAGCAAGATGGGGGGCACTTTCTGGTTCCTTTCCCTAAATGGCAAAGCCGGTTAAGAATGCTTTTCTCTCTGCCACTCCAAAGCTCCGACAGCCCACCGATGCCCTCCCCAGGCCCAGTCCCCAGCCCAGGCCTCTTTGAGGCTTGGTGGTAGCTGTGGAGTGGAACCCCTCGAAGGCAGACCCATGAGCCTGGCATCTCTCCCTTCTGCTCTGAGTGTGAAAAGCCCATAAAACAGTTAGAGCCCCAGGCGGCCCTCCTGCCGGAGCAGGAAGGCAGGTGTCTGTGCTCCCTCAAGTGCAATCAATGCCGAGATAAGGGTCCCCCTTGCTGCTGTGGGAGAAGATAGGCAGCCCCATAAACCTGGGTCACCAGCAGGGCACGGGGGTGAAAAGGCAAAGGGAGGAGCGGGCAGCACCCCACCCCGCCCTGCCCGGAGACCGTCTCCAGCTGGAATTCTGACCTGGGGTGGGGACGGGGGGCCTGCAGGCACTGGATAGGTGGGGACCTTCTCTGCCTCCACCATGGAGCTTGGTCCAGACCTGGGGAAGGTGGCCGTGGTCAGTCAACCTCGTTTCACCAATGCCTGGGGTTGACATTAAGCCTGGACACACAGACACAGGCAGACCATCGATCAAATAAAGAATCGTTTCTATTCTGGGCCCCTGCCCCTGCCCCCAGGACCACCCACCACCCAGCCTCAGGGAGCCGTGGGGGCCTCCGGAGTCCTGTCTACACCACAGCCTGTATCTGGTCTGAGTTGAAGGTGCCGGATCCCGCCAGTGCTTAAACACTGATGGTCTCCTCTGCCCACAGACCTATTTCTAAGCAGAAGTATCTCAGAGGAGCATTTAGGAACGGGTTGGGGGTGGGGGGAGGGGGCCAGGGAGCAAATGCAGGAGAGGAAACAGTCCCTCAAGGCACCCCAGGAATCTGCTGTACCTTTCCTCAAATGCTTGATTTCATTTCATCCTAACCCCGGGGTAACAAAAGGTTACCTACAGCAAACGTCCTCCAGGGTGACTTCCAGAAAGACACTTGGGCAAACTTCCGAGGGTGTTCGGTGGGAACCCAAACTTTGGCCATCCTGAGAAGGAAAGAAAAGCAGGCAGGGCCCACGGTCAGGGCCTGGCAGTGGGCTGGATAGACTTGCCATTTGGGATAAAATTCCCAGGAACTGAGGAACTGAGGTGGCCTGAGGCCAAGGCCTTTTGGGGCGAGAGATGAACCGGGCAGGAGGCCGGTGAGCTAAATTTCTTTTCGAGAATTGAGATGTGTCCTCAGCCATTACTTCCACTCCCTGGTTATCAACTACTTCATCTGTAAAACGAGGGGCTCGGATTTGATGAGCCCTCTGCTCCTTATCTGATTCGATAATTCTCATCCAACCACTTACCTCCTGGAAGGAAGGGATATCGGCAGAGGAAGCAATTCCAACAGTTAAAAGGTGGCACATCTGGACTTAAAGAGCACAAGTTTAGGAGACAGGCTGGGACAGGGCTGCCATGTATGTTTGTTCAGGTTGCACACTGCACAAAGGTGCTCAGCTGGGGAAGTGAGGAGGGTTGCTGCAATACTGCCTAGGCTCAGCTCACTAAGCTGTGCACCCTAGTACAGGGCTTCATCTACCTGTAGAACACATCTCCCTCTAATGGGAACAAATGTGCCCTATGAGCTAGTGGCAGCCTTGAACTTGAGAATTTTTTTATTTTTATTTTTTGAACATTTATTTATTTTTGAGAGACAGAGCATGAGTGACATTGGAGCAGAGAGAGAGGGAGACCCAGAATCTGAAGCAGGCTCCAGGCTCTGAGCTGTCAGCACAGAGCCCGATGCACGGCTCCAACTCCCTGACTGTGAGATCATGACCTGAGCTGAAGTCGGACACTTAACCGCCTGAGCCACCAGGTGCCCCAAGAATATTAATCTCTCTTTTGATACTTTCTAGCTCTATGACCTCAGGCAGGTAGAGAACCCGAACTTCTGTGCTGTCGTAGCAGAAATTGGGATTGCCGCGGTTTCCTGGCAGAACAACGGGAGGCTGAGCGAGGACTGTGCCTCCAGGACCCAGCACAGCACCTGATGAATAACAGGTGGTCCGCTGAGTTTCCTTCCCACCTCCTCCAACCTGCGTCTTCCTTGGGGAAATGTTCACTAGTGTTCTGGAGTTGGAAATGACTGCCCTTTACTGGTAGCTCTGCCCTTAGAGACTGTCTGCCAATGGAATTGTCCTGACATGTGCCATTTTCCCTCCAGAACGTTCAGCCGAGGTAGGATGTTCGGCCTCCGTAGGAAGGAGGCTAAGACCAGATGGAAGTCTGGGTGAAGACATTACATGATTAACTGTGTGAGTGGGTTTCATTTTTGTGCGTAAATCCAAGCATTCGGCAGGGAGCACCTTCTCCCTAATGGTTTTTGCATCTCCCCCCTTCTCTTGGCTCTGCCGTTTCCCACTTTAGAAACAAAAGGACAGAAGAGTGGACGTGGTCATCGGCTTCCATCTACTCCTCAAGGATGGGCATTGGGCATGTTAGGAACTATCTAGTTACCTTACTCTCTTGAACTCCCTCGCTGCCTTTCCCAGCAGTGCTGAGAACCAGTCACTAACGGCTTTCTAGGTGGCAGGGGGCGAGGGGGTGGGCATAACCACGACGTGGGAGCTGGAGAGGCACCAAGGCCAATTACTTCACAGCCCTGGATTGGCCTCCGACTGCCCAGTGTGTTCTGATCAAGTCTTTCATTCGTGATCAAGTCTTACCTTTGAGACTTCAGCATCATAAGACTTTTGTCTCCTAGAATTTGGAGAACATGAATACATCCAGAAAAATCTGAAACCTCACTTTGTATGCATTGCACCCGGCTCCCAAGCCTTCTGTGGCTTCTCTATTTCCTATAGGAATAATCCAATTCATTTAACTGGACCTCAGCTTATGCTCTGTGGACAAAGACGTGAAATGACGCTCAGTTTACCCCCTTAAGGGGCTCACAGTCTGCTCGGGAGCAGTACAGGTGGGTGCGAAGGAGGTCAACAAGTACATCAGAAACATGAGTGAGACGGGGCGCCTGGGCAGCTCAGTGAGTTAAGTATCTGACTTAAGCTCAGGTCATGATCTCACGGTTCATGGGTTCAAGCCCCGAGTCGGGCTCTGTTATGACATCTCAGAGCCTGAAGCCTGCTTCGGATTGTGTCTCCCTTTCTCTCTCTGCCCCTCCCCTACTTGTGCTCTGTCTTTCTGTCTCAAAAATAAATAAACTATAAAATTAAAAAAAGAAAGAAAGAAAGAAAGAAAAAGAGAAGTCAGTCCAAATCCTGCCTCGAGAGGCCAGTGAGGCCTTCCCTCTGGTGGGGAATGAAGCAAAATAAATGGAAATCACAGCGTGCAAGGAAAGGTGTCACAAGAGCAGGGCCTCCAGGGCCAATGGCAGCGCCTCGGGAGCTCCCTGGGACACAGAGGAGGGGCCACCCAAGCCAAGTATTGAGGGGTGAGCAGGAGTGCCTCTGTGGGGAGGAGACATTCAAGCAGAAGCCAGCGCTCGAACCAGGTCCAGGAGAGGGAGGCTGGGAGAGAAACCGAGCCTCCTTTGGTTCTCTCACCGGAGAGCCTTACAGCCAGTGGCATCACAGACGGCCAGGCCAGTGCCAGCTCCAGGCCCCCGACTGGGAGAGCAGCCAGTGGTCAGCTGCACCACCCAGCTGACTCCAGACCTCAGGCATTGCCCAGCCCAAGCCTCCCATGTTGGACATGTGTGCCCCCCCCACCTGCCAGTCACCCTACCCTTCCTTCCAGGTCAGCCCAACAGACACCTCTTCCATGAAGCCCTCCCTGCCTCCGCTAGTAAACACGCTCAGACCTCTATTATGGAACTCAGTGCATTAGAATCAGTGTGTAGGACCCAGAAGGTGTGCAATCAATAACAGCACTAACAGTTGGTGAGCGTTTACTGGTGGCAGCCTTTGCCCTTGGGGCCAGGCTATAAGCAAGCGCATCCTCACCCTCACTCGGTAGCTGCATCCCCACAAAACCCTCCGAGATAGTGCCGCTGTCACCCCCATTTTGCAGATGAAGGAACTGAGGCTCCAAGAGAGCGAGGACACGGCTGACCTGCCCCCAAGGCTTGGGTCTTCACCACTAAGCGCCGTGCTTTGATAGGTGATGAATGTGAACCGGGTTGGGTCAGACCAGGTTAGTGCCATAGTAGAAGGAGGGAACAGTGTGTGCAAATGTGAAGAAGAAAACTATGGGAAAGGACACTTGGATTGCGGGAGGAGGGTTGCTGGGAAGGCCATTCTAAAGAGAGGGGAGAGCAGGGCCCTGAGGTCAGGAGGCGCTGCTCGGGAAGGTCAACGGCACACCTGCCCCGTGCACAACCCTGGTAACTTCCTGGGTAGCTAGAGTGGAAACTGCATGGCCCAGAGAAAGGCCCAGAACAGGAGGCTGGGGTCAGCTCAGGAAGGCTCTGGAACATCCAGCCAAGGGCTTGACCTTAACCTGAGGCTGGAAAGAAAGCCATCGGAGGCTTCTGAGGAGAGCTCTTCATTGGGAAAGGACACTTCCGGTTGGTTTCTGGGTTGGCTCACGGGAAAGGGGAGTCTCGCTCCTAATGAGAGGGTGTGTGGGCAGAGAGCCCCCGCGCAGGGCAGAGGCCACTCCCAAGTCGTCCAGGCCTGAGCCACGGTGGGGCCACGTGTGCGGCGGGCAGGATCGGGCCCCCTCCTCACATTTGCAGGGCGGGGGCAAGGGTTCGAGTGGAGGCCTGCGTGGCATACCCAGTACTGTCCGGGTTCCAGGCCAGGCCTGAGACCAGTGCAGGCTCTTGGTGACAGCACCCCCTCCACACAGCTGGCTGGGGAGAAGGCTGGGAGGGTGCTCACTGCCCCGTCGGAGCCTGTGCCACTCACCTCCCAGAGCAGGCCCTGCGTAGAGGGGCGGCTTACGGCAGGTAGAGGTGGGGTGGGCACCAGCAGAGCGCGCTCCCTGCAGTGCTCCTTCCAGCAGTGCCCATCTCGGGGCATTTGTCCGGAGAACAGCCGCTCCCTGTTGAATCCCTGTCCCACCGAGCCAGGCCAGCAGCAGGGCCCTGCTCGCTCTGCCAGCCGCAGGGACAGGGCCCCCTCCTCCATCAGCCCTGCCCTCAACAAGCATCATGAGCTGGCTAAGCCTAAACCTACCTCTAACCCTGATTGCATCAGGGAGCCTTTCCCTGATTGGAGAGAAAAGAACTTCGCGTGCACAAAAAAGCGGGGAGGATATACAACGTGGTCACCAACGTGCTGCTATTTGTCACCTCCATGATAGTTGAGATTGCAGTCGGATGCGGCAGCGCGGTGCCCCTCACCGAACTGCCTGGAGCTGGTGGGTGCTCAGGGACCGGGAAGCACAGTGCCGCCGGTCCCCACAGCGTACGAGTGACAAGCCCAAGGACACCCATGGAGCCCCCCATCTGACCCAGGCCTCCTGACAAGCGGGCGGAGGCCTTTTCTTGCCGGAGTCCGCTGCCTCCCCAACAGGCCCACAGTGTGCACTGGGGACCGTTCCCCGGGCTGGTCTGGCTTCCTGCAGCAGAGCCGGCGCCCGGAGCTCTGGCTCCACCTCGTGGCCACACCAGAGATGCGCCCAGAATGATGCTGTCCGATGCGCGCGATCAGGGGACAAGGCAAAGAGGCCAAGAAGAGCGAGGAGATGCCCACCTCCCCCCAAGCATGCAATCTAAGTCACCGTCCTGTTCCTCTTTTAGAGTCTCTTGGTCCAGTTCTGATCGCATCGAGGTCCCAAAAGGGACCTAACACCCCATATGGGCTGAATTGTAACCCTACCAAAATTCATGCAAGGAAGTCCTAACCCCCAGTAATTCACAATGTGGCTGTATTTGGAGGAAGGGTATTTAAAGAGGCAATTAAGACGAAGTCATTAGGGTGGGTCCTAATCTGACGTGACTGGTGTCCTCATCAGAAGAGGAAATCAGGACACGGACGCACACGGAGGGAAGACCATGTGAGGACACAGGGAGCATACACCGATTTACAAGCCCAGGAGAGGACCTCCGAGGAAATAGTCCCCAGCACTGCGATCTCACCTGCAGCCTCCAAAACTATGAGGAAATGCATGTCTGTTGTCTAAGCCACACAGTCTGTGATAGTTGGTGACACCACAGCAGTCCTAGTAAACTAATACAGACCACCCCCCACCCCAAGCCTCCCGTCTCTTCTGGACTCCATTTCTGCTTCTCTCCTCCCTTCCCTGCCATCCTACCTTTTTTTTCTCCATCAGAGAAAATGGTCCCTCGTTCTACAAATGTTTAGCAAGCATGACAATGGGTTGGTTCCTGGAGATAGAGAGATGAAGAAAAACTCTTATTCATTCAGGGTGCCTGGGTGGCTCAGTTGGTTAAGCCTCTGACTCTTGATTTGGGTTCAGCTCATGATCTCACAGTTCATGAGTTTGAGCTCCGTGTCAGGCTCTGCACTGACAGCATGGAGTCTGCACAGGATTCTCTCTCTTGCTCTTGCTCTCTCTTGCTCGCTCTCTCTCTCTCTCTCTCTCCCCCCTGCTCATGCTCTCTCTCTCTCTCTCTCAAAATAAATAAACATTTTTTAAAAAACCTCTTATTCATTCGACAAATATTCATTGAGCACCGATTAAATGCCAGGCTCTGTTCCAGGCATCCGGTTATGATCATAGGACAGAAGCGATCCTGCGTTCACGGCGCAGACCGTACGGTGAGGGAGACTGGCACAGAAATGGCCTCCACCAAGTTCCAGGGGCAAATTCTAAATGGAGTCTGCCCGGGGCAGCTGGCTGCTCAGAGAAGGAAGTCACAGAGTCCCACAAGAGTGGAAAGGAGAGGGCCCAGGAGGCCCAGGAGGCCCAGGAGGGAGAGGTGGTGTTTGTATTAAGCCCAGAAAAATAAGGAGGAAGTATCTCTCCCTCTCCCTCTCCCTCTCCAGAAGGGTATCCGTCACTAAGCAGGGCTCAGTGGACATTTGCTGACCACGTGAGCAACGGAAAACTAAAGGAAGCCGGTCTCGATGGATGGAGGGAGGGGGGAATCAGGCAGGGGATGGGCAGAAACGGAAAAGAAACTTACCCCAGAAGTGGTAGCCCTCCCAAGCTGACATCTTCTCTGATCTGAGAGTTAATTACAGTATCTGGATGTTTTATTTTCCATCCTGCTTAATAATTACAACAGAACCCAAAGTGTGCGATAACACGGAATCATTATAAAATGAGATTTAATTATCCTCCCAACTCACAGGAGTTAACAGGCTTCGAAGGAAACACACGCTTTTAACACGGGCATTTGGCAAAGCAGGTGTCTCCCTCTTGATTCTTCCAGTCCCTCGGAGGCAGTGCGCGCAGGGCCGGGCACCCCCATCACAGGAGCGTGTGCAGTGGGGGCGCAGCCGCCCGTGCCTGCCGTGCCCGTGGAGGTGGTCTGGCTAGTCCTCCCGGGTTTGGGGTCCTCCCAGCAGTCAGAACTGCAGATTTATTCACTCAGCGTCCATTCACGCAACAGAAATGTATGAAGCGCCTACTATGCACCAGGCATCAACCGTCCCGAAAGGTGGGCAAGGTAGGCAAGGTCCGTCCTCGAACTGACCGGTGTTCTAACCAGGAAGACCAGTCCAACAGACAAGGGGGATATCAGATGGTGAGAAGGGCTGTGCAGAGACTTTAAACCAGGTGCCGCACCAAGGGAGGGGCTCTGGATACTTTTGACCTGGTGGCCCATCTAGACAGGCTCTCTGAGGAGGTAACATCTTAACAGGTCTAAATGAAAAGAAAGAACCAGCCGCACAAGAAGCAGACTCAGGGAACAGCAAGTGCAAAGATCCTAAAGCAAGAAGGGGGTGCAGGGGTGGAGGGTGGGTAACAGCAAGAAGGAGCCAAAGATGGAGCGAGAGCAGAGGATTTGCAGAGAGAGCAACACAGCAGATGAGCCTTGGAGATGCGGGCCAGGAACTGAATTCCATTTTAAGGGCCAAGGGCCGCCATGGAAGGATTTAAGTGGGGGGGGGGGTTATAAACTGATTTTCTTTCATTGTAAAAAATCCCTCTGGCTGCTATGTAGAGAATGGACCGTAGGACACGAGTGGGAGCTGGGCGAATAGCACGGGGACCTCCGTGGCCAACATGATGTTGGTACCATGTCAATCTATCCTGCTCCAAAAAATTACTCTTAATCTCCCAATGCCCCAAATCCCCAGTCATATCTCATTTTGTACAGCACTCTTCACCTTAGAAGGTACTTTTGCACTGTAATGATGTGAAATTGACCCTAATAATGAATGCCAGAGACCAGTACTGTCATACCTTCCTCACAGATGAGGAGACTAGAGCTCAGAGAGGTGGAGCGACCTGTCCAAGGTCACACAGCTAGTTAGTAGCAGATCCGGGAAGAATATCACCCCTGATGAGAGTGATAGCTTAGGGGGGCGGGGGGAGGGTGGAGACACAGAGAGAGAGAGAGAGAGAGAGAGAGATGTCTAGACCCACAATGACCGGTGACAAGTTTTTTGACAAAATACCAGAACTTTTACAAGCCTAATGAGCCTAACCTCATGCTTCAAAGAAATCCCTAGTGTGACCAGACACTCATTCTAACAGGCACTTGGAGCAGGACGTTTCTGGAGGCGCGGTGGAGGGACAGATGGACACAGGTTTCGGAGCCAAAGGTCTTCAAATGGGATTCTTAGTCCTCCGTTTCCCTCCTGGGCCACCTGACCCCTCCCTCCATCCGCTCCTCAGCTACAAGCCATTGGAAGATGGCTTCAGGGCCTGGGGCCTTAGAGTCTCCAGGGGGTAAATCTTTGTTCTTAGGGTTAGTTTGGATCTTTTGGAAACACGGCAGAGCTGCTGGGACTTGGGGGATCGTGAATGTGCGGACAGCAGGGCCCCGCGCGCCCAGAACGTGGTTCTGTCTTGCTCAAAGCCTGGCCCGCTCTGCTGCTCTCTGCTGGAGGAGCCCATGGTCCCACATTGGCCTCCGCCCAGGCAATACCGCCCCCTAGCGGCTGCTCTGTCCCCTCTCCAGGACTGGCGTGCAGGCAGGGCGCACAGGCAGCCTCCTGCGCCAATCACGCGGTCCTCTGGGTAAAATGCAGATTCTGACTCAGCCTGTAGGGGATGGCGCCCGAGACCCTGTATCCCAAAGGAACTCCCAGGAGATGCTGGTACCGGTGGTCCCCAGACCCCACTTGGGAAGACAAGAAAAATGACATTCCTGAGCAGTGCGGAGCAGCAAACCAGCAGGAGCGCGTCTGCGGTGCTTTTAGGTGGCCAGTGGCCCCACTGTGCACCATCCCCACCAAGCTCTGAGCCAAAGGAACGGGCTGGACTGGGTTACGCATGAGGAAACACTTTCTGGTGTTACCCAAGAAGCTGCACACGTGGGGACAGTGCCCGCAAACCGCCGGCCACAGGGCCAGCTACTGGAGACGCGAAGAGGAGCTCAGAGCCACAGGGCCGTCATGGTCACCGGCAGTGGCAAAAGCTCATTTCTTACACCCTTTTTTTTTTTTTATTTGAAAGAGTGCGTGCATGGGGGGGGGGGGGGGGGGGGGGGGGGAGAGAGAGAGAGAGAGAGAGAGAGAGAGAGAGAGAGAATCTTAATCAGGCTCCATGCTCAGTGCAGAGGCCAATGCGGGATTCGATCCCATGACCCTGGGATCCTAACCTGAGCGAGAATCAAGAGTCCGATACTTAACCCACCGAGCCACCCAGGCGCCCCATTTCTTTTCCGCTCTTAAAAACAGTGACTATTCCCAGGAAACCCAGCAGAAGCCAGGAGAGGGATGGAAGAGCAGAGAGGACACTGGACTCAGAGCTCCAACACCAACGCTCTGGTTGTACCCTTACAGGCTCACATGACCACAGGCAAATGAATCCTCCTTAGCCTTAGCTTCTGGGGGAAAAAAAAAACAAAAAAACAGGAAAAACAAACAAACCGAGGCAGCGGGGGACACCAGTGGGGATCAAAATTTCCCAGTAGTTAGATCTGAAGATTGGTAAGAAGCTGTGGACACGGAGGTGAGGCAGCCAGACACTGGACTGCCTGGGTTTGCGGTCTGCCTCTGCCACGCACTAGCTCTGTGCCCTTGGGCGAGTTACTTAACCTCTCTGCTCCTCGGTCTCCTTATCTGTAAAGAACAGAAATGAGGATAGCACCTACTAACTAAGGTTCTTGGGAGGAATAAGTGAACCGATAGATAAAATACCACCCAGCCCTCTGTAACTGCTGCAGGAGTCTTCGCTACTATTAGAGTGTGTGGTGCTCTTAAGTCCTTATCGGTCCTCTGAAAACCTCATTAAGTGAGGCTGGCTGAGAAGAATTGTAAATTGGTGACGCTTCTAAATTAGGGGGACTTCAAACGCCAGGCAGTTTTTAAGTGCCAGGCATACTTTCCCTGCCCCCCCCCTTTTTTTCTGGCCACGGAGCAGTTTTCCAGGGTCAGCCGCATCCTCAACCGGCCTCAGCAACTCCCCCCAATTTTTCAAGGGTCCCAGGTGGCCAAGCTTTGGCCAATCGGAGCACTCCTTCCCCTGGGCTCTGTGATTGGCTCAGGAATGTGCACATGACCCGGGACCGGGCCAATCCGCGGAATCCTGAGGCTGGTGCCAGGGGACCAGGGCAAGAGAGGCCCTCTTTTTGCTGGACTCAATGACTGGGAAGAAATAAAGACCTAGGGCTACCTTGGTCATCTTAGCTGCTGCAGAGAGCGAGCCTGCCTGCAGGGGCCAGTGCAGAAGATACCGGAGCCGGAAGACGGAAAGAGAGCTCTGGGGGCAGCCTCGGAATTCCTGACCCAAGCACCGCGGACTCCAGACACCCAAACTTCTGAGTTCTATGGGTCAATCATTTCTTCTTTATTTCTTAAACTGGAATCAGTTGGGCTTCACCTGAAATTTTACTAAGGAGCCCTCTGGGAGGTATTGTGGCACGTCTGTCCCCTGTGCTGTGATGCCCTGATCTAAAATGTCTTTCTTGGGGCACCTGGGTGGCTCAGTCGGTTGGGCGTCGGACTCGATCTGGGCTCAGGGCATGATCTCACGGTTCATGAGTTTGAGCCCCACATTTGGGCTCTGTGCTGTCGGCTTGGGATTCTCCCTCTCTTGGGATTCTCTCTCCCTCTCTCTTTCTGCCACTACCTGGCTCATGCTTGCTCTCTCTCAAAACAAATTCATAACTTTAAGTGGAGGAGGAATGCCCCTCACCACAATGCACAGGGGTGTGAGTGCGCCATTCTACAGGCGGGGAAAGTGAAGACAGTATCACATCAAGGTCACACGGGTGACAGAACCTGACTACACCAGTTCTACCCAGCTCTGAAGGCCTTGCTAGCTCCATTAACCCACACTGCCTTCTCTGAGCCTGCCACCCTCCTCCCCCTGGAGGAATTAGTTCCTCAGCAGAAAACATTAATGTTGAACATCGACTAGTGATTTTCAAAGACTGGTTCTGGAGGAACAGGTTAGAAAATTCTGGGGGGTGGGGCCACGAATCTGATCTAACAAGCCCTCCAGGAGATTCCAAGGCACACCAAAGTGCAAGCACGTCTGCCAAAAGTGAATCAACCAGCTTCACTTGGGTTGAATTAGGTATTTGCTGAGCACTGTTTACCAGGGCTGGGAGTATAGACATAAGCCAGATGAGGACCTTGACCTCCAAGAGCTCCCAGCCTGTTGGGAACAGCCAGATCAGCCCTGCACGTTCACCAGACGAACACCCCTGAGGCAGGGGCGTTTGCTTTCAGCACCCCTGTCTTCTCGGCCGTGGCCAGCACTTTCACACATCCAGGCCTATGCACCCCCTGCCTCTACCCTTCTGTACCTGCAAGGCTCCTCCTCTTGCTGCAAAATGCAGCTCCAGCTGCCGGGAGGGGTCCCGCGGCGGGGCACCGGTCCTCTCTCAGGGCACTAGTCACACCGCGTTAGCAGAGCTCGGAAACAGCGGTTTCTCCCAGTCGACAGTAAGTAATTTGAGAGCGGGCACCGTGTCCCCTCATCTTCCCTCCCCAGAGCCGCGAGCAGGGCCTGGCACGCAGCATGAGCTAGTAAATGTTTGATGCCTGGGTTAGTAAGGTAACTAGAGGCAGGCCTTGAAGGA
Source organism: Suricata suricatta (assembly GCF_006229205.1). Taxonomy (NCBI): domain Eukaryota; kingdom Metazoa; phylum Chordata; class Mammalia; order Carnivora; family Herpestidae; genus Suricata; species Suricata suricatta. Next base: position 11,902,763 of record NC_043709.1, on the reverse strand, counting down.
CAGAAAAGGCTTAAAAGCACAGCCCAAGAGGGTGCGGGCATCCCCTGGGAGCCCGTAAGCAGTGCACAACCTCGGGGACCACCCGGACCCACCGAATCAGAGTCTGCATTTGAACAAGATGCGCAAGCGACTCGTGTATTTTGAAGTGAGGGCAGCTCTTCAAAGGGGCCTCCTTCCCCGCACCCCCCTTCCCCCCCGCACTCACGCTTCCGGGAATTATTATTGGGTTGACGTTGCGCACACAGATACCTACATATGCACCGTCAGCTGAAGAACTTTCTTCTCCCCTGGGAAAACTCTCAGCTTGACACCCTCTGGAAGACTGTGCACCCCCGGGAGGGACAGCCTCTTCTTTCCCCACACCCGGGGCACGGCCACCAGGCAGCATTCTGAGAAGGAAACACCGCTTCCTCTCTCGGCTTGACTCCTGGCAGTGCAGTGACTTTCAAGAAAGATCCACAGAGCTTAGTTCTGGTCAAAAAGTCTCCACTCATCTAAGAAGGTAATCAATAACAGCAAGGAGGAAGTCGATGGGGCCAGGACTTCCACATCGGTGTATTTATGGGGCGCGGATGCCACGGTGGAGGGAGGCTTCAGCAGCCTAGACCGTCCGTGCCTGCTTCCCGGGGATCCCGATTCCCTTCCCAAGAATTATGGGGTGTCCTTTGTCTCTGCTCGATAACACCCTGGAGTTACAGAGCCATTTAGAAACGAATTGGCTCATTTTTCTCCCTCCCCCTCGCTCACGGTGACAGGTCACCCTGGCCTAGGAGTTATTAAGGGGACAGATAGGACACTCTGCCCATTCCATCTGGCCAGTGTCTGGCTTCCCAGCCTCCCTCTGTTGCCAGCAGACTCTAAAGCTTTAACTCCTCATCAAAGATAGAATGTTCTAGGCAAAAAAAAAAGAGAGAGAAATTGAGAGGGAAGTTTTATGTTGTTTTTTGGTTGTTGTTTTTTTTTTTTACTCCAAGTATTTTTTTTTCTCCTTGGTAGATATACGTAGTTTTTTGGGGTTTGGTTTTGGTGTTTTTTGGTTTTCTTTTCTGAAAAATAGCCTATTTTTCCCACCTCCAAATATGCCATACCTAGTAATCCCATGAGCAGATGCAGGATGCAGGGGAAGGTTTATTTTTCCCCAAACTAGCAAAGCTATCTCGTAAAATTAAAGTCACTGCAAGAGCGGCATTGAGACAAGGCGCTTAACCTCTCTGGGGCCTCAGTTTCCCCATCCGTGAGCATGATAATCCCAAGCCCCAAAGTCATTTCGAGGAAAGAGCTTCGTACACCCCTAGCACCCTTACCCCACACCCACCTACGGAGCACCGCCATCACAATATCAGCTGCCCTGTCTGTCTCGGGCTCTTTAGGAAGTCAGTGACTCCTCTCACCGGGAATGGCCTGGGCGGTGGTTAAGGCTTTGTCCCTGCGGCTTGTGGGCTGGGGATGGGACAAAGGGCAAGTCATCAAATCCCCCTGAGCATCTGACAAAGGATGTGAGGGAGAGTTAAATGAGAATATATTTAGAAACCCATTAGGAAGAGGAGTTAGAAGTGGGCAAATGAGTCTCACACTTGATCTTCACACGAACTGTGTGTGTAGGGGTCAGGGGCTCTCCTTGACAACCCAACTGGCTTGTAGCATGTGCTGAAATGAACTCCGGCCCCGAGTGTGAGTCCTGCGCCTCAGGTAACCTCGGGGGGCAGCAGCACGGTGGGCAAGGGGCACTCTCAAGCCCAAGGCCTCTGAGTTTGAATCCTGGGTCACCTTTTAGCTGTTTGGGTAGGTTAATTTCTCTAAAGAACATACTCGATCCCTCATCCATAAAATGCATATAAAATAATAATAGAGCCTTACTCATTGGCTTTCTGTGAAGACAGAATAAAAACACTCCCTAGAAGCCTCCAGCACCCAGTAAAGCACTCAGTAAATATCAGCTGTGATCATGGTGAGCATGAGCCCCTGCCCACAGACCCCTTGTGCTTCTATACCTTTGCACATGCTGTTCCCTCCAATCAAAATGATATTCTGCTCTTTCTCTGCCTGGTAAACCCCTACTCATCCTTCAAGACCCAACTTAAATATCACCTCCTCAGGAAAGCAGCGAGCAAGAATAGTTGTCCCCTCCTCCTCCCGTGACAGCAGCTGTTGCCAGCCTGGGGGTGTTGGATCTTTGGAGGCGTGGGTCCCCTGATGCTCAGAGGTCTGGGTCCCCTGATGCTCTCAAAATATCAATCTGTATCTTTCCCCCACTCCACTTTCTCCCTGACTCCAGGAAGGAGCAAGGACAAAAATCTGTAAAGATTTAAGTATCTGTTGGCATGATTGCCGAGCATTAGACAAGCCTGAGGGGAGGATGGGTGACAGAGGGGAGAGCCTGGGGTACAGAGGGTGGGGAGAGCTGCTCAGACAGGAGAGGAAGGAGTCGTCCTCCAGAGGAGCAGACGAGGCCCTCTGCCTCAGGACTGTGGAGCAGAAGAGCTGCTCAGGTCCTGACTGCCTGCACTCATGAGCCCGGGGCATGGATGGTTGGACTTCTCAGGTGGGATGTTCAGGCGGATGCTCGGATGGGACGCAGTCCTTGTACTCGCTAACCTGAGTAGAACTTAACAGAACCAGTAGCTAATGTCCTGTTCAGTGAAGCAGCCAATTTTACACAGAAAGATAAAAACATGGATGGAAGGATGGATGGATGGATAAATGCATAGATAGACACACAAAGCTATAGGGAGTGCAATTGGGTTGGGGAGGAAGGTCCCAGGAGGGGGGACTTGTGCTCTTTATATATTTATTAGCATAAATAAAATACACCTGCTTGCCTTGGGGCATAGTGGTGTGTATCAGTTAGCTATTGCTGCGTAAAAAACCAGTCCAGAACTTAGCAACTCAGCGCATGTATTTAGCTCATCATTCTATGGGTTGACCTTTCAGGCCAAGCCCAGCTAAGTGGTGGTTCTGCTCTCAGCTGGGCGTCGTCATGTTCTCTGCTATCAGCTGCAGGTCAGTGAGGAGGCTCAGGTCCTGAGGGTTAGCTGAATGTTGGCTGGGGCCACAGGAACACTACGCAGAACTGGGATTCGAACTCAAGAGACCTTTGGCTTCAGCATTTCCTTACCATCCCCTGCTTATCCTCAGCAGGCAGGCCCAGGCTGGTTCACATCACAGTGGCAGGGGGTTCCAACAGAACAAGCAGATGCAGGCCAGGGTTGCAGGTCCAGCACCAACACACAGTTGGTCCTGCTAGATTCATTCAGATTTAAGGGCAGGACAAACAGACTCCTTATTTTGATGAGAGGATCTTCAAAGTCACATTGCTGAGAGCTAGGGATACAGTGAGGAGGATAATTCCTGCCACTTTTTTGCAAACAACCTAGCTCACATTGGTAGGAGCAAGGAAAGCCAGCAAATCCCAGATGCTTGAAGCAAGAAACTCCTCCTGACATCTGTGAAGTCCTTTTACCCACATTTTGGTATTCAGTCGTCCGTTACCCCCATGTATCAGTTACCTCTTGCTGCATAACAAACTGCTCCCAAATCTAGTAGCTTCAAACATTTATTATCTCATGGTTGCAACAGCGTGGAAGGAGCTTGGTTGGGTGGTGCTGACTCAGTCTCTCATAATGCCACAGTTACAATGTCAGCCAAAGCTGCACTCATCTGAAGGCCTGACTGGGGTTGGAGGGCCTGTTTCCACAATGGCCGCCTCACACGGCTGTTGGCAGGAAACCCCAGGTGCTCACTGTGTGGACCTCTCTACAAGACTGCTTGAGTTTCCCCACAACATGAAGATCATCTTCCTAGAAAGCAAAGTGGCAGCCACAATGCCTCTTATGACCTGGATTCAGAAGTCACATGTCAACATGCTTCACTCAATCCACTACAAGCAAGCCACGAACACAGCCCACACTAAAGGGCAGGAGAACTGCACTCTACATTTTCAAGGGAAGAACATCAAAGACTTGTGAGCATACACATTTTAAAGACATTAGGGGCACCACTTGGTGAAGCATCTGACTCTTGACTTCAGTTCATGATTTCATAGCTAGCTCTCTCTCGAAGAGAAGAGAAGAGAAGAGAAGAGAAGAGAAGAGAAGAGAAGAGAAGAGAAGAGAAGAGAAGAGAAGAAAGAAGGAACAAAGGAAGGAAGAAAGAAACTTTAAAAATTAAAAAAGACCACAGTCCACTCTGGGCACCATGTACTTTCATCCTTCCCACATTCACACGGTACTCACCCCATCTAGAAGTGACTGGATCTGGACCAGTGATGGACAGGGTACAGGATCCTTCTCCCTTCTAAAAGTTGACATTCTGGTAGAAAGATTCTTAGAGCACAGAATTTCCAAAAAAGGCAGGAGAAGAGGGAGAAGATTCTGCTTTCTCTGATGAACCAGTAAAGGATCATTAAGCACTCAAAAGTATAAAGCAACACAAGAAATACTTAATAATTGCCAGGGATTATTTGTGAGGAACGGCAGAGAAAAGAGATGGGGAAAATGAACGATTTCAAGCCTGCAGAGTGGTTTTGTGCCCAGAGGACCTAAGAAAGATGCTTAAAGTTCAGCTCCCTTTGAAGACAAAAAGATTTGAAAGATTCTGAAGCCAGGGGCTTGAGGCAGGGGCTCCCATCACTGCAGAAGGATGTAGGTCAATGTCATTCCCGAAGGGACCGGGGACGGGGGGGGGGGGGGGGCATGCTGGATGAACTTAGCTCCCAGCCCCTGTTTGAAAAGAAACTTACAGAAAACAAAGCAAGAGCAAATGTCTGCCAGAAACATGACAGAACATGGACTGATATTGTTATATTCAAAGATACCAATAAATAGATAAGAAGGAAAAACCTTAACCCCTAGTGAAGAAGTGGGCAAACAGTAGGCAGTTCATAAAAGGAAAAAAAATGGTTCAAAGTCAAAAATACAAACCCTCACTGACATACAGTAAATTAACAATTAGTTTTTTACCCATGAAATAAACAGTAGTGAGGCGTCTTTTAAGCAACTGACTTCGGCTCAGGTCACAATCTCACAGTTCGTGAGTTCAAGCCCCACATCCGACTCTGCTGTCGGCGCAGAGCCCGCTTCAGATCCTTTGTACCCCCAACCCCTCCCCTGCTTTCTCTCTCTCTCTCTCTCTCTCTCTCTCTCTATCACTCTCAAAATAAATAAGTAAACTTTAAAAAGTTAATTTAAAAAAAAAAGAAAGAAGCACTGGTGTTTCATATTAAGAAATCTTCGTTAGGGGCACCTGGGTGGCTCCATCGGTTAAGCGTCCAACTCTTGATTTCGGCTCAGGTCATGATCTCACAGTCGTGGGATCGAGCCCCATGTCAGGCTCTGTATTGACAGCGTGGAGTCTGTTTGGGATTCTTGGTCTCCCTCTCTCTCTGCCCTTCTCCAATTAATTTGTGTATGCTCTCTTTCTCTCTCTCTTAAAACTAAATAAACATTTTTTAAGTGTTCATTAGAACACATCATAAGTTGAGAGGATCTATTCCGACAGGTGTGAATCAGTCCAAAATTCTTTGAAACACATAACGATAGCCATTGAAAGTTCATATCCTTTGGCCAAATAATTCTATCACTAGAAATTTAACCCAAGAAAATAATTAAAGATATGACCAAAGATTCATATATAGGAATAGTCATCACAGGATTAATCATAATAGAGAGGAACAGGCAAGTACCCAGACATTGAACAAGGAAATGATGAAGGACACTCATCTAATGTACATACGACAACCCTATAATGGTACATTCATATAATGAAATACAAGCACACAGGAGAAGTCATATTTTCCAAAAATATTTAGCGGCATGAAGCATTGCTTACAATATAATGTTAAATGAAGATACAAGCCACAAAACTGAATATATAATAATACCCACAGGTACAAATTTGTAATTTTGGAACACATAAACATGGGCATATAACTGAACAGTGAGAGTTTAATCAAGAGAAAAATGTTAAAGCTATAAAAGGCCTTTGGATAAGCTGTGGGATGCTATAGGAAAGATTAGGCTGAAATCAGATTTCCTTTTAAATTATATGATATAAGCCTTGAGCTCCACTCTCTCTCTGAACAAAACTGCATTTAAAACACTACTAGTCATTTATTCCACAAACACAGAGCACTTTAATGCCTTAAGGCTTTAAGGATACAGAGATAACAAAGTCAGAGGCCCCAGTTCCAAAGACCTGACGCATGGTCAGGTGGGACCAGGGGAAATACACACTAATAATTACAGTAGAATACAGGCAGCCCAATAAAAACAAGAGCAGGGAGTGACTAACTCCCAGCACCCAAGGGGATCCAGGAAGGTTTCTAGGAAGGGTGGGGGGAGAATATGCCAATGAGTCCTGAAAGATCTGTAGAAGTTAGCCAGCTAGACAAAGAGAAGATAGGAAATTCCAGATAGAGGGAAATACATGTGTGCAGTGGGCAACATAATGCCCCCTCCAGTGATGTCCAGGTCCTAATCCCCAGAACCTGGGAATATATATGTTCCCTTACATGGCATGGTGAACCTTGAAGACGTGATAAAGGTTAAGGACCTCGAGATGGAAAGAGTTACCTCGATTATCCAAGTACCCCAGTCTGGATCCTTAAAATCAGAGAATCTCTCCTGACTGAGCTCGGGGGAAGAGGCAGCTACACCAGAATGGCCAGAGAGGTGCTCACTGCCAGCTTTAAAGATGGAGCAAGGAAGCCAAGGACCGTGACAGCTGGCCCGGGGAAAGAAATGGATTTCCCCCCCCCGACCAGCGCCTCCAGAAAGGAAAGCGCCGATGCTAGGATTTCAGCTCAGTAGAACATATTTCAGACTTACTACAGAAAGGTAACATGAATTTATGTTGTTTCAAGGCACCAGGTTTGTGATCATTTGTTGCAGTAGCAGTAGAAACGTAATACTGTGCAAAGGCATGGAGATGCCAGGCTGGAATGCACACGGAAGGAACGATGAAATCAGCGGCGCACTAGGTAATATTTATTGATGCCAAACATCAGTTCCTCCCTTCTGCTTGGTGCAAGACCCAGTGTTCACCCTCTTGGAGCTCCCAGGCCGGTAGAAGACACAGACCAGTAATTTAAAAAAAAAAAAAAAAGGTGATGGAAGGTTCTGGAAGGTTCTGGAGGCCAAGACCAAGTGTGCCTGGGGACTGGTAGTGTCTTCATTGAGAGGAGCTCTTTGGGTTGTGGCTGTCCTAAGAGAAAGGCCCTCCAGGCTGAAGAGCAGCATGAGCAAACACACTGAAAATACCTTAGCATATTTAAGGAAGGGCAAGTTGTTCAGGGTAACTGGAGCTTGGGCAGAGCTGAAGTGTTGGGAGCTCAAGCTGGGCAAGGAAAGAAGGGCCTTGAATGTTGGGCTGAGGAGTCGGAACTCACCCTATGGTGAACTGGATGGGGCATCTGATTTTTGGCCAAAAAGGAGCATATTTCTCTTCTAAATCTCAGACACACTGGTATTTTCCGGAGAGGACTCCCAGGTCTGGGGAGGTGGAAACCACAGACCACACTGAGAGCTGGGAGGCTGAGAGGCTGGACCACTGGGGAGCCCAGCCTGAGACTGGCTGCCTACCAGCTCATACCTGCTTCCCAGTCTGTCTGCTGGAGGCACTCCCTTTCCATGGAAGCTTCCTGAAAAGCAGCAGGCAGAGATTGAAGCCCATCAAGCCAAGTCAGCCTCCTTCTGCCCGTGCCTCCAGGCCAGCCTCAGCACCATCAGGAGGAAGAATTTATCTCCATGCCTCCCCATCCTCCTGGTCGCTGATGTATACTCCATCCTCTCCCTTGACAAATACAGGTTGGGAGAGATACAGGAAGGGCATTATCGGAAGGCAAGGAAGGCTAGAGCACACCAACCATAGTACTTAGTCCTCTTGTCTTCATCTCCAGCTTTTTCTGCAGACTAGCTTCAACAGCACCTCCTCCAGGCAGCCCTCCCAGACCCTCCCAGACAGAACTAAGCTTATCTCCCATGTGCCCTCACCGTACCTATGCACACCTCTCCTATTGCATGACACCTGTCTGTGGAATGTCAGAGGTTGGTCAGACAGACAGGCTGTCAGTTCCTGGGTCCATAGCCCAGCTTCCACCTAGGTGGGACCATGTGCCTTCCTGTCACCAATGGAATGTGAGCAGAATTGAGGTGCCCCTTCCAGGACAAGGCAGTTAAGGGCAGGGGTGTCTCCTCCTCTGGCTCTCCCTCTGCCCCTCTCCTCCTCAGAGGCTGTGTGTGGGGTTCCCTGTGGATGGAACCAGAAGCCAAATTACCCCTAGGAGTAGGAGCAGCCACAGGGCACCGTACCTGAAAGTGACATTGATTTTTATTGTTAATTCCTGAGAGCCGAGCTTGACAGCAAATGAAATCAGGCAAGATAGCCACACAGACCCCAGCTAAGATGCCTGGTTTCTGAGCTAAGGGTCTCATGGCCTCCTGTCTCCTGACTTCCTGTTTCTTTGTGAGCGCCCTGCTCTGCCCTGCACTGGCCAGGATATGAAATTTCTCCCCTACTTCAATTTTCACACACACACACACACACGCACAGGTGTGCAGCCCCACTGGCAGACATGTTACTGAAGATGGACAGGATTCCCACTGCAGCAAGGCAAACACACACACACACACACACACACACACACCCTGGGGAACCCCCTGACCCTTGTCCTCACCAGCTTCCCTCCATTTTTCTAGCCCCTGATTTCCATCTTCCATTCTTCTGGAGCTCAACTCAGCAGGAGAGTCAGAACCACCCCCCTCATTTGGGCAGGGGCGCCCTGCCTCTCATCTGATATCCTGCACCTTCTAACACTCAGGCTCACCTTGAACAGATGGGGCCCCTCAACCTACTGAGTGACACTCTGTTGGGGTGGAGTGGGGGGGCACAGAGGACAACGGTAGGGGGCGGCTGTCACAGGAGATGGCCTGGCAAGGCCCTGTGCTTCTCAACTGGCTGCCCATTAGACCCCCCAGGGAGCTTTCAACAAATGCAGAGGTCCCCGGGGTTCTGGGTGAGTGGAGTGGGCAGTGCCCATCTCACCAGATGATCACTGTGGCAGCATGGGAACTGCCAGCAGGGCTTCGGAATCAGGCTGTGGGGCTGGACCCGGTGCTCCGGGTCCTGGGGTCCTGCAGCGGAGTGGCAAGAGGAGTCTGCCCCACCCCCTGCTCCCTGGCCTAACCAGGCACTTTCCCAAATAGGGACCCTTCCCCCCACCCGCCTCCAGAGGAGGCCCTGCGCCACTGCCAGTGTAGGGGCGCACTGTATGGGCTCCTGTGCCTTCTCCCTCCCCAGACCCTGTGCTCCTTGAAGTCAGGAGCGCCTTACGCTTGTGACAGGGAACCACAGGGGAGGATCCCCACCCCCAGGAACGAGGGCATCCCCAGAGCTCACTCCAGAGACACATCCTGTACTGTAGACAGCCTGTGCTCACACCCGGGTCAGCCCGTCACACCCCTGCGGCTCCAACAGCGGCTGAGACCCCGACTCCGCCCCGCGGCTCCGACTCCGCCGGCCCTGCTTCTCCCAGAGCAGATTTCTCAGCGGCAGCACCACTGACGCTTTGGGTCACATACGTCTTTATCAGGGTGGGAGGGCGGTCCCTGCACATTGAAGGACGTGCAGCAGTATCCCTGGCGTTTACGCACTAGATGTCCTGGTCGTGACAATCAAAATCGCCTCCAGACACCGCCGAGTGTCCCCTAGGCAGCAAGGTCACCCCTGATCAAGAACTACTACCCCAGTGGTCTGGGGCTCCTCAGGTCCAGCCTCTGTGCCAGCCGAGCCCCTCACAGCTCGTGAACTCAGCCAGGTGAGGGCTGAGTATCAGCACTTAACACACCTAAGACAGACCAGCGCAGAAGTCCCCCCCCCCCAGGGACAGAGACTCAAAGGAAATTACAGTGAAGTGGCATCCTGGGGTCACACAGCTGGGGTCCAGACTCAGACCCATTTAACTCCAAACCCTCTGGTCCTGTTTACCCAAGACCTTGCTTGCCCCTCATCCTCAGGCACTGGAGGCCACCTCCTCCCAAACTCCAGAAAGGTGTGCCGGCAGCTGGTCCAGCCAAGGGCTGAAATTCATAAATCCTGAGAGACCAGTCTGGACGTCAGGGTGGGTGTGACAAGCAGTAAGGACTCCCAGGACCAGGCAGAGAACTGGGGCTCTGGCCCTCTCGAGTCTTCTCTGTTTCTGCGTTTCCACACTCCAGGTGTATCTCTGCCTAGATCACCAGCCCTAATGATCAGGAGCTGTGTCTATTTGCCTCAGTTTCCCCCAGAGCTAGGCAGACAGGGAGCCCCATGCACAGGAGTGCTGGGAAGTGTTTACACGATAAATGGGCGAAGGACAAATGAACACATGAACAGAAAACCAGGGTATAAGGTGGAGACAGTCTCAGAGAAGACCGAAGCCCATCACTGAGATACAAAATCAGAAGAGCTCTAAGAGCAGGAACAGAACAGGGACGGGGCTCTGGTGTTAGAAACTCATGCTACTTCAAGTTCTCAGGAAAGACTGGCCCAGAAGCCTAGGGCAGACCCAAAACTTCCGGTCAAGGAGCTGCACTTGTGGAGGAAGAGAGTGGAGGGCAGGGACCAGGCAGGTCACGGCCACTCCTTCCCACCGGAGGCCGGGCTCAGATTCCTGCATCTCGGGAAGGGCAGGCAGAATCAGTAGCTCCGGCCACCGCCCAGACACCAACCCCCGCCCCTGGATGCCCGAGCACAATGAAGAAAGGTGACTCCTTTTTCCTTCCTTGGGGCCCACGAGGCTAATCATAAAATACTCTCTGCTTCCGAGTCTATAGGAGAAAATGCCTTCTAAATCCATTAAGTTGCTAATGCGTGCATTCGCAGACCAGAAAGAAAGGTGCGGGATTGATGGATGTACTTGTCATATTTATGGTTTGTAGTCATGTGATTAATGGGCTTTGTGGTTTATACGGCAATGCTCATTTCACTCTCCTCTTTAAGCTCTGGGTGATTTATAGGAGCAGGCATTGCTGTTGCATTTCAATGGGATGACAGTGATAACATTTTATCACCCTAGATTATCAATTAGTCCCCTTTGAGGAAAGGATGTCCCAGACTCGTATGGGAACAAGGCGGGGAGAGGAGATGCCTCTTGAGAGCGTCTGTGCCTGGCTGCCTAGAGATTGAAGCCTTTCTCCCTGAGACCTGTGTCCTGATTCATCTCTAAAATGAGAGGCTGCGGGCACTGGGAGGCAAGCCAGGGGCTGGGACCCTCCTACCCCTCACCAGGCTCTGCCAGCGCTCCTTGTAAGGTCACCTGGCTCCCTCCCTACCCACTCTCCTCCAGCATCCACAGCCTCTAGAGGGATCGTGATGGGCAGAGATGCCCCCCCTCCAAATTCATCTTGAATTCTAATCTAACCCACAGGATGTCAGAGTGGAACTCTATATGGAGATGGGCTCTTCAAAGAGATAATTAAGGTTAAACAAGGTTATGGGTGGGCACTAATGCAGTGGGACTGGTGTCCTTAGAAGAAGAGATTGGGGGCGGCGCCTGGATGGCACAGTCGGTGAGGCATCCAAGTCATAATCTCGGCTCAGGTCATGATCACGCAGTTCGTGAGTTCAGGTCCCACATCGGGGTCTGCACTGATGGTGTGGAGCCTGCTTGGGATTCTGTCTCTCCTCTCTGCTTCTCCTCTGCTTATGCATTCTCTCTCTCTCTCTCTCAAAATAAATAAACTTTAAAAATTTTTTAAAAGAAGAGATTAGGATCCAGACGCACACAGAGGGAAGACCGTAAGAAGACACAGGGCACAGGGCAGGGGCGCCTGGGTGGCTCAGTCAGTTAAACATCTGACTTCAGCTCAGGTCATGATCTCACGGTTTGTGGGTTTGAGCCCCGCATCGGGCTCTCTGCTGTCAGTGCAGAGCCCACTTCAGATCCTCTATCCTCTCTCTCTGTCCCTCCCCTGCTCTCGCTCTCTCTCAAAAATAAACTTAAAAAAAAAAAAAGAATACACAGGGCAAAGATGCCCGTCTACAAGCCATGAGAGAGGCCTTAGCAGGTACCGATCCCAACACGCTGACTCAAACTCCCAGCCTCCAGAACGATGAGAAAATTAATTTCTTTGGTGAAGCCTCCGCAGTCTATGTGGGAGCCCCCTTGAACTAACACAAGGATCCCCCTTTCACATTTACATCCTTTCTTAAGACCTCCACAGTCTTCATGACTGTCACTCGTGAACTAAGCCATACCAGTCTGCCCATCTGAGCCTCAGTTCCCTTACCTGTAAAGTGGGAAGAATCACGATTACACTGCAGAGTGGTTGGAGGCATTAAATGGCTTAGCACGGTACCTGAGACGCTCCTCATGTGCAGCGGGCACGGGAACGCCCTCCTCCCCGTCCCACCTCCCATGGGATCACCTCCCTCCCCACCCCAAGTCCCAGCCTAAGTGCCCCCTCTTCTTGGAAGCCTCTCTGATTTCTCCCAAAACATATTGTTCCCCTGCTCCATTTCTGCACTGGTCCCATCGGGTCTGTGCCTGCTTCTCTTTGCTCTAGAGCCTTGTTTCATGGTGAGACGGGGCTTGCTGCCCAGTGGGGGGTCAAGGGACAGAAGAGACCCAGGCAGGTTAGCTCTCAGATGCTAAAGAGAGAAGGAAGTCGGGCACCTGGGTGGCTCAGTCAGTTAAGTCAGTTAAGGATTCTCTCTCTCCCCCTCTCTCTCTGCTCCTCCCCTGCTCGTGCCTGCTCGCTCTCTCTCTCAATAAATAAATAAATAAACTTTAAACATTTTTAATAAAAAAATAAGAGGAAGAGCCAGATAAGGAGGGCTGGGGAGAGGGAGCAGGGCAACTGGAATGAAACTGGAGAAGGGTGGTTTCATGAGGCCAGGAAAAAGATTCTAGAAAGAAGGAATGGCCAGCAGGCCGGAAAGCTGCAGGAGGTCACTTAAGACAAGAACACCAACAGCCACTAGAGGCGGCCTCTGGGGCTCAAGTCTGCGGGAGGTAGGAGCAGATGCCTCCTGGCCTCCGGAGGGAATGAGAGGAGAGGCATCGTTGCAGGAGATGATCGTCTCTTTCAAAGCATTTTGCTGCAAAGGGGAGTAAAGAGGGAAAAGGAGTGAGCAGGAGGGGAGTCTGGAGTCCAAGAAAGGTTTTGTAAGATGCAAAATACTGCAGCGGGTCTGTATGCCGATGGGAATGAGCCAGAGCTGAGAAGGAAAATTGATGCCGTCCAAGAGAGTTGATTCCATGATGTCCTCAAGAAGATGGAGGGCATCGTGGTACACGGGTGCAGGGGTGGCCTTGGACAGGACAGCTCATCAATCGTTCCAGGAAGGGAAAGGAGCAGGATGGAGACACAAGCGTCGCACGTGTGAAAAGTGTTCTGTCCTACCCTCCTGGACTGCAGAGGATCCCCAGCTTCTCATCAGACCCACCGGCTGCTCTCTGCTTCCTCCCCACAGCCCTGTGGCTGCCTGGTGTGAGGAGCTGCACTTCCCCAGGCCTGCCTTCCCCGGGTCCCCTGGCCCAGCCTTTCCACAGCCGGCCAGCACTCAGCGCTCCTGCCCCCTAGAGGGCCACCAAGGTGCCAATGAGCAGTGCCCTGGACAGGCATGGGTGGGCCGGAGAACGTGGCTGTGCCCTTAGCAGCCACCAGGAACCTTCGAGAAACTGGCAGCCCCAGCCACTGGACCGTCTGCACAGCTGCACAAAGTCAGGGACCCTTTGCCAAATGTTAATAAAGTGAATGGAAAATTAAAATGCTGGTGAGGCTTCCTGCTTCCTGTCTATAAGGCAAGCCCCTTCCACTGCCGTGTCTCCCAGAAATTAGAAGGGCAAGGCTGGTGGGCAGTCTGCCAGAGACAGGGGCAGCCCTGATTGAAAAGGGAAACTGAAGAGCTCTGAATGTCGCTGAAGTAGCAAGGAATGCCAAGGAGACGCAGTTAATGTTCTCTCTGGGCTGAGCACCCATCCAAGCACGTCCAAGTGCATGGCACGTCAAGAAGTGTCAGGCACAGTAGGGAACAATCCAGTTGATTCCAAAGGATTGGGTTGGGGGGAGCAGAGAGAGAGGGAGACACAGAATCCGAAGCAGGCTCCAGGCTCCGAGCTGTCAGCACAGAGCCCAATGCAGAGCTTGAACTCGTGAACTGCCAGATCATGACCTGAGCTGAAGTAGGACGCATAACTGACTGAGCCACCCAGGTGTCCCTTCTTGGTCTTCTTAATCAGGAGTTGTCAGAGCCAGGCTCAGCTGGCCGGGGAGCCCGGACTGAGGAAGAGCCCCAGCCCTCCAGGGACTGACACTGTCACTGGGCAAAGGACCATCTCCTGGCTAAAGACCAACAGTTACTTCAGCGAGCCAGGAATCGGGGGCTCACTGGTTAGTAAATGTTTCAAAGTAGCAGGAAATAATTCAATGAGTCACGAAGAGCGTGAGTCCTAACTTCCCATGAGAACATTAGTGGGTCTGTCTGTCTTGTGTCTCTGCTCTTCTGCTCTCCCCCTGCGTTCTCCTTTCTTATTCTCTCCTCCTGTCGGCCTCTCTTTCCTGCCTCATCAATCCTGCTTCTTTTCCTATTTTTCTTTTTTCACTGCTGTGCTCTCTCCCGCACCCCCCTTCTTCTAAAATGGTCAGGGGAGAAGGTGTATGTATTAAATATTTGCTAACCAGCCTCTATTTGGTGACTGTTCATATCAAGTGAACTAAAATCACGAGATACAACTATAGATATGTTTATATATAATCCACACTACATCCTCAGAGTAAAAAATAAAATTAAAATACTACTCCTGATGGTAGTAATTGTAAGCAGCTATGCACTTACTGTGTCAGAAGCTTTTTTCTTTTTATAAAAAATGTTTTATTTTTAAGAGAGAGAGAGAGAGAGAGAATGTGCAAGTGGGGGAGGGACCAAGAGACAGGGAAACAGAGGATCCAAAGCAGGCTTCACGCTAATGGCAGCAAGCCTGACATGGGGATCAAACTCATGAACCGCAAGATCAAGACCCGAGCTAAAAAGTCGAACGCTCGACCAACTGAGCCACCCAGGCGCCCCTGTGTCAAAGGCTTTTCAAAGTACTTTCACAAATATTAAAACACCTTTAAGTGGTTAAAAAAATATTTAAAAAAAATAGAGGAGTGCCTTGTTGGCTCAGTCTGATGTTGCCTTACATCATAATCTCTCAGTTCACAACTTTGAGCCCCATGTAAGGCTCTGTGCTGACATCTCAGAGCCTGGAGCCTGCTACAGATTCTGTAACTCCCTCTCTCTCTGCCCCTCCCCCTTCTCAAATAAATAAACATTTGAAAACAGTTAATTTCTGTAGCAATAGAGAGGGAGGAAGGCAAAACATAAGACTCTTTTTTTTTTAATGCTTTTTTTATTTATTTTTGAGAGACAGAGAGAGACAGCTGGAGCAGGGGAGGGTCAGAGAGAGAGGGAGACACAGAATCTGAAACAGGCTCCAGGCTCTGAGCTGTCAGCACAGAGCCCGATGCGGGGCTCGAACCCACGAACCATGAGATCTGACCTGAGCCGAAGCTGGAGGCTTAACCGACTGAGCCACCCAGGTGCCCCAAGAGACTCTTAAATATAGAGAACAAACTGAGGGTGGGGGGAGCGAGGAACAGGTGGAAATGGGTGATGGACATTGAGGAGGCACTTGTTGGGATGAGCACTGGGTGTTGTATGTAAGCGATGAATCACAGGAATCTACCCCCAAAACCAAGAGCACACTGTATATGCTGTATGTTAGGTAACTTGACAATAAAGTTATTTTTTTAAAAAAACAGTAAAGTTTTTAAATAAACAAATAAATAAATAACAATTAAATAAACTAAATTTTAAAAGCCTCACAATAACCCTAAAGCCAGGTTCTATAATTACCCCTATTTTATACACACACAAGAAAAAAATCAGGGCGCAAGTAGCTTACCCAAAGCCATGCCCTTTTGCACTTTGCAGAATCCGAGTTGAAATCCAAGCAGTCTGGATCTAAAGCCTGAGCCATTGGGCCTCAAAGAGATTGAGTGACTTGTCCCACAGCAGAGAGTGTGTGAGGCCCGGATGCAAGCTCAGGAACGTCTGATCGCCAAACCTGGTTCTTGCCTCCTGTCAGAGGAGAGTGCATAAGGCCCTGCTCCCAATTTGGGATGTAAAAGAGATGGACATTCTCCACTTTATTCTACAATTCCTTTCCAAGCCTTCTGTTTATAGATGACTCTTGATGAAACATCTTCTCCCTGTGGATCCCAGACCATCATTAGAATTATCAGTTCCCCACCCCTTAGCTTACCTGAATTACCTCTCTCCAAAGAACACATACAATAGATTCCCTCCCAACTAAAATTGCCGTGAACAGGTGCTAATCTTTTCCTTTTTTTCCTTTGAGGATTCGTAAGTGCCGGTGGTTCACATGTATTAGAGCATCTAACAACATGTTTTGAATATCCATTGTCTGTTGGAGAAAACGGTTTACCAATCTCTAAAAGTTCACAGTTAAGACGGGGCCATTAACTCCCAATCAAGGTGGAAAAGTGATAGGAGCCTCAACATTAGAATAGATAAATATTGCAAAGGGAGCTTGGGGACCAGGAGGTCCTGGAAGCCTTCCTAGGGGAGGTGCACTAGAGCTGAGTTCCTATAATGCACTGGCTTTGGATATTTCCTTTCTTATAGAGTCTCAGAACCACCCCCTGGAAACCCTGCAAGCAGGAGGATGCAGAAGGTTGTGGAGAGTGGACAGACTCTATGCCATGTCTGGAAGCTGGTTTTTTTATTACTGTTAACCTACCTCTCTATGCACAGCTGACCCACATCACTTTATATAGAAAAGTGGCCTCGTTTTTTTTCTGCTAAAAAGAGAAGAAAAAGTAATCTAAGTTTTCTTCCTAGTTCTCAATGCCAAAAAAAAAAAAAAAAAAAGACTAGTCTTCTTAAAACACCATTTTTATCGCGTCTTCTAGGTTTAAAATTTAATGCCTCCCCACCCCACATGCCTGCAGGAGCCTGTCCAAGACCTTAGCTTGGCACTGAGGTCTCCAAGATCTGGTTCCAAATTACTGTTCTGGTCTTATCTCTCACATCACTGCACAAGCATCACTATACATAGACTATGGAAGTGTCCCAGGTGCTGAAAAGGGGCACAGCATGCACTGATGTTTGATTAAGAAAGAGGATAATAAAGTGTCACTAGGTAAAGACCGAGGATATTCCCCCACTGAGCTTCCCCTTCCCCTTTGAAGCTTCCCAACTGGCTCCTGCCTAAAAAGGGGGCCAAAAACACCCACTAAACACTGAAACAGAAAGTGGAGAAGGCAGGGTGCCTGGGTGGCTCAGTCGGTTAAGCCGACTGATCTCATGGTTCATGGGTTCGAGCCTCGTGTTGGGCTCTGTGCTGCCAGCTAGCTCAGAGCCTGGAGCCTGCTTCGAATTCTGTTTCCTTCTCTCTCTGACCCTCCCCTGTTCGTGCTGTCTCTCTGTCACTCAAAAATAAATAAAATAAACAACAAAAACATAAAAATAATTTTTTTAAATAAAAAAGAAAGTGGACAAGGAATCCAGGAGGCATATCAGCACAGCTACAGTTGGCTTAATACACCCAAGAATTCAACCATGTGGCTCAGTCAATACAAGATGTCTACTAAGTAATGGGTCCCACAAAATGTGGTTGGGTAAATAAACTCATGAGAGCAGAACACAGGGTGGGGAGGTCCTGGATGAAGCACATAACACCCCAATTATGGTAAGAGTCATGATCGCAGATAGAGTCACCATCCAAAACCTCGGGATGCAAGACATAATTTTCTTATCGGGCCATCACTGAATTTAATTTCTCTCTTAAGCTTCACTTTGTTCGGTGGCAGATGCCAAGCCTCACTGTGTCCAGTCTGCTTTCCTACTGGGCAGTGCCCATGTTCCCAAGACTTTAATTAAGGCCCAAGCACAGGTATCAAGAGCAGAATCTGATCCTCGGACATTATCATATAAGCATTGGCATCTTCATACGGTCTGCGCTGTTGTGTCTCCTCGTCCCAACGGCCAAGCCCCCAGGCTCTCTCAGAGCTGACTTTACTCAGAAACTTCAGAAAACTTCCTGGGGAAGATGAAGGCTTTTCTTGACTTCTGTGATAGAGGTGGGGTCCAGAAAAGTCATTCTTTAGCTCCCCAGAAAACTTAAGACCCTCAGCCAGTGATCTCTGCCTGAACAGACACCTAGAACAATTTCTACTCAACCATCAGGCCAAATGGGGCATGTGACAATCAGGGAGTCTTGCCATCTTCTCAGCATTTACGTAAGAAAAGAGGCACATGTTTCCTCTGCTATCGGGTCTCAAAATTAATTGGGAAATTTTGTCATTTCCCCTCCCTTTTCTTTTGCCCTGGAAAGAAAGGGCAGGCAGAGCTCTTCCTAGTGACCAAACATCTAAGTTCCCACCTTCACTGACTACTCTCTCATCCTCAATCCCAGAAGATTTGTGTCTCTCCTGTGGCGGGGGAATTTAAAAACCATAATGCATTCTTGGCAATATATTGAAAAGACTAGAGACTTTATATGATAAATTTAAATAGCTTTTTATAACATTTATTTACTATTTATGAGAGATAGAGTGTGAGCAGAGGAAGGGCAGCAAAAGAGGGAGACACAGAATCTGAAGCAGGATCCAGGCTCTGAGCTGTCAGCACAGAGCCCAATGTGGGGCTCGAACCCACAAATCATGAGATCATGACCTGAACTGGAGTCAGACGCTTAACCAACTGAGCCACCCAGGAGCCCTTTATGTGGTAAACTAATCAAAGCTTTGATTTTTTTTAGCTTTGTTTTAAACTTCATCTTACTATGAAATTCAAAAATTTATTTTAGATGCATAGATTCAATAAGAACAGTGAACACCAAGAAGAATAAACAGAAATAAACCCTTACATAAGAGCATCATAGTCAAGGTGCTAGAAAGATAAACAGAATATCTGAAAAGTGTCAAGAGAAAAATACCACATCACATATGGGAAGGACAATAGTAAGAATAACCGCCAGTGTCCCCATGGAATCAAAGGTGGTCAGAAGTCAACCATCTTTCAAGGGCCGGAAGAAAACAAATCTATCAGCCAAGATGTCTGTATCCAATAGAAACACCCTTCAAAAATAAAAATGAAAGAAAACTGTTTTCAGACAGACATAAAAGCTAAGCGAAGTTGTTCCCAGCAGACTTTCACTATAAGAAGTATTGGAACAAATTCTTCAAGGGGCACTTGGGTGATTCAGTTGGTTAAGAGTCCAACTCATGATTTCACCTCAGATCATGATCTCATGGTCTGTAAGATCAAGACCCGTGTAGGGCTCTGCACTGACAGCACAGCGCCTGCTTGAGATTCTCTCTCTCCCTCTCTCTGCCCCTCCCTGGCTCATGCATGGTCTCTCTCAAAATAAGTAAATAAACATTTTTTTAAAAAGTTCTTGAAGCTGAAGAAGAATGAAATAAAATGGAAGTCTGGATGTGCGGGAAGAAACACAGAGCTTAGAATGTTAAATATAAAGGTAATTGTTTATACATCATTTTAAATACCTTTGGGGGCACCTGGATGGCTCAGTCAGTTAAGCATGTGACTTCAACTTAGGTCATGATCTCACAGTACATGAGTTCGAGCCTCACACTGGGTTCTCTGCTGTCAGCACAGAGCCCACTTCAGATCCTCTCTCACTCTCTCGCCCTGTGCCCCTCCCCCACTCGCATAGCACACGCTTTCTCTCAAAAATAAAATAAAAAACTTTTAAAAAAAAGATTAGGGGTACCTAGGTGGCTCGGTCAGTTAAGTCAATTTCAGTTCAAGTCATGATCTCATACAGTTTGTGCGTTCAGGCTGCACGTCAGGCTCTCTGCTGTCAGAGCACAGAGTCTGCTTCAGATCTTCTGTTCACCCCCTCCCCCGTTTCTGCCCCTCAACTGCTCATGCGTTTTCTCTCTCTCTTAAACTTAAAAAAAAAGCCAAAATAAAGATTAAATATCTGTGTTTTCTATATTATGTATTTTTAAAAACTGCTTAAAGCAAAAGAAATAACAGTTTATGGTGTGGTTTAGAAAATATATAGGAGAGGAGTGGTAAAAAAAAAAAAGAATGTATGGAAGAAAAATATGTAACATCAAGAGTACAAAAGCCAAGAATAGGGTAAAAGGAAAAACACTGTTTGAAGGTTCTTACATTATGAAATGGTACAATGTCATCTGAAGGTACAGGGACAAGTTGGAGATGCGTGTTGTAATCTCTAGAACAACCACTAACACATGCACACAAACAAAGAAGTACAGCTAAAATTAATAAAAGATTACACTGAATACTAAGTTACTCAGTTTGCCTTTAAAAAGTCAAGAAAGGAAGAGGAGAGGAACAAAGACTCTATGAGACAAATGGAAAACATGTACCAAGTTGGAAGATCAGTATTTCCATTAAATGTAAATGGACTAAGCATTCCTATTCAAAACCAGAGATTGTCAGAGTAAACATTTTTTTATTTTTTTAATGTTTATTTATTTTTGATAGAGAGACAGAGCATGAGCAGGGGACGGGCAGAGAGAGAGGGAGACACAGAATCAGAAGCAGGCTCCAGGCTCTGAGCTGTTAGCACAGAGCCTGACATGGAACTCAGACTCCTGGACCGAGAGATCATGACCTGAGCTGAAGTCAGATGCTTAACCGACCGAGCCACCCAGGACCCTAGAAGTTTGTATGTAACAAACATCTACAGAAATCATGCTTTCTCATGTAAGGCATATGTCATCAGATGCTATAATGAAGAACAAAACAAAACAAAGGGCAAAGGAGATCTTGAATGACTACATTCAATCACCTTGGAATTTTAATTGTTATTTTTTAATATAGTTTATTGTCAAGTGGTTTCCATATAACACCCAGTGCTCTTCCCCACGAGTGCTCTCCTCCATGCCTATCACCCCCCCTCCCTTTTCCCCCTCCCCCTTCAGCCCTCAGTTAGTTTTCCGTATTCAAGAGCCTCTCATGATTTGCCTCCCTCCCTCTCCCTAACTCTTTTCCCCCCTTCCCCTCCCCATGGTCCTCTGTTAGGTTTCTCCTGTTAGACCTATGAGTGAAAACAAATGGTATCTGTCTTTCTCTGCATGACTTATTTTGCTTAGCATGAATTTTAATTTTTAAACATTCAAAAAGATATCCACTGTATGATTCTAACTATATGACCCTCTGGCAAAAGCAAGACTATGGACTTAAGAGTTAAGAAGAAGGGAAGGATGAACTGGCACAGCACAGAGGACTTTTAAGACAGTGAAACTGTTTCACACGACACCTCAATGGTGGATTCACATCTTATACACTTGTTAAAACTCATAGAATGTATAACCCCAAGACTGAACATTCATGGAAATGAGAGACTTTGCATGAAAATGATGAGTTAATGTAAATATACGAATGTACCCCCGTCAGGGCGCCAGGGTGGCTCAGCTGGTTGAGTGTCCAACTCCTGATCTCAGCTCAGCTCATGATCACAGTTCAATGGATCAAGCCCTACATCAGGCTCTGCGCTGACAGCACAGGGTTCTTTCTCCCCCCTCCCTCTGCTGCTTTCCTGCTCGCATCCATGCATACCCTCTCGTTCAAAATAACTAAACTTAAAAAAATACTATACAAAATGCAGCACTGTGGTGCAGGATGCTGACAGCAGGCGAGATTATGCGTGTACAGGACCATGGTAGTTACATGGAGCTTCTCTGTACCTTCTGTCATATGTTGCTGTGCACTTGAAACTGCTCTAAAAAATTGGGTTTAGTAAGTGTAAAAGAAAAATCCATCAAGACTACTATTTCTGTATATTAAAGATACAGACACCTTGAAAATTCAGATAAAGTTCAAAGGAACAGAATATGGTATTATCTCCCAAATTAAAGTCTATGAAAATGCATAAATCAAATGACTTTAAATATATACCTAGACAAGAAAACAATGGATGAATATATTCAAATATCTTAGAATTATAAACAGGGATTCGGCACCTATGAATCAAACCTGTGTTATGTATATAATTAAGAGTTTTAATTCTAACTTTAAATCAAAACCCATTATGTTTCTTGAATCTATGAATCATAATGAAAGCTGAATCACATAAGAGAAAGTTAAAGTTGCCTAACGTTGGCCCTAGTGGTTTTTGTACAAATACTTCCTCAATATGGATGATGCAACTGAAATCGGTACCATGTTATACCGTCATATTATCTGCTGTGAAAATGAGATTTTAAGACAACACCAAAAATTAAGTCAGGGCTATAATTCCTATTCAGAAAAGATGTCATACAGCAGGCCAAGGACTGCCACCCTTAGCACACCCTACGTGAATGGCTGGCCCTGGGTTGTTACCTGGGAACCTGGATTTAAGGAGGGCTCCCACCATTCCCTGGCTGGTTAAGAGTGGCTCACAGTGCCTAAATGCTAGTATAAACAGTGTGATCCATGCCATATACTTGATTTCCTTCGGGAAACCTGGAATTCTGGGACATGCTAAGGGGAATGAAAACCTCGGGCCCTGAGTGTCCATAAGGCTCATACTAGCTGACAACACTTCACATGTGCCGCCATCATCTGATGCTGGAGGAATTCAGTGCATCCTGGTGAACTCCACAGAGACAGGATCCCTGCACGTGTGTGCTTAGTCTCCTCCGGACTTCACTCCGTGCACTTTTCCCCTGTGCTGATTTGCCTTTGGATCCTTTCGCCATAATAAACCACCGGCATGGGTACCACTCTGTGCCGAGTCCTGTGAATCCTCCTAGTGAACACTCAAATCTGGGTGTCATCGGGGTGCCTCTATCACAACTGCATTATAGGGAATTGTTATTATTTGGGTTGATGTTTTAGCACTTCAGTCAGATGTTATTTCACAGAATACCTTTCCCTGAATCTGTTTCTCTTACTGTTTGCCTTGAAAATTCCCATGTTCTCATAGATCCATTTGAAGAAAGGTATGAAAGGAAGAGATGAAGTAATGATGTCAGAAAACATGAAACAAGCAACAATCTTACTTTAACCAGAAAAAAAAAAGAATCCTGATGATTGCCAATATGTTGTACTGTATAAAACAGTTAATTTTCTCCAGCTAAATAGGGCTTAATTCATTTTTCCAGTGGCAATGAATCAATAAAGTAACAGGGATAATTATAGGAAAAACAAAACTATCATACCTAGTATATCAATATACTACTGATTCTAGTTCTTGGTTTCTTTTTCTTAATTTCTTATAAAATTAAAATAGCAGTTCACCTAATGAAGGCAGTTATTGACAAAATAATCAAAAAGGCCAAAATACTGCATCCAAAATGTCAGATGAATTATCCACTCCACCTTGAAAATAGATTTGATAAGTAAAGATCAATAGGACTCATTTTGGGAGGGAAGCAAAGTGACTTATCTTGTATACAAATAGTTAAAAACCTGGTATTCTAATTGGCCATATATTCTTGGTAAGCCAGAGTTTAACAATTTCTGAAAAAAACTACAAAGTCATTTCACATTAAAACTGTACCAGATAGGGGCGCCTGGGTGGCTCAGTGGGTTAAGCGTCTGTCTTCGGCTCAGGTCATGATCTCACAGTCTGTGAGTTTGAGCCCCGTGTCAGGCTCTGTGCTGACAGCTCAGAGCCTGAAGCCTGCTTCGGATTCTGTGTCTCCCTCTCTCTCTGACCCTCCCTTGCTCGTGCTGTCTCTGTCTCTGAAAAATAAATAAAAAACATTAAAAATTTTTAAAAAACTGTACCAGATAAAAATTTGTGAGTGATAATCCAGAAAAATGCTCTCGATCTTGACAGACCATCATCACTACCACTGTCACTGTGGCACAGGTACAAAGAAGCTGAGCATAAGAAACTAATAAAATAGGAGGTGAGGTTTAGATTCAGGAGCCCATTATCTTAGAAGGAAATATGCATATGTGTCAAACATGCATGTGGTGGAAAATTGTTCTAATAGTAGTAAATTCCAAGACAGTTTTCCTTAGGCTTTCTTAGGGATGTAATTCAGGAAGGGAGAGCAAAAGGAGAGAGATCATAAGAAGGCAAATGAAAAGAAAACAAAAGAAAAGAGAGAAAGTACGAACCAAATATAGTCAGATATTCAGAAATAACAAAAAACACACAAACGAAAACAACCACATATTGACTTTTTCACTGACATCACTAGAATTTCCAAACTACTGAGAACTAGTATGATCCGTGTATCACCTTACATTTTCTCCTTATTATTATATTAGTTTTCTACAATAAGACATTTGAAAGAGGTCACTTTCTCCAAACTGCGGGTCTGTAAACTATTTCTGAGCAGAACGTAAAACTATTAAAATACAGCTGTATTTTGATTCCACTCCAGAGACAGGGCCTGACAGTGGCTGCCTGTTCTTGCTGCCAGACTTCTGTTTCAGGATTCATCCGGAAGAGTTTATCCAGGACTTGAGGAAAAACTCAAGTGCTCCCATAAGAGGCAGGTAAGAAAGGCAACTTTTCCTCACACCGACTCCTAGGTTTGGGCAATTATGGAAGAATGCGGGCAAGTATACTCACCGGGCTGGACCATTTCCCCTTGAGCCTGCCTGGGTAGGCGCTGCATTTACAAAAAAAGTTAGATAGGACTTTAGCTGATATGTTTTTTTTCCCATATTTGACCCAGAAAGTACCAATCCCATCAATAGCAGACCTTAAACTTTTTTTTAATGTTTTATTTATTTTGATACAAAGAGAGACAGAGCATGAGAGGGGGAGGGGCAGAGAGAGAGAAGGAAACACAGAACCGGAAGCAGGCTCCAGGCTCTGAGCCAGCTGTCAGCACAGAGCCTGATGCGGGGCTCGAACCCACAAACGTGAGATCTGACCTGAGCCGAAGTCGGAGGCTTAACCGACTGAGCCACCCAGGCGCCCCAATAGCAGACCTTAGAACTCAAACCTTGCTCTTTTCAAAGGGTTACCACCAAAGAGCTTTTAAAAGTTAAATCTGACTCTCTTTTCAATAATTTGACAAAATATTCCTCCTTGAAAATTTTTTTTTCAAGTCCCCGGATTCCTCTCTTCCTTTGTCCCTCGCCACTCGGCCGTCTCCTTACTGACTGCTGCTCTTCCCTCCATCCCTTCTACACCCGCCTCCTTCTCACTCCATCAAGAACAAGCTCAATCTTTATCCAAGCTAGGACTTTGCCTAATAAATTTAATCAGATTATTTCAAATCTGCATCTCCCGTCTTGAAGGTCTATCTCCAGGTCGAAACTCTGATTATTCAATTATGCCCATTACTGAGAACACCCTATGTGGATATTCTATCAAATTCAACATTTTCAGAAAAATACTGGTCTCCCTATTCCCACTGCCATCCTCTATTCATCTGATAAAGTCCTACTCATTCTTCACGTCCACTTGAAAAGCCAGTGCACAACCTGGAAACCTATGAATCTTCTTAGATTTCTCTCTCCTCCCTAAATTTTTATATTGTAGTATCACAAAATCGTATTAACTACACCGTTTCTGTCGCTGCTGAATATTTCCCCTGCCGCTGCCCAACTCAAACATGAGCTCTTCACTGATGACTTTTGCAGGGGTAAAAATGAAAAAGAAAAAAAAAAAAAAAGCCACCAACTATTATTGATATTTCTTAAACGAATGAAATAATTTTAAGCGGGGCACCTGGGTAGCTCAGTTGGTTGAGCGTCTGACTTCGGCTCAGGTTGTGATCTCACAGTTTGTGAGTTCAAGCCCTGCATTGGGCTCTGTGCTGACCACTCAAAACCTGATGCCTGCTTCGGAATCTCTGTCTCCTTCTCTTTGCCCCTCCCCTATTTGTGCTCTGTCTCTCTCTCTCTGCCTCTCAAATGGGTAAGTGTAAATAAATGTAATAAATAAATAGAATTTTTAAAAATTTTAAGCAAAACAAAGGAGAAAGGCATAAAGCCCAGAAAAAAAAGTTTTTTTAAGTCTCCTGACTTTTCCAGTATAGATAAGTGAAAATTTCATAATGGACTAATACTAGGCAAAGAAAACAAGAGGTTCTTTGCCTCCCCATCTATGTGGCTTCCTTCAATCTATCCTCCATGTGAGGGTTCAGCAAAGTACAGCCACAGGACACATCCCACCTGCCAGCTGGTTCTGAAAAAAGTTTTATTGCAGCACGGTCGCATGTCCTCACTGACATACTGCTACAGCTCCCTTCAGCTACAGCGGCAAAGTGGAGAGGCCACATCGCCTAAAATAGTCACTGGTCCTTCAGGAAAAAAGCTTGGTGGAGCCCCATTTTAGGCCAAAACCAGAGTGTCCCAACTCAAATCTAATCTTATTTCTCGTCTGCTTCAAATTCTCCAACACCCCTGCATCCAATACTGCTGGCTGCCTCCCTGCCAGCCATCCCATACTCTCCCTTCTTGCAAGAGACTCACAACTGTATCTGGATATTCATTGCTCCGGTACACACAGGAGGTGGCCTCACCCCAGGCTCAGAAAGAAGCAGCATTATTCTAAGCTAATCACAGTACCTGCCTTACCAGTGACTAGTTTAGGAATGAGCATGTGATGTAACCTAGTCTTGAAAATGTCAGAGGGAGCCTACTGCAAGCCTCTTCCTAGGGAAAAGAAACAATAAAGAGAAACAGTCCTTTCAGCCATTGGACATTGTCGTGTGAGAATATGTCTGGAGCTGCTGCTCCTGGCCGACCGGAGAGGAGAACTAAAAATTCAACCAACTCCAAAACTGAGCAAGAGACAACTGGAATCCTGAGGACGACAGCGAACCATCCATACGGTTCTGCTTCCTACTGTTTCAGTCACTGCTGTAAGTCACCTGCTATTTGCCGCTAACAGCGTTCTACCTGAAGAGTTTCCCAAGGCCTACAGGGTAAGATCTACTCCTTGCTACAGCACTGAGAAGCCTGCGTAAGCTGTCTCAGCTAAGCATTCACCTCATTCCCGACCACGCCCATAGCCCACCTGCTGTACCAGCAAAAGTGAACTGCTCACAAATATTGCAAGTTCCCTCGCACACCTTAGCCTTTGCACTGCTGTTTACTCCACCAAACACGGAATCGCAATAGATGCTCCTCCTGCCAAACATCATCCTTCTGCCTCTTTACCTGGCAGACTTCTCCTCACTCTGCATACTTACTTTAGATTCTACTCAGTCTTTGAAAACTCTAATTCCTCGCCATGAACTTACAGTAACTGGAACAAATGCCAGTTAGAAAAT
This sequence comes from Suricata suricatta, assembly GCF_006229205.1. NCBI lineage: Eukaryota > Metazoa > Chordata > Mammalia > Carnivora > Herpestidae > Suricata > Suricata suricatta. The sequence goes on along the minus strand of NC_043709.1, from coordinate 11,875,545 downwards.
AACCATGATAATTATAAGCTCTAGGAGACCTTGGCACATAGAAGCACTAACTGGAGTAAATAATACAAACGACAATGACAAGAGCAAACTCCTGGAGTGTAGAGACTGTGTTTTTTTGAATGTTTGTAGTCTATGACATCAGAATAACAGTCACTTAATAGTTATTTATTAAGTGAACAAATGAAAACGAATAAAAATATTTTCTTTGAATATCAGTTTTTTAATTTTTTTATGTTTATTTATTTTTGAGAGACAGAGAGAGACAGCACACGCAGGGAAGGAACAGAGAGAGAGGGAGATACAGAATCTGAAGCAGGCTCCAGGCTCTGAGCTAGCTGTCAGCACAGAGCCCGATGTGGGGCTCAAACCCACGAAGTGCAAAATCATGACCTGAGTCAAAGCCGGACGCTTAACTGACTGAGCAACCCAGGCTCCCCAAAAATCAGTTTTAAAAACCACAGAAATTTCTCTGTTTCCAAAACCACAGGGTCAGGTCTATTATGAGCACCTTAAAGATCAAAACCCTTGTCTATTCTATCTTTGTGTTTCCTGAAGCTTGCAAAATCAACCTGCAGAAGTTCTTTGGTAACAGCCTACTAAGTCTGTTTCAAAAACCACAGGGTCAGGTCTATTATGAGCACCTTAAAGATCAAAACCCTTGTCTATTCTATCTTTGTGTTTCCTGTAGCTTGCAAAATCAACCTGCAGAAGTTCTTTGGTAACAGCCTACTAAGTGAACACTCCCGTCATATGTATCAGATTGTACAACACTTCAGGTGCCACATCCACGGAGAAACAGTAGCATTTTTGCTATTGAGGAACATTTCTGTGCTTTGATTATAATTTCTTGAACCCAAGTGCCCTATTTGAATATTTAGTATGATAATCTTCTGACTAATGGCAACAGAGTAACTAATTCTAACAAAATTACAGGGTCATGACAATTGTCCAACAAACAGAAGAAAACATTGCTGTAAAGAAGGCAGCATCTCTTGTTCTGGATTTGTTGTTGCTGTTGTTTTTAAATATTTATTTATTTATTTTGAGAGAGGCAGAGCATGCATGCACAGGGAGGGGCAGAGAGAGAGGGAGAATCCAAGTAGGCTCTGAGCTGTCAGTAAAGAGCCCGACAGAGAAGTCTGACATGGGACTCGAACTCACCAACGGTGAGATTGTGACCTGAGCTGAAACCAAGAGCTGGACACTTAACCGACTCAGCCACCCAAGCGCCCTTCTCATTCAGTTTTGATTTGTGAGGAATGAAGTTGATAATGGGGAGATCTTGACACAATGTGTAAAATAACCTATGCTTCCCAATGAGGCACTGGGTTACTTCTGGACGATTGCTAGCTATCTGTAAAAAACAGCTTCACTGGCCTTGCTGCACACTCGCTACGCGTTGCAGTTCCTATTATTTGCCACTTGTTCACTGTCCAGTCTAGCCGCTCCGGCCCGCGGGGCGGTGAATCCTTGCGGGTTCTTTCCTGAGGGAGGGAGAGAGAAATAGGGCAGGAAGGGGACGCACAGAGAGTGAGGCAAGACAAGCGATTTCTGATCAAGCCCTCTTTATTAAGAAAATAATTCACTCTTATATAGGGTTTGGGGCAGGGAACGGACCCAGGTTGGTTGCCAGGTAACAGAGTCAAATGAATATTAGAGAAAGGAGAAACCGAAACTGAAACTCCAGACACAGCATCAAAAAGAAGCGCCCAGACTTGCGTCTGCAATGCTGGGGAGGGGAAGCTTAGCGCTGCATAAACCAGAATGTGGTTTGATCTTTTGTTCATTTTGGCTTTTTTCGTCTGGCCCAGTATGACTGTCTCCAAAATCTGGACCAGGAAATGCACTCTCCTAGCCTCCAGATGGAAATCTTGTTTTTCTGGTTGCTCCCTGGAGAGCGATATCTCCTTGCCTGAGGCGGCGGCCCCCAACAGTTCACAGGACCAGGAAAGGAGTGTAGAATTCCCAGTTTTGACAATGACTCATTTGTTAATAAGATCAATCACTATGTAATAAGATTTACTAAATGTAATCCATTTATAAAAAGAAAAGATCCATTTTTATAGCAAGTGCAATTTGTTATTAGATGTTTCTGGAGGAAACTTTTAAAACATAGTAACTTAAAAATCTTTTTTTCTCGGGGCACCTGGGTGGCTCAGGTGGTTACCCATCTGACCCTGGCTCAGGATATGATCTCATGGTTCATGAATTTGAGCCCCACATTGGGCTCTCTACTGCCAGTAGCGGAGCCTCCTTTGGATCCTCTGTCTACCTCCTTCTGCCCCTCTCCTGCTCATTCTCTCTCTCTCTCTTTCTCTCTCAAAAATAAACATTTAACAAATATGTTTTTCTGATTTACATAAAGATATCATATAATATTTCAGGGATCAGGAGTAAAATAAGGGATTTCTTTAACATAATACTGCCTCATATTTTCAATTACCTACAATTAATGCCTTAAATAATTCTGAATATGACTATGAAGAAAAAAATTCAGAAAGGAAAATACACATGCAATTTACACATGGGTATTTTATTCTTCATTGTTTTTTCATTATCAAAACTTCCTTACTCTGACTTTACCTATGTTAGGACAACCAAAAACAATTCACTACCTAAAGTCTTACCTGAAGGCAACTTTGTTTTGTGTGTGTGTGTGTGTGTGTGTGTGTGTGATAATGTTATTCCTTTTTTTCCAACTTCATGTATAGTTTATTGTCAAGTTGGTTTCCATATAATACCCAGTGCTCTTCCCCACAAGTGCCCTCCTCCATGACCATCACACCTTCCCCACACCCCCTCCACCTTCAGCCATCAGTTTGTTCTCAGTATTCAAGAGTCTCTCATGATTTGCCTCACTCCCTCTCCCCAACTCTTTTCCTCCCTTCCCCTCCCCATGATCCTCTGTTAGGTTTCTCCTATTAGACCTATGAGTGCAAACATATGGTATCTGTCCTTCTCCACCTGACTTATTTTGCTTAGCATGATACCCTCAAGGTCCATCCACGTTGCTACAAATGGCCATATTTCATTCTTTCTCATTGCCATATAGTACTTCATTGTATACATATGCCACATCTTTTTCTTTATAAATAATTTATTGTCAGATTGGTTTCCATATAACACCCAGTGCTCTTCCCCACAAGTGCCCTCCTCCATTACCACCACCTCTTTTCCCCCTCCCCTTTCCCCTTCAACCCTTGTTTTGTTTTCAGTATTTAATAGTCTCCTAGGTTTTTCATCCCTCTCTCTCCCCAACTCTCTTTCCTTCTTCCTCTCCCCCTGGTCCTCCATTAGGTTTCTCCTCTTCTCCTGTTAGATCTATGAGTGCAAATATATGGTTTCTGTCCTTCTCCGCCTGACTTATTTCGCTTAGCA
>NC_043709.1:11858398-11872067 GCF_006229205.1 Suricata suricatta | reverse complement strand
TCAGGTATTGAACATTTAGGCTCTTTCCATGATTTGGCTATTGTTGAAAGTGCTGCTATGAACATTGGGGTACATGTGCTCCTATGCATCAGCATTTCTGTATCCCTTGGATAAATCCTTAGCAGTGGTATTGCTGGGTCATAGGGGAGTTCTATTGATAGTTTTTTGAGGAACCTCCACACTGTTTTCCAGAGCGGCTGCACCAGTTTACATTCCCACCAGCAGTGTAGGAGGGTGCCCGTCTCTCCACACCCTCGCCAGCATCTATAGTCTCTTGATTTGTTAATTTTAGCCACTCTGACTGGCGTGAGATACCGTGAGGTGGTATCTCAGTGTGGTTTTGATTTGTGTTCCCCTGATGATGAGTGATGTAGAGCATCGTTTCATGTGCCTATAGGCCATCTGGATGTCCTCTTTGGAGAAGTGTCTGTTTATGTCTTCTGCCCATTTCTTCACTGGGTTATTTGTTTTTTGGGTGTGGAGTTTGGTGAGTTGCTTGTAGATTTTGGATACTAGCCCTTTATTTGATATGTCATTTGCATACTCTGGTTTCTCTTCAGATCATATAAATCTTTTGCCTTTTACTGATATGTCATTTGCAACTATCTTTTCCCATTCTGTTGGTTGCCTGTTCGTTTTCTTGATTGTTTCCTTTGCAGTGCAGAAGCTTTTTATCTTGATGCGGTCCCAAAAGTTCATTTTTGCTTTCATTTTCCTTGCCTTTTGGGATGTGTCGAATAGGAAATTGCTGCGGTTAAGGTCAAGGAGGTTGTTTCCTACTTTCTCCTCAAGGGTTTTGATGGTTTCCTGTCTCACATTCAGGTCCCTCAGCTGAATGGCAACTTTAGGAAGCATTTCTTGGTGTCCTTTCTTCTTGATAACTGGATGCTGGGTGGTAATTGCTATGTATAACAAAGGGTGATAAATAATACTACTATTCTAATACTGATATGAAAAACATTTACCAAATATATCAAATTCTTAGAGTATTTCAAATAATATCAAAGCTAATATCAAAACTTTAATTACTCCATATACTTCAAATGTGTACATTCTAAAAACTATTAATTAAGCATGGAGTTAAAGAAGAAAAAACCATAAGATGAACCAGTCATGAATTGAGGGCATTATAGCTTAGCAAATTAGAATTAGTTTGTCATAATGGAAAGCCTTTTGAACTCAGAAGTCCTAGCTCTACAACCAACAGCTATTTCTTCTCGGATAAACCACTTCTGTTTGGCTCAAAGTTATCCTCCATAAATCAAATATCTTCCTGCCTTATTTTATAAGGTTGCTAAGAGGATTTCAAGAGATGTTATACCCAAAACATGGCCTCTCAGGCAAGGTGGGACCCGTTACTCACGGAAGGGCAATCTGAGACCTCCCATGACCTATGAAAAGATGCTCCACAGGATCTGAAGCAGGGGGACAGGAACACCTGGGAGGCCTAGCCAGTTAAGCATCTACCTCTTGGTCTCAGCATGGGTGTTGATCTCAGAGCCATGAGTTCAAGCCACGTGCTGGGCTCCATGCTGGGCATGGAGCCTACTTAAAAAAAAAAGAAGAAGAAGGCAGCGGCAAGGGTACAGATCTAGTAACAAAGGAGAAAGGAAAGTCTGATCTCTCCCTGTTGCATTATTTGAACCTGACAGCTTAATGGGCCCAACTACCATCTTCTGGCAGAAAAGACAAAGAAGATCTTCAAAGGGTAACTCATAATGAATGTCTGTGGAGAGAAATGGGTTCCACATAAGGTTTTTGAGCATTTAGTGAAAGGGGTGTTGGCTAAAGCCAGGAGGCCCAGCTGCCAGAACAGGGTGCTGGTGCTTTGGAACAGCCACTGACCATATGTGCATGAGTAATGTACTAAAAAGAGTTGTAACTTTGAAGTCTATGTGTGGCTCACCATGAAGACTGAAAAGTCTAGATCAGCAAGGGCATCCTGGGAGCAAAGGTCATTCGTGACCAGACTGCAGAACCAGTTCCAACAGCAATGCTGCAGCAACAGAATCAAAGGAAATAGTAGAGTTATTAGAATGTCCTTTGTCCCCTCCAAATGACTTGTAAGACGACTGTCTCTGTGATCTTAGGGAGCCCCTTAGGTTCTTGGAAAATTCCAGGCACAGAGTACAGGAGATGGCCCTCAAAGGAAAGTACAGGTTGTTCTACAAAACTGAACATTCCAATACCCAAGTAACTAGTTATACCAAACAGAGATGTAACATCCATTGTACCCCACGCATAGGGGTTACATGTGGAATGAAATGGATAAGGTTAGGATCCTTAAGGATAAAGGTCTCAAAAGTCCTGAGATCAAGAATCCTGAACGCATTCCTACTTCTAACTAGTCTAGTCCTTTGCTTGATTTCTGGCTCATGCTATGGACTAACTCACTGCCATTCCAAAACTGTGTGGACTGAACTATGAAATCTCATCGGTTACATACGAAGTGACAGGTCAATTGTTTGAAACCTCAGTGTAGTAATAACCAGCATTTTAATATAAACACATAATAAACCATTAACAAAGGCGTATTCATCTGCGCTCCATCCATACATATCTTGAGAAAAGGCATCCATATCGTGCACAAGAGGCGACTGTATTTGCTGATTTAGGAGTTGCAGCAAACATGAGGGCTGTTCTAAAATAACAGAGAGATAACTTCACTCTTGGGAATTTAGAATTCTTTAAACAGCCAATCTGATATATTTTATCAGATTAATATCTTGCCTATCCGTACAGAATTGACCATTAACATGTCCAAGTGTGTCTATCTTTGTAAATTATCTCCAAGGCTAAAATGAAGGGACAAAAAGGAAGCTTCTGGTCCCACTTGGGTAATAATGTATTATAGATGTTGCTAATTTAAAGTCCTTTGATGAACAAAAAACTATGCTGAGGTCACTTCTCTGAATAGGTAAAGATTATGAAAAAGAATTCCCCATTTCTTCCTTCATCTGATACAGTGGATTTCAAAGCCATCTAGAGGTCAAGTAAGTATAAAAACTATCTGTAGGCTTAAAATGATAATATCTTAATGCTAATGGTAATAACGTAGTCATAATGATAGTTAATGATGCTGATAAGCATATGGTAGGCACTCAATTAAATGCTGTGTATACAAGATCTTATTTACACCCAGCCACCCTTGAAGGATATATTATTATCCTCCTTTTCCCATCAGGAAATGTATTTAGTGATGATACGTAATCCTCCCAAGGTCACAACATCTAGCAAGCAGGAAAGCTAGGAATTAAACCTAGTCTTGTGTGAATCTGAGCCCATCTCTTTTTTTTCTTTATCACCTACCTAAAATATCCTCATTAAAGGAAAAGTCCATAAATTAAAATTATTTTCACCTTTCTACCCGTTCCATATAAAAATGAAATCAAAACAATATACTGGACTGAAAACAGATAAAAACTGATGAGCCATGATATCTGGTAACAGTACTTATACATCACTTAGAGATCATTTAACAACATCAGTATTCCTCAAAAAAAAAGCAATTTAAGGCAAAGATGATCCAAAAGACAAAACAACTCCTATTTATGTTTAACATGCATCTTTTTTTTAACATATATTTACTTTTGAGAGACAGAGCACAAGCAGGGGAGAGGCAGAGAGAGAGAGAGAGATGGAGGCACAGAATCCAAGGCAGCCCCAGGCTCTGGGCTGTCAGCACAGAGTCAGATGTGGGGCTTGAACCCATGAACCATGAAATCATGACCTAAGCCGAAGTCAGAGGCTTAACCAACTGAGTGAACCAGGCACCGCAATATACATATATGAAGTGAAAGTTCTTTTTGTTTTTAAGGTTGTTTATGATTTTGGAAAGAGAGAAAATGAATACGAGAGTGTGGGCGAGAGCAGAGAGAGAGAGAGAATCCTAAGCAGGCTCTGCACTGTCAGCACAAAGCCCAGTGTGTGGTTCAAACCCACAAACCACGAGATCATGACCTGAGCCAACATCGGATATTTACCCAACTGAGCCACCCAGGTGCCCCTATGACGCAGAAGTTTAACAAAATACCATAAAAGGGTTAAGAAGCCCAGTATTATGTCATAAAGGAAGCTAAGGGCTGAGAGTCCACCCTTTAAAAACTAATATGAAATCCCTTTAGCTGACATCAAATCATGTGGCAAAAAAAAAAAAAAGAAAAAAGAAAAAAAAAGATTGCAGGGGCAACTCGGTGGCTCAGTTGGCTAAGCATCCAACTCTTGATCTCAGCTCCAGTCTTGTTCTCAGAGTCATGAGTTCAGGCCCGGCGTTGGGCTCCACACTGAGCATGGAACCTACTTAAAAACCAAGATTGCAAATGACATCAGTCAACATTATCAAGGAATATGAATTCTGCTCACCCTCTTCATGTTGCCCAGTCAGAATTGCTTTCTGCCTACCTGATGACGTGTTGACATTTTTCACTATATAATTATAAATGAATCTTCTTACGTTAATCTTCCTAAATTGAATAATTATTATCACTCTAGAACAATATTAAGATTGAAAAAAAGCAACTACTGCACCTGTTAATCTTACGAACTTTATATACAGCTACTTTCTTTTCTGCTAAAAATTCCACCATCTTCTCATTGTTCTCATTTTCCGCAAGGTGAAGTGGTATGAGGCCAGCCTTTAGAAGAGCAAAAACAATTTATAATTTACAAAATTACCTATTTCCATACTGAATTTTAAACCTTACAGAAGATCCTCTAAACGCAGACCTACAACACAAAAAGGAAGTAAAAAATGACCCTTTCCTTCTTACCCCTGTGCTTTCACCTGCTGCTGCTTCTCTTTAAAACAGCCCTCCTCCATTAGGGCGCCTAGTGGCTCAGGGGGTAACATCTGACTTCAGACCAGGTCATGATCTCATGGTTCATGAGTTCGATCCCTGCATTGGGCTCTGTGCTGACAGCGCAGAGCCTGGAGCCTGTTTCAGATTCTATGTCTCTCTCTCTCTCTTTCTTTCTCTCTCTCTCTCTGCCCTCCCTCCGTTGCTCGCACTCTGTCTCTCTCTCAAAAATAAACATTTAAAATATTTTATTTTAATGAACTAGCCCTGCTCCACCTTCTTCAACAGATTACCCGCAGCCATTCTCCCGCTCTCACTCCAAACACTACCGGCTCAAGGTCTGTGCTTCTCTTAGATACTTCATCATGGCACACTGTAGTAATACTTCATAGTGGCACACTGTACTAATACTTAATCATGGCATGTCGTAACCCAATGGCCGGACCGCTTGTCCCAGGCCAATCGGCGGCGGTACCTGTTTCGTCTGCCCCAACCCGCAGGGCGGAGAATCCCGGGTCCTTCTCCTGAGGGAGGGAGAGAAAAAGGGGGCAGGAGAGGGAGACGCAGAGAGTAAAGACAGAACTCACGGTTCTCCGATCAGGCGAAAGAGAGCGTTTATTCAAAGAACTGTTCTTTATATAGTCTTCGGGAGGAAGACAAGGCAAGCTGACCTAGGCAGGCTACAGAGTCGAATACATATCAAAGAAGCGCCCCGACTTTGCCTCAGCAATCTTGGGGGATGGAGAACTAACACTGAATACGGTTTTGATCTTTTGTGTGCCTTGGCCACTCACGTCTGGCTCAGCAAGACAGTCGCCAAAGTTATTTTGACCAGGAAATGGCAATCTCCAGCCTCCAGATGCAAATCTTGTTTACTGGCTCACTCAACGAAGTGATAATCCTTGCCTGAGGCAGACAGAAAACTTGGCGGCCCCGGACAATGGCACACTGTAGTCATGGTTTCCCATCTAAACCAAGAGCTTCTTGAGAGCAGGGTCTATTTCTTATCTATCTCCAAAGTCTAAAACATAGCAGTAAATGCTCTGAGTATTTTCACTGAATTAATAACCTAAATGATGATCTCTGGAGCAGGGTTTCTTAAATTACATTCCAAATAATATGTGCTTTGCCAGAAGGTAAGTACTATGCCCCCATGGAAAGACTTCATGATCATCTATGTTTGAGATATATTACAAAACTGCATTCTATGTCTAGGATTACAGAAATCCATTTAAATCTGATTAATCCCCATTGTACAATACTTTGGGGGGCAAATATTAACATTTGAGGAAGTAGCGTTTAAGCGATATAGTTTTGAGAGCTTTCTGATAACGGTGAGGTTGTCTCCGAGTTCTACACACTTGCCTCTCTTCTACCGATGGTATCAGGATCCACTGACATCCTAGATGTCACATAAGGCACTCCTGCTCCAGATGGGTCACTAAGGAGATGGGCTCTGAACTCAAAAAGACAGGCTTCAAAAGTTCTTTGATTACTTAATATTAAATAGTCCCTGGGTTTCTCCTAGTATAAAATGCTACATTTTTATCTTAACTGTTAGAAGCTCAATGTTAAATTTTATTCTTAATTATAATAATTCTGGAACCCTAATGCATAACTTGTAAGAAAATCTGTATTCTAGTTTCCACTGTAGTAACAACTTACTTTATATTTTAGGCAAAATATAAATCAGAAATAAAAATATCATGGCTTACCAAAAAATTTCAAATACTGGTTTATACAGATCACTTTTAGCATAATGATAGCTACTAAATCATTTGCATTTTTAGGGAACAATGCTGAGAAGGATAACATTGTCTGCAAATGCATAACCTATTCAACTATAACCATGGCTAATCTAGTATGACTCGCAAATATGCCAGTAGGAGTATGACTACTTGTAGTACACATAAGGAAAAGCGTTTTTTCTAAAACCAACTTATAGGGACACACCTGGGTGACTCAGTTGGTTAAGAGTCTGACTTTGGCTCAGGTCACGATCTCATGGTTTGTGAGTTCGAGCCTCAGCTGGGGCTCTATGCCAACAGCGAGGAGCAAGGAGCCCGCTTCAGACTGTGTGTCCCTTTCTCTCTGCCCCTCCCCCATTCATGCGTGCAGCTTTGCTCTCTTTCTCTCCGTCAGAAATAAACATTAAAAAATAAATAAATAAATAGAATAGAATACAAAAACAACTTATAAATTCTAACTTGGAAATTTCAATCCCATTCCTAAGACATAAACATAAAATACAATATACATACTTTAATATTAATAATCTCGAAACCTTGAAATCATAATTGCAATTTCCCATAAAACATGGACACCTGGGTAGCTCAGTCAGGTAAGTCTGACTCTTGATTTTGGCTCAGGTCATGATCTCATGATTCATGAGTTCAAACATAGAGCCTCCTAGGGATATTCTCTCTCTCTCTCTCTCTACATCTCTCCCCCATTCACATTCTCTTCTTCTGTCTAAAATCATTAAAACAAGAAGACTCATAACATCCACTTTAAGAATGTCTCCAATGCTGATTAAAACTACAACCTACTTGTGTTTAATTCTCCCAGATTGTTAATCAAATAGACAAACTAGTTCACAAGAATGCTGAAACGAAACTCCTAAAACAATCCTCCACTGTATTGTCACTAGCTACACTGTGATGTTTAACACCACCATTTTGGTTCTGCTGGGGCTATATGAATTTAACAGACATCACAAGACAGTCTATCACACAGTTTCAACTAATAAAGAAGATCCAAGGTTTTCTTGCAGTCAGGAAAGCTCTGCTTGTAATAACCATTTGGTAATAGGATGAATGGATAACAAAAGATATAAAATCTTTAAAGGGTCAGACTCTACTTATAAGAAGACTGCCCATAATTCTCTGGGTGCCAGTGAATGACTGATGGCTGGACGAAAACTTATTCCTTAAGCCAACAGATAGAGTCAGACGCTATTCACTTTAACTTCTCACAGAGGCAGAGACAGATGAACGGCTAGTGTTTGGGGGGAGAGTTGAAGGCAGTAGCTTGTATCAAGTTGAAGGAAATAGCATGTATCACACTCCAGCTCTTCCAGAGATTTCTTAGATTTTTGACATCTGTGAATTGATATCCTATACTTACCCATTCAGTAGTTCCTTCGGCTTTATTTTTTTAATTAATTTATTTATTTTGAGAGAGAGAAAGGAGAGATAGCATGAGCGAGCGGGGAGGGGCAGCAAGAGAGAATCTTAAGTGTCTCCGCACGATCAGCACAGAGCCCAATGTGGGGCTCGAACTCACAAACCATGAAATCACGACCTGAGTGAAAGTCAGACGCTTAACCAGCTGAGTCACCCAGGTACCCTTCTACTGAGTAGTTACCTCTTTTTTTCTTTTTTAAATGTCCACTTCTTTTTGAGAGAAAGAAAGAGAGACAGAGCATGAGTGGGGGAGGGGCAGAAAGAAAGGGAGACACAGAATATGAAGCAGTCTCCAGGCTCTGTCTGAGCATCAGTACAGAGCCCAACATGGGGCTCGAACTTGTGAATCCAAGCTGATGATGATCTGAGCCCAAGTCGGACGCTTAACTGACTGAGCCACCCAGGGGCCCCAATAGTTCTTATCCAAGAGTTGTAGCACAATCTCAAAACAAAAATATTCCTAGGGGCGCCTGGGTGGCTCAGTTGGTTGAGCATTGGACTTCGGCTCAGGTCATGATCTCGCAGTTCAGGAGTTCGAGCCCGTGTCAGGCTCTGTGCTGACAGCTCAGAGCCTGGATTGTGCTTCGGATTCTGTGTCTCCCTCGCCCTGAGCCTTTCCCCCACTTGTACTCTGTCTCTCTCTCTCTCAAAAATAAATAAACAATAAAAATTTTAAAGAACATATTTCTCAATATACATGCCTATGTCTACGTGTTATTAGATTTACTCAAAGTCTTCAGGGGAGACTTCAGGCTTGTAAAAAACATTTTGTTAACCTTCCCCACGAGACGGGTTTCACCACCACAATTCTAGCTGAGAGCTAGTGCAGCAACCACATCAGTCTCCTCTCCCATCTGTGTGGCCAACTCCCTCCATCATTTGAGGATTTAGCCAGAAGAGTGACGAATCAAAACTGCATTTAATTCCCCTGGGCAGGGGCAGGACAGGGACTAAATGTAAAGTCAAAATGCAACTTGATTTTATTACTTACAAACTTCTTACTTCCCATCAAGATATTCTAGATTTCAGAGCAGAGTTCAGACTCTTACTTAAGTGGCTCTTTCTGCCAGAATAGGATTATATGTCAGTTAATTATTTGTTCTTTCCTAGCCTTGCCCACTTAATCAACCATCTGCTCACTGCCAATCGGATTTGCTCAGAGTCCTCCTAAAATTGATCTCTAGGCAGGTTTACAACTCACTCTTTCCCTAAGTAACAATTATTATCCCCGAAAATTAAAGACACCTTGTTTAAACATATAAACTGAAGGGAAAACAAAAACAAAAACAAAAAGTCTCTTCTTGTTATTTCCTCTCACTTGCCAAATTGCCAAATCAGCCCACATATTTTTTTTTACTGTTTATTCGTTTTCACAAGAGAGGCAGAGCATGAGCAGGGGAGGGTCAGAGAGAGAGGGAGACACAGAATCTGAAGACAGGCTCCAGGCTCTGAGCTGTCAGCACAGAGCCCGACGCGGGGCTGGAACTTGGGAACTGTGAGATCATGGCCTGAGCCAAAGTCGGTGGCTTAATCGACTGAGACACCAGGCGCCCCGTGGCCCGCATATTTCTGACTGCTCTGCCTTTTCCCTTTCCTGTCTTAAGGCTTAGCTAAAAAGATAAATCCCATTTTTTAAACTTACTTTTTTTTTATCAAATAGGAACTTGTCAACACCATCAATACTTTTTATTGTAAAATGCATTTGTTTTGTTTGAGTTTGAAGACATAGCCAAGGGCAAATTTTGCTTTACTGTGTTATTTTTTAGTAATAAAAAAGCTGGATAGGAAAGAGTATTTGAAAGCATAGTATGTTTTACCTTTAACAAATACAGTGTTTTCACAAATATTTGCCATGAATACATAAAACACAGCTGTATTCTCTAAGACTTCTTTAGAAGTATCCTTATTTAAAGTGAAATCTTAGGGGTGCCTAGGTGGCTCAGTTGGCTGAGCATCCAACTTCGGCTCAGGTTTTGATCTCATGGCTCATGAGTTCGAGCCCCCCATCAGTTTCTGTGCTGATAGCTGGGAACCTGGAGCCTGTTTCGAATTCTGTGTCTCCCTCTCTCTCTGTGCCTCCCCCTAACCCCATGCTCTCTCACTCTCGCTCTCTCTCAAAAATAAATTTTTAAAAATAATAATAAACAAAGTGAAATCTTAGATAACTACGTTATTTCAAAATCTGTGCATCCCAGGAACACTCGAACTTACAAATACGTAAAACTGACCCCACCTGGTCAACCAAGGACGTTCCTACGGGGACTTCAGCAGTGGGAGGTGATGCGTGTCGACGAAAAAGCAGGTGGACCAGCAAGCGGGGCCATCCTCTACCCCCATGTGCAGCTACGACCCCACTGAGAAGCTACACAAGCTTGAGCAGGAGCCACTCTCTGAAGTGGGAGACCTCAAAATGGCACACGGCTGGCAGAGTGGGCCTTTGCTGGATGTCTAGACACGACCTGATCCCAGTGCCCTCATCTTCAAGCCCTGGGGCCTGGAGTGCCCAGCACCTACAACCTGCTGCTTTCCCCGCCCACTTGCACACATCCAAGCTCTCCCTGCTGGGACTGGGGCTCCATCCCTCCTCCCACCTGTGCCCAGCAGCACCCCTTTCCTAAGCCCCTGCAGAGCACTCAGCCTCCATCATCACCTCACTCCCCACTAGACCTTTAGTCCTCTGTGGCCTCGAGACCGCCATCCACTTGTAGGCACGAACAGAGATTTTTCTCTCCGGGGTGGAAGGGAGGCGGGGAGACACCACTTTGCAGTCTGTGGGCACCACCGTTTTCTAGCCCTTCCTGTCTTGGCACTGGAGTTATTTCCATGATGACAGGGCCTGATGTACAGAATTCAGCACGCGCTCGCGTGTCTGCATTGTGTGCAAGCAGCTTCTCTGCTACTGAGATATTCTCACCAAGGCCGGCGCAGTGAAGGGCAGCGTTGCCACTGTTGTCCTCGAGATCTGGATCGGCACCGTGTTCCAGCAGGATAGTTACACTTTTCTCATCTCCACACAGTACAGCCCGTCAGTGCTACACCAAGAAACAAGAGTGTGAGTTCTGGGAACTTCAAGTGAGCATGCCACAGGCTTCACCAACGAGTTTTGTTTCAAGGCAATAAATTCATTTTCATTCCAAGTAATTACATCAAACCCGACTCACACAGACATACCTGCTACTGCACACCTTCATGAGAGCCATCCTGTTCTCAGGATCACAGAGGTTAAGACGCCATTTCCTCTCCACTAGGACAGCGACCATTTCTGAATGGCCATTGGCGCAGGCCAGGTGGAGAGGAGTCCTGAAAGAGGGAGAGGACTTTTTAGGAAACTGCAGTGCACTATCTCAAAAGATGCAATTAATTCAGGAAATTGTAAACATTAAGTAGCATGTTATTCCTAGGCCTTCAAAACAAAGCTTCTGCCTTCCTCTGGAGAAAGTACAATATATATTAGTGAAGACTCATCACATTAAGAAAAGAGCAGCCTACTGGAAGAGAAAGAGCGTGATCTTGGGATTCAGCTTAACATGGGTTTGAATCCTACTTTAACTCTGTCCCTTTCTAGTTATTGCTTAGACTTATCCTCAGTTTCCTCATCAACAAAATGGAGGTAAAAATAGTAGTTGTCTCGGGTCACCTGGCTAGCTCAAGCATGTGACGCTTGATCTCAGGGTCGTGAATTCAAGCCTCACAGTAAGTGTAGAGATTACAAAAAAAAAAAAAAAAAAAAGATAATAATAAAATGAAATAAAATAAAATAAATAGTAGTTATCTCACAAGACCTCATTGTGATGTGGAAATGAGGATCTATGCAAGTGTTGAGAACAGTTCCTAGCACAAATAGCATCTCAATCACTGTTGGAGAAGATGATTATAATTTTTACTACTGCTTTACAAACACAACACTTCAATTAGGTGATGTGGTACAATTATATCTATTTTGCAGATATGTTTTAAGGATTAGCAAGAATAGTGTTTTGTCACATTTTAATATCTCTGACATTGGAATGCAATTGATAATTCAAAATGTCTTACAACTGTAACTGGCAGGATTTTTTAAAACATTTTATTGGTACCTAACACAGTGGGCTGTCATACAATCTTGGTGCCTTACATTACGTGAAATAATGGCATATACAATAGGTCTACTGCAGTTCTAGTCAGATGATTGGCATTCAATAAGTTTTAGTTCTTAAAAGCATTATGGGAAAAGAGGACTAAATTCACCAAAGAAAAAAATTTCAAAGGAATTCTTATGTTGATTTTCAAGATCCGAAAGGAAATTCAGGATTCCAATGACCAAGCACAACTCATTTTATTAAATATTTAGATCTATAGATTGTATGAAAATCAAGTATTTCCAATTATCAATATTAGTTAAATCCTATTCTAAATTTCAAAAGGGCAGGTAAAAGTTATCTTTTACAATTTCCTATCTTCAGGAGCATTGAAAGGAAGGAGGAAAACTTCAGTGCAGTTTTAGTCTTAATACTTCAATTTAAAATTTCTCATCTGGGGCACCTGGGTAGCTCAGTCGGTTGAACATCAACTTCGGCTTGGGTCATGATCTTGCAATTTGTGGGTTCCAGCCCTGCGTTGGGCTCTGTGCTGGCAGCTCGGAGCTTGGAGCCTGCTTCTGATTCTGTGTCTCCCTCTCCTTCTGTTCTTCCCCTGTTCTCTCTCTCTCTCTCTCAAAAATAAATAAGCACTAAAAAAAATTAAAATTTCTCAACTTAGGGGTGCCTTGCTGGCTCAGTCAGTAAAGCATATGACCTTGATCTCACAGTTACAAATTTGAGCCCCATGGTGGGTACAAAGACTACTTAACACTAAAATCCGGTGCAGAGCCTGCTTTGGACCCTCTGTCCCTCCTCTCCCCTTACCCTGTGCCCTGGCTCATGCTTTTACTCTCAACAATAAATAAACATTTAAAACATAAATAAAATCAAATCTGGGGCAGCTGGGTGGCTCAGTCTGTAAAGCATCCAACTCCTGATTTTGGCTCAGGTCATGATCTCATGTTCACTGGATCAAGGCCCCTGTCTTGACGCTTTGGAAAGTCTATTTGGAAAGTCTCTTTGAAAAGTTCCTGCTTTCAGCACAGGGCCTGCTTGGGATTCTCCCTCTGCCCCTCCATCCCCCTCCCCCCATCCTCCCCCTCGATAAATAAATAAGTAAATTTATTTTTTTTAATTTTATTTATTTTTTTACTTTATAAAGTTTCATATTTTTTAACATATGCAATTATTTTCCATCATTTACAATACAGTAGTTGCAATGACACTCCAAACAGAAAAGCAAAGTAAAAAATCAAAACACCAACTTCTGTTTCATGTAATTAGACTTATACAGAAATTAGAAAGTTAAGTAACAACTAGTTAATCACCTAATTTCACAGCTATCTGAAGTGGCAATCGCTATATAGCAGCTTATCTATGATACATTCAAGATAAATTATACAATATATTACTTGTTCATAGGCTACAACACAGCCTGCTTAATACCTTTCCTTAAATTCCACCTCTATACTACAATATGTTTGAGGTCCATGCAAAAAAGTAGCTACCTTTTATGTAGGAAATGGATGATTAAGTCTTTGGTGTTGTAAAAGCAACTTCATTTAAACATAACCACCCCCACCACCAAAAAAAAGAAGAGGAAAAAAAAAGTAAAGAAAATAATAAGGGA
>NC_043709.1:11851476-11858298 GCF_006229205.1 Suricata suricatta | reverse complement strand
ATTGACGGATTTGCGAATATTGAACCAGCCCTGTAACCCAGGGATGAATCCCACTTGATCATGATGGATAACTCTTTTTATGTGCTGTTGAATTCGATTTGCTAGTATCTTATTGTGTATTTTTGCATCTGTATTCATTAAGGGTATTGGTCTGTAGTTCTCTTTTTTTGCTGGGTCTCTGTCTGGTTTGAGTATCAAGGTGATGCTGGCTTCGTAGAATGAGTTTGGAAGTTTTCCTTCTATTTCTATTTTTTGGAATAGTTTGAGAAGAATGGGTATGAGCTCTGCTTTAAATGTCTGGTAGAATTCCCCTAGGAAGCCATCTGGCCCTGGGCTCTTATTCGTTGGGAGATTTTTGATAATGGATTCGATTTCTTCACTGGTTATTGGTCTATTCATGCTTTCTATCTCTTCCTGTTTGAATTTTGGCAGTGCATGCGCATTTAGGAATTTGTCCATTTCTTCTGTGTTGTCCAATCTGCAAAGTCTTGACTAGTAGGAACAAGAGGTCTAGACACTAGAACTATACATGTTTTCTCTCTCCTAAGCCTTAGGCAGACTACCAAAAAAAAAAAAAAATCAAGTAATTAAGAGATTTAAAAAATTCAGATACATAAAAAGAGCCATTACCAGATAAAAATGGGTTTTTTAAGAGTCCATAATTGCCAAACAGCAGAACAAAGAGAATCAGATGAGTTCGTCTTAGAGAATGTGGAAAGAGAAAGAAAAAGCCTTAAATCAAATGACATCAATGAGAAGGGACAGCTTGACAAAAAGCAAATATGAGGTTATTGGTGGAAATCATATTTCATCATATGCGGTTTGGGAATGTGGCATTCCTATGTAGAACTTCAATGATTTCTTTTCAGCACCCTGTTATCAAAACCTCACAAAGCCACTCGGGCTTCTGTCCTTGACTTTGGTTCTCAAAAAAAGGGAAAGTGTCATAAGATATTTCTATTTTGACACAGCTTACATTACAAATATAACAATATAAGCAAGGAAAAAGTGGATAATTATTAGAAAAATATTTATAATCACTAAAAGATAGGACTATGACTTCTGTTTTGTTATCCTCCCAAATATGAACGGGGTCAAAGTAACTTCCCATTGGTTTTTTGCATTAGTGCTTGAACTTTCAGAAGACCCTCGGCAAAACCAGTTTTAAATGCGTCTTGGTGAGCTTCAGGTATATTTTTGGTCTTCATGAGTTTGTCCAAATTCTCAACATCTGACCCTCTGTCCTCAAAAGGAACCCTTAAATACAAAAACAACACATCAGTATTGATTGACTATATAGATAACACTGCCCCAAAATATAATAACTCACAAAAAAATTCATTCAAAGAGTCTAGAATTTTTCATTTTTATTGTCCATGTGAAGAATTACACTTAATACTCAACAATACATTAATCAATGGCTAGAAAACTAACTTTGGACCTTACACTTGCATCAATCAATCCATATAAAGAAACCCTTTGTAAATCACTATACTGAGGGGCGCCTTGCTGACTCAGTTGGTTAAACCTCCAACTTCAGCTCAGGTCATGATCTCACAGTTTGTGGGTTCAAGCTCTGTGTCAGGCTCTGTGCTAACAGCTTGGAGCCTGGAGCCAGCTTCGGATTCTGTGTCTCCTTTTCTCTTTGTCCTTGCTTGCACTCTCTCTCTCCCAAAAACAAACAAACAAACAAACAAGAATACTATAGTGAAAACAATAGGTCACAAGTGGACTTAGGGTTCTAATGGTTTGATGGTCACACTCCTTTATCTCTCATAGAGGAAAAACCTCATCAATTTATTAAATGTTTACTGAGCATCTTTTATATACTTGGCCTTGTAGAAGTACTGAAAATGTGAAGATAAATAACCAATGATCTGAATGTTCTCACAAATTACCAATTTTTTGAAATTATTTTGTTATAATGTTAAAGTTCTAGGTATGGTAAAATAATTGCTACCTCAGGAAGTCAGGAAAGGCATTAGAAAGACTAGGATTTCTAAATTTTTTTAATTTCTAAATTTTTTTATTTATTTATTTTTAAATAGCTTATTGTCAAATTGGTTTCTATACAACACCCACTGCTCTTCCCCACAAGTGCCCTCCTCCATCACCACCACCTCTTTTCCTCCCTCCCCCTTCCCCTTCAATCCTCAGTTCGTTTTCAGTATTCAATAGTCTCTCAAGTTTTGCATCTCTCTCTGTCTTCCCAACTCTCTTTCCCTCTTCCCCTCCCCCTGGTCCTCCATTAGGTTTCTCCTCTTCTCCTGTTAGATCTATGAGTGCAAACATATGGTATCTGTCCTTCCCTGCCTGACTTATTTCGCTTAGCATGACACCTTCAAGGTCCATCCACTTTCCTACAAATGGCCATATTTCATTCTTTCTCATTGTCATGTAGTACTCCATTGTGTATATATACCACATCTTCTTGATCTGCTCATCAGGTGATGGACATTTAGGCTCGTTCCATGTTTTGGCTATTGTTGACATTGCTGCTATGAACATTGGGGTACATGTGCTCCTATGCATCAGCACTTCTGCATGCCTTGGGTAAATCCCTAGCAGTGCTATTGCTGGATCATAAGGGAGTTCTATGGATAGTTTTTTGAGGAACCTCCACACTGTTTTCCAGAGCAGCTGCACCAGTTTATATTGCCACCAACAGTGTAGGAGGGTGGATTTCTAATTTTTTTTTAATGTTTTATTTTTATTTTTGAGAAGGAGGGCAGAGAAAAAGGAGATCTGAAGTGGGGTCTGCACTGAGAGCAATGAACCCAATGTAGGGCTCAAAGTCACAAACTGTGAGATCATGACCCAAGCCAAAGTTGAGTGCTTAACTGACTAAGCCATCCAACACCTCAAGAACAGCTTCTAAACCACAGGAAATACAAAGTGTAAACAACTTGATGGAGCCATGAAATAACAGTCTTCAGTGCTTAAGAACTAACAGCCTTCAGTGCTCAAGAACTACAAACAATTTGTATAACAGGACTTAAAAATGCCAAAAGAGGAGTAGGGTAGAGGTTCAGAAGGAATCCCATACTGAAAGATAAGGACAGAAAAATAGTAGGCAGGGGCCAAATGATGAAATGCCCTGTGAACTATGGCACGAATCTGACAATAAAGCAGAAGAATACAATTATGACATTAATACACTTTAGAATGGTGGGTGGGTGGCAGTCTGGAGGCTAGACTGAAGGTAGCAAAACTAAAGGCAAGGAGATCGAATACATGTATATTAGAGTCACTTGAGCAATAGTTGTTAAAGTCTATCTATACAGTGGAATTGGGGATGAAAAGAGACAGGCCCAAGAAATATTTACGAGGCTGGATGAATAGGATTTTAGTGATTAATGGATGTAAGGGGAGAGACAAGATGAACAAATCAAAGTTGTTCATCAGGTTTCTAGCTTGAGTGGATGCTATTCATGAACACAGAGAACACACAGCAGGTGCAGGTGGGGAGGGAAAAGGACAAAGGGAGATGTCTGATAGACCTATGGAGAGATATGATTGGAACTCAGAAAAGACGTAGGTGTAATGACTTAACGCAGGTTATTCATCTTGTAGAAATCAATTGGCCAATAAAAGAAGTCAGATAACGAAGGTTCTCATTTTAATAATTTGAGATTTATTGCTTTTTCGAACAACAAAAAGAGGTCTAATTACCTTTACAAATGATGGCGCTATATGCTGTGTTTCTGCTAATCTTTCCGAGGTGGACTGTAGATGCCATGTTCTTGAATTCAAAGTTTTAAAACCTCAAGACTGTATAAAAACTGAAGAAATAATATCACATTTACTTCTCATTGTAAATTTTTATAAGAAAAATGCCTAAGATTTAAAACTGACACCAAGTCATGCAAAGTGAAATAAGTCAGGTAGAGAAGGACAGATACCGTATGTTTTCACTCATAAGTGCAACAGGAGATTCTTCACAGAGGACCATGGGAGAAGGGGAAAAATAGTTAATGAGAGGGAGGGAGGCAAACAATAGAGATGTATACTGAGAACAAACTGAGGGCTGATGGGGGTGGGGGACAGGGGAAGGGTGGTGATGGGAATGGAGGAGGGCACTTGTGGGGCTGAGCACTGGGTGTTATATGGAAACCAACTTGACAATTAACTATATTAACATAGACGTATCAGAAAAAAAATAAAACTGACACCAAGCCTCTACATCCTCATTTACTATATCATTTTTTAACATAGTCCTTTGCCTGACACTTCACTATACTAGTAATTAAGTCACCAAAATGGATTGAATCTATAAATTAACAGTTTCTTGGTAATTTTAAAAAGTTTTTAAAAATCCCCTGATGAGTATCAAATACAAGTCACTGTCGAATTCCTCAAACCCCATTCCCACTCCCCAGGAGTAACCAACTAACAATTTCATGGCTACACTTCTATGTATTTTAACACATGCTCTTTCTATAAAAATAGTAGATGATTTTTGGCAATTATCTTCTTTCACTTAACACTATATCATAGACATTTTTTAGAACAGGTCAGACAATGCATTCAATTTAGTGACTGTTAATATTTTTCAATTTATCGGTGTAGAGCAATTTGAATATTCAACTACTTTTCTACTACAGACGGCAGCTGTTTCCTGTTTTCTTACTGCTAAAAATGCAGCAGTTATAATTCTTGTACATATCATCTTTTAGCACATGTAGACTAAATTCTTAAAGGTGCAGCTGTGAGGTGTGAATTACTTAACACTAAGACGTTCTGCTCTAGAAGGCTGTTATGGATTTATATGACCACCGATGAATAGAAGTATCCTTTTCTCCACATCCTTTGCTACCGCAGTTAATAGAAATGTTTTCAATGTGGAAAAATCTGATCATCAAACAGTAGGGTCTTGTTTTAATTTGCATTTCAGGTCACGAGGGGAAATTTTGAAGAAAAAATTTCTTTCGTTGAATATTTTATTTCTGTAGCAAATTGGTCCTCATGACCTTTCGCGTTTGCATTTGTAAAAGAATGTATGTTATATTTATAAACTTTAAGTCATATGTATTTGAAATATTTATTTTAACATCTTGGTCTTTTGATGTAACAATTTATAAAGTTAGTGTAGCCTTATCTTTTCATCTTTAGTGTTTTCTGCACTGTGTTTTGATTCGAGACCTTCACCCCCAAACTGTGATTTCAAAAGGAGTCTACTGACTTATAATTTTTTTGTTCATACCTTTACCTATTTGGAACTTTTTTAAAATTTTAAAAATTTTTAAAAAGGATCTGATTCCCCTCTTGTTTAGGCCCAAGTTTATTTGTTTATTTTATTTGCTTACAAGTAATCTCTTGAACTTGGGACCCCATGATTAAGCCAGATAGGCACCACATTTTACTAAGCCCAAGTTTCTTTCTTTTTTTTTCTTTTTTTTAATAGAACTTATTGTCAAATTGTCTTACATACAACACCCAGCGCTCATCCCAACAAGTGCCCTCCTCAGTGCCCATCACCCATTTTCCCCTCTCCCCCACCCTCCCATCAACCCTCAGTTTGTTCTCTGTATTTAAGAGTCTCTTGTGGTTTGCCTCCCTCCCTTTCTGTTTGTAACTCTTTTTTCCCCTTCCCTTCCCCCATGGACTTCTGTTAAGTTTCTCAAGTTCCACATGAGTGAAAACCTAGGATATCCATCCTTCTCCGACTGACTTATTCCACTCAGCATAATACCTTCCAGTTCCATCCACGTTGCTGCAAAAGGCATGATTTCATTCTTTCTCATTGCCAAGTAGTATTCCTTTGTATATATAAACCACATCTTCTTGGTCCATTCATCAGTTGGTGGACATTTGACAGGATATAGAAGAGATAGCAGCGCTCTCATGCCCCCTGTGGCATTATTCACAAGAGCCAAAACATGGAAACAGCCTAAGTGTGTCAACAGATGAATGATAAAGAAGATGTGGTATGTAAGTGTGGAATATTAGCCACCCATGAAAAAGAAGGAAATCCTGCCATTCACCGCAACATGGCTGGACCTTCAGGGCATAATGCTAAGTGAAATAAGCCAAAGAGAAAAACAACTACTGAATGACATCACGCATTCATGGGACCTGTAAAGAAAGTCAGACTCATAGAAACAGTAGAAAAGCAGTTTCCAGGGGCTAGGGGGTGGAGGAGATAGGGAGAGTTTGGTAAAAATGGTACAAACTTTCAGGTAAATGATATATAAGGTCTGAGGATGTGATGTATAACATGGTGACTACAGTTGATAATACCTCTTTCAGTGTATGGTGTCAGAGAGTGGTCTAGTTTCATTCTTCTGCATGTTGCTGTCCAGCTCTCCCAGCACCACCTGTTAAAGAGGCTGTCTTTTTTCCATTGGATACTCTTTCCTGCTTTGTCAAAGATTAACTGGCCACACATTTGTGGGTACAGTTCTGGGTTCTCTGTTCTATTCCATTGGTCTATGTGTCTGTTTCTGTGCCAATACCATACTGTCTTGATGATGACAGCTTTGTAGCAGAGGCTAAAGTCTGGGATTGTGATGCCTCCCATTTTGGTTTTCTTCTTCAATATTACTTCGGCTATTTTCAGGGTCATTTGTGGTTTTATACAAACTTTAGGATAGTTTGTTCTCACTTTGAGAAGAATGCTGGTGCAACTTTGATGGGGACTGCATTGAATGTGTAGATTGCTTTGGGTAATAATGACATTTTAACAATGTTTATTCTTCCGATCCATGAACAGGGAATGTTTTTCCATTTCTTTGTTTCTTCTTCAATTTCCTTCATAAGTTTTCTATAATTTTTATCATACAGGTCTTTTACATCTTTAGTTAGGTTTATTCCTAGGTATGT
>NC_043709.1:11812763-11851376 GCF_006229205.1 Suricata suricatta | reverse complement strand
CCATCTATCCCAACTCGTCACTTACCTGAGCCAGCAAGTCCCCCATTTCATTAATCCAGCTGGGTAGGTTTTCTGCCACTTGCAGAGGAGAGACAGCCAGTCATCTGGCCCCCCCGTTTGGTGTCCTCAGAGCACCTTGCACTTTCCCCGTGACAACTCTAGCACCCTTGCTTATTAGGGTCATATCTGACTCTCTGACCAAAACTGAAGTCCTGCGAGAGCAGGGTATCTGCCTACACCCTCCCAAACCAGTGAGGGCTCCCTCCCTCCCATCCCTGGGGTCTCCACACAGGTGACCCCATGGAGAGGTCTCCCCTGACCATCCTGTCTAAAACAGCCCCTCCCATGATGCTCTGCTTCTCAGGCCACGTGGCTTGTCTGCAGAGCATCTCTCCTGTCGACTGAAAACATTGCCTGTAGATTACATTTTTGTTAGTTTCCCGTCTGTCTCCTGGGAGAATGTAAACTAATGTAACTCACGTAGAGGGAGCAGGGACCTTGTTCTTCGGGGTCTGCACTGCAGGGAGCAGAACCCAGTAACCATGGTGAGCGAGTGTGTCTTGTCGGCACCGGAATCAGAAAGGATAACGGATGCGATCAGCTTAACAAAGCGCCTAGGTGAGGTTAAGGGCTCCGTCATGGTTAGCTGCTCTTTCTACCACCCCTGTCACTGGAATGACCCCCGAGTGCTCACCACCCCCTCCCCCCGACTCTGCACCAAGCACAGTGAGTGACACAGCTCAGAGCTGTGAGCTCTAGAGGTATTCTTTCACTTAAGCTGCACAACATCCAGAGGTAGATATTATTCTCATCTCTGGTTTACACATAAGAAAGGGAGGCCCTGAGAGGTAAATGAACTTGACCATGGTCACACAGCTAAGTGGCAGAGCCAGGGATGGAATTGACCATGTGTGGCACCTGCATCCTTCACATTAAACAGATGTGCCTTGTGGAGATAAGCAAGGCAGAGTCTCTGCACCCCGAGAGTGGACCAGAGACGTGAAACGGAATGAGTGCCCACACATAATATTTAATTCATTCCCTAATCATTGCATCTGGGGGGATGGAGACCACTCTGGGGCACAAAAGCCAAACTTACAGTCTCCTCTCCATGCCGGGCATGGCCTTACCCTCATTTAAGCTAACAAGTCACGTAAGCCATAATTTTAGCATCCTGTAACTCCAGAGGCTCCAGTGGAAAGGCAGCCTTACCCAAGATCTTTTCCTTCAAGGACTGAGAGGGGAGGAGGTGAGAGTGCAGAGAGGGAGGCAGGAGCCAGACTGCCACTTACATTCAAGATTATACTTGAACTCATTTATGAAGTGTCACATGGAAAATGGGCCTTTAAACGGCAGCCAATGCTCCTTTGCACTCCCATTTCTCTTCTCCCTGTGGTTGAGAAGTGTCTCCGCTGCACCCTCTCTCCCAGCTCACCTCTGAGCAGTGGACAGGCACGCTCCAGAGGCACCAAGAATTAAATCAAAATTACATTTCTCTTGCTGTCTGTCAGGCAAGTGAAACAGTTCACTCTCATTGGCTCCCAGAGGCCCAAGGGGCCAGAGGAGGGTTAATAATAATAACACTGCGTCTTCACAGACCACTGTTCAGCAAGGAGCGCCTGCAAATATTACCTTGCCGCAGCCCGTATAATTAACGGGAAACTGAGCTTTCAGTCCTAAGTCACAGGCTGGAGTGAGGCCCCTGAGGTTAGTGAAATCCGAAAGCTGCTTCTAAGAATAGTTAGATCAAAGGGTTAGCCCACAGGCCCTCCCTCCTGTCTGAAGGTCTCAGAGCCCCACTTATAAGATCAGCTCAACAAGGATAAAGGCAAAGGGGCTCTATCAGTTAGCGAAGCTCTGCTGCTGGAAACAGAACACCTGAATAACACACGCAAACAGGGGGCTGCCAGAATTGTTCCAGTGGCTCGGTGACGTAAGGGCAGTGTCCATGCAATTTTCTTGTCCTTTCCCTCATAGTTATAAAATGGCTGCAACAGCTCCAGGCATCATGCCCACATTCCAGGCAGGATGAAAGGCACAGGAGAGTAAGGACAACTCTACCTAGCCCTTTTACCAGAAGAGCAAAAGTTTTCACAAAAACCTCAACCCCATCCCCCAGCAAACTTCCATTTACATCTCATTGGCTAAAATGGAATCACATCCACACACCTCGCTGTACTCTAGGTCTCTCACCGGAGAAAAATATTGGGAGGAGGTGCTGGATAAACCAGCTAACAGTGCAGGGTTGTGGAATGAGCACTGACCTGGGAGTCAGGTGATCAGGCTCTTCTAACTCCTGGGTCGATGACCTCAGTTTCCTCACCTATGAAATGAGAAGCCTTGAACCCGATGACCTATAGCTCTGACACTGAGTCAGTGTATGACTTCTACAGAAATAGCAGGGGCTGCCCCAGAAAGGCAATGGGCTATAATCCCCAGTTCCTTGCTCCATTCTGAAATTATAGCCCCCAGTGCTGGAGGCCCTAGAGCCTGGTCTAAGAAGAAAAGAATTGTGGCCATGAGGAAATCAGAGGGACTGGAGGGTCAAGACTTCTGGGCTCCTTTCCTTGTTCATACTGCTAAACCCCCAAGGGTTGGGTGTGTCCAGGATATAATCTTCCAACTGAAAGTCATATAACCTAAACTAATAGTAAGAGCAATAACAATAATGCAAAGCATTGAGTGTAATTTTGCTATGCACCAGACACTAAGCTAAGAGCCTCACCTCCATTATCTTTTCAGATCCTAAAAATGTCATATTGTAGGTGTTATAAAAGCCCATTCAACAGATGAGTAAACTGAGGTTCCAAGGCATGCCCTTGCCTAGCATCACATAGCTATGAAGTGGAGGAGCTGGGGTTCACCTGCATTGATCCTCTACCCATCTGTTGTCTTGCTCTCCTTAATTCCATAAGAATTAAGTATACACTGTCCTCCTCTAAAAAAAAAAAAAAATCGAATCTGAGACATTACATGGTTGGCCTAAAGTGACCAGTTGGTCAAATCAGAAGAGCAGTCACTCTGGGCCACACTCTTCCCACAATGCCATTCTGTGCAGGAGCATGCCTGGGCAAAAGCCTCTGGGAGACTTCTCACCTTTGGAGCTGTCCTGTATGCGTCCTGCCAGTATGGAAGGTTCCAGAAAACCCATCCGTGTGGACCCTGGTTGGCCTTTCCTGTTAACTCTGGAATTTGCCTTCAAAGTAGTAGCCTGGGAGGGGCATCCTGAGTGGCTTTTGCTCCTTTGGGGGATTCCCATAGAAGGCAGGGGTGTCTGAAGAGCTGGAGGTTGACTACCAATAGTCTACCTAGGCGACTGTTTTGGGGCTCAGTTTGGGCAGTGATGGGTGCACGGAGACGGAGGCTTTGAGCTCCACAGCCCCCCTCTGTGACTCTCGGTTCCTATAGAAGGCAAATCGGGTGACAGCCACAGCTTCCCAGAAGATAAACCGCCAGCACACTGGTCTGAGGAATTGTGGAAGCCTGGCTGTTTGGGGCCACCATTTACAGCTGTGCAGTGTGCATATTCCCTGCCAGATACGGTGGCCCTGCGAGCCCCCTTACACCCTGCAGCGGATCCATGGCTGGGCCACACTCAGTTCCCGGGTGGAGGAGACAGGAGCACTTCCTGTGAGGACGCAGTGTCACCTGGGCTGCCCTCAGGAGTCAAGAGGAAGCTCAGGAGATCTGCATGGCCCATGTCAACCCCCCTGCTACAGTGTATATATCCCCACCCGCAAGTCCAGAGTGTCCCTGAACAAGGCGGGCTTCTGGCAAGACCCCACCTCCCTCTCCCCTGGCCCGACACGCACCAACTCACGACGGCAGGGCTCCTCCCATTATCCCCTTATCCCCATTTGCGTCAGTCTCCATGAGCAGCCCAGGACCTCCAGCCCACTCTCATCCTCTAGATTGTTCTTCACTCGGTCTACAGATGGAGAGCCCCCTTCCCTACTTTATTTTTCTCCACAGCCCTCACCCCCGCTATGAAACTCTGTTTTACTTATTGATTTGTCCACGCTCTGCCTCCCACATCATGAAAGGAAGTTCCATGGAGGCAGGGATATCACTGCCTTGTCCTCAGTGTCTTGAAGGGTCCTGATACACAGGGGAACAGGGGGGAATATCGACACACAGTTGTCAAACAAATAAACCAATGAGTGAATGGTGAATGAGCGCAGTAACGGTTGCCTATCTAAACGCAGCCTACAGAAACGTGAGCCTTCTCTTATTTTACATCACGAAACGTGCAGAGGTCAGTCGCTCCCAGGATGGATAAACTGGCAGCTCCATGATGTGAGTGAGCCAGATCGTTTCTGGGAGGTTCTCCCGGCTTGCCCATCATGCTTGCAACACAGCTGCCCCAGCTCAAAGCATCCCTTCAGCTCTCGATACCCTCCAAAGGGCAGGCAGGAGCAAGTCTCCGTGGCCACCTCCAATCCTTTTTAAGAACGAGGAAAAAGTTCCCAGAAGCCCCCAGCAGCCTCACTGGACAATTTGCATCAGCCCGCCATTGGCGGGCAGATCTGGAGGACGCGTTCCGTTACACCAATCAGCGTTCAGCGCCGCCCCCCACACTGGGGAGAGGCCGGGAAAGTGAACTGAGCTTGAACGCTGTAAGAAGGGAAGCAGGCAGGGGAGGACCGGCAGGGAGGACTCCTGGGGAGCCGTCTCCACCTGGTGCTCCCGGCACATTGCTGCCTCTCACTCTTCTGGGCCCCTCACAAGGCCCTCGTAAAGGAGGATGGCCAAGAGGGCACTCGTGTCACCAGGTCCCCAAGGAGGGTGCCTCGCGTAGAGGACCCCTTTCCTTGGGCGAGCCCGACATCACTCCCTCCTTCTCCCCGCCCCCCATATATACCTTATGCTTTGCCACATCATTACTTTCATTCCGCCATAAACATAAGCCCTCTCCTCCATCAGGCAGAGCAATGAGGGAAGCTGGGTTTCCCCACCCCCCTCTTGTTACAGCCAGCGACCAAGCTCAGGGATAGGAGGGCAATCATCCTTTGGGATAGCGATGCTCATGGCTGTCACTGAGCACGGGACCCAGTGCGTAGCTGACGCCCACCCCTTGGTGCCCACTGAGTGAGTGCCAGTTCCATGACTCAAAACGGTACACAACGACTGAGTCAGAGGGACAGTAAGGGAAAAGGGAATGGCTGAAGCCAGGACCAAAGGGGGTTCATCATTTCCATCCAATGGGAATGTGATTGATGTGGAAAGGATGTGTTCAACTTCATTTTCCCCAGGCCCAGCAAGGGAAATACGGCTAATTCCCCCCAAATACGGCTGGCCCAGCCTCCGCCCCAACAGCTCTCGGCTGGACTGCTTCAAACGGCCTAGGGCTCCATATGTCCATGGAGTCCTGAAACCAAAATGCCAGGGCCCCTCGGCTCAACCTGTCCCACAGTCACAGGTCTGGTTCATATTGGGCATTCGCAAGCCTGAGCTATGATTGTGATAGAATTGTATGGACCCCAAGACGAACCTTAAGGGATAATAAAGCACTGTCGTGAAACATGGGGGGGAAATAATAAAGCAAGCTCTGTAAAACCCAGCTGCCTGGGACCCGCCTAGACACAGTACTGCACGCAACCCAGACTTCCAAGAAGTCTCTGCACTGTGATTTTTTTCTTTCAACAAGTAACGTAACTCCTACACGAAGTCTCTCCCAAAACCTCTGAATAAAGAACTTGTGTTTGTAACACACAGCAACCTCTCAGGCTCCTCGGCCAGGAGGCCCTCAGTATCTCCCATGTAGTGCCCCTAAGAGGCTCTTCTCGCCTCCTCCAGACTCCCCCTAACTCTCCCCCATCTCAGTCCGGCTGCCTCGTCTCCCTTACATCTTCTCGCACCTTCCAGATGGGTTCTTCTGGCTCCCAGCTGTACCTCTCTGCACTTGCTTCACTTCCTAGCATTAATCAAGCCAGCCAGCCTGAGTGACCGTTTCTGCCCCGACTCATTATCTCAGCCCTGCACAAGGGCCGAATGATCGATGGGACCAAGACAGAGCCCCCTGGGCAGTGGGGAACAGGGGCGGGGGGAAGGGGGAGGTGGCCTGTCACATGGTAATCTATGTTCCTGTCCCAATCACAACGCAGAAGTTTAGAGAGCCTCTCACACCAGTGTTGTGTCTAGGAGTCCCTGGTGAAGGACATGGTGAACAAACACACACACACACCCTTCCTCCTACATCCACGGTGGCTTTTCATGACTTAAGAAGCAGTTTCTCCTTAGATGGTCTCATCTAATCCTTATAACAAGCCTGTGAGGTGACCATTCTGCTTGTCCCATTTTATGGATGAGAAAATTAAGAATCAGAGAAATAGAGTGGTTTGCCAAAGGTCAGAGCCAGAAAGAGACCTAGAACAATCCTGGCACACTAGCTTTTGCATAAACGGATGCACACATGTGTGGATGGATGGATGGATGGATGGATGGATGGATGGGCGGATATATGAATGGCTCCCAATGTTTCACCACATCACATCATCCCCAAGACAAATGCACTTCTAAGAACTTCCCCCAAAGATCTCTTCTCTGAATTTCCTCCTCACATCATTGCTCCCCTTGCTAAGATGGCAGAACTGGATGGAAGGTGATTCCCTGACAGAACTCCAGAACCGATTTTGACAGTGGTGCTGGATTCACCCTGAAACCCTATAATCAGGCCCCACCCTAGAGCCCTCCTCTCCCCACAACCAATGCCACAAGGCAACCAATGTTCCTGCTAATGGTCAGACACAGAGTGAGGACTGAGCCTCGCTCAGCAGGATGGATCTAAGCTCTTAACACTCAGAGTGGGGGCCCCAGGCTCAAGCAGCATCACCACCATTGCCCAGAAGCTTGTCAAAAATGCAGAATCCCTGGCCCCGCCCTGGACTGACTGAATCCAAATCTGTATTTTAACAAGATGCCCAGGAGACCCAACAAGTGTAGCATAAGCCTCAGTCTTCCTTTAGGATACAGTTTATGGTCACCCTGCTCTTAGCCTGACCCTTCCCGTCTGCTTCACTTCTGGAATTAGAGCTTGCCTTGCCTCCGAGAGAGATTCCTACCTACACTCCACTTCTCCTAACTGCATCCCTGGTTACCAGCATTGTTCCCTGTGATGAAATGTTTTGAGGGGACCCCTGCCAACCAGCCCCAGGCTCTCAGGGGCTACAAGCCCCAGTCTAAAATCTTGCAGTCTTGTCAGAAGAATAAAGTATGAGGGGCACTTGGGTGGCTCAGTCAGTTAAGCGTCCAACTTCAGCTCAGGTCATGATCTCACATTTTTTTTTCAAAATTGTAACCATTGTTCAACTGGCTGGTGACAAAACAGTTCCAAGGTCTGTCTTCAAGGAGCTTCAGTCTAGTAGGTTAAGAAGACAACAGAGGGGCGCCTGGGTGACAGTCGGTTAAACTTCCGGATTCAGCTCAGGTCATGATCTCACAGTTCATGGGTTTGAGCCCTGCATTGGGCTCTGTGCTGACAGCTAGCTCAGAGCCTGGAGCCTGCTTCAGATTTTGAGTCTCCCTCTCTCTCTGACCCTCCCCTGCTCACGCTGTCTCTCTCTTCTCTCAAAAATAATACATTAAAAAAAAAAGACAATTGACAGGGGCACCTGGGTGGCTCAGTCAGTTAAACATCCAACTTCGGCTCAAGTCATGATCTCACAGTTCATGGGTTTGAGACCCGCATCAGGCTGTGTGCTGACAGCTCAAAGCCTGGAGCCTGCTTCGGATTCTCTGTCTCATTCTCTCTCTGCCCCTCCCCTACTTGTGCTCTGCCTCTCTGTCTCTAAAATAAATGTAAAAAATTAAAAAAAAACAAAGAAGAAAAAAGTATGATCTTGTATATCTCTACGTCACAGATAGACTTTGGAATTAGAAAGACATGGGTTTGAATCCTTCATCTACTCTCAGGTGACGTAAATTGCAAACTCACCAAGTCCTACCCATAAAATAAAAGCACTTCTCAACCTCCAGTGCAGGATTTGTCTGAGCATTCTGTGGATCACAGAATTAAAAGCCATTGGCCCAAGGTAGGTGTTCAGTAAAAGTTCTCCTTCTGTGCCCCTCCCCTAGATGGCCGTGTCCACCCTTCAGATAAGCCTCCATCATCCCGACACCGTGAGTCAGAGATCACTCCCCAAAATTTGTTACGACGCTCCAGGCTACAGGTAATAAAAGCTCTGACTGAACGTGGCTTAGATGATAAGGAATTTATTATCTCACATAACAAGTAATCCACAGTCTAGAAGTAGTAAAGTCAGCGCTTCAATACCACCTTCGAGGACCCAGGTGCCTGCCTACTTCCTATCCTGGCATCTTTAACACACCTTAAAGGCCCACGAAGGCTGCAGCACCTCCGGCCGTCACATAACACATTCAGAGAAAAAGGAGTTTCCTGCCATGTATCTTTTTTTTTTTTTAAGCTTTCCAGAATAAAAAACAGATTTCCTTGAGCCAAGATTGGACTATACATCTATAAGTAAACTATTCACTGGTCAGGCCAGTCCTGGTCTCCTCCATGGGGCTAAGAAAGGGCCCAGCCTCTAACAAAGCACATAGGTTCACCGGGCAAGGAAACAAGGTAGAGGAAGCTTTTGGCCGACGAACCAACAGCATCTGCCACATATCTGCTTCGCCAGTGGCACTGCCCACCACTACCTGCTGCTCTGAAGTGCCATTCACGCTGATGGCCACATTCTCAATATCCCCATTCCGCCTGCAGCACTGGTTCTCAAATTCATGTGTGCCTTGGAATCGCTTGGTGAATTTTTTTTTTAATACTGATGCCTGGCTCTCCATCCCAGGGATTCTGAGCTTGGGAATTATTTAAATCTCCTAAGATGAGCTGACTTTTTCTTAATTTATTTATTTTGGGGAGAAACAGAGAGAGAGAATCCCAAGCAGGCTTCAGGCTCAGCATGGAGCCCAATGTGGAACTTGATCCCACAACTCTGGAATCATGACCGGAGCTGAAATCAAGAGCTGGATGCTTAAAGTGACTGAGCCACCCGGGCACCCCATAGATGAGCTGATGCTTGAGAACCACTTGTCTACACTGGCAGCTCTCAACTTTTAAAGTGCATCAGAACTGTCCCAGCATTTCTGATTCAGGAGTTCTGGGGTGGGGCTTGAGGGTTTGCATTTCTAATTTCTAACAGGTTCCCAGGGGATCCTGATGGTACTGATCCAGAGACCTCAGGTGGAGAATCACTGGTCTGTATTAGTGCTTTTTAAACTTCAATGGGCATATTTGTCACTTGGAGAATCCTGTTAAAATGTAGATGCAGGTCCACCAGGTCCGAAATGGGACCAGGAGTTGCCTTTCCAACAGGATCCCAGGAGATGCTCACAGCTCAAAGTACATTACAGGGTCAAGAGCAGACTTTAGCAAACAGGGCCCACAGGCCAAATCCAGGCCAGTGCCTGGTTTTTGTAAATAAAGTTTTATTAGAACACCACCTCACTCATTGATTTACCCATTGTCTATGGCTGCTTTTGCAGCATCAGAGTTGAGTGATTGCAATAGAGACAACATGGCCTATAAAGCCAAAAATATTCACTGTCTGGTACTTTACCCAAAACATTTACAGACCCTGGTCTCGAACGATCACTGATTTTCAATTTGGCTGTATGCTAGAATCACCTGGAGTCTTTAAAGCTACTGATCCTATTCGCAGAGATTCTAACGTTACTGGGATGGGGGTCAGTCTGGGCATCCGGATTTTTATAAACTTCCCAAATGGTTCTACCGTGCGCTCGGGAATCGCTGGCCTCCTGGACGCCCTCCCAGCCCCTGCAGCCATGCCAGACCTTCCATCCAGTGCACCCTTTCTTCGCAGGGCTCTGCTTCCGGGCAGCGCAGGGAGGGCCTGAGTGGTGCCCCTCCCCAGGGGAACATTCTGGATGTGTTTCCCCTCGTTTGGATTATGTAAGGCTTGGCCCACTCATTCACAATAAACAAACGGGCATTCCCGTCCCTTCCCAGTTAAACCTCATCTAGACTGAATGTGCAACAAAGTCCATCTGGCCTCCCAACCCACTGAGAGAGTCACCACTGTCTCCGAACCATGGCATGAAGCCACACACCAGATGTGCTCCTGGAAAAAAAAATGCGAATTGTCCTTGCAAAGAGAGGAAAGAACTACTGGCAAGGGGAAGCGGGTTTTCAAGCCTCCATTTCCAAACGCAGCACACAGGCCCTTGGCAACGAGCTCCAGCTGAAGTCCCCAGGAGTCGCATGGCCCAACACTTGCAGAGTCCTTTAGGAAACCTCAGACCCTGACTTCAGAAGAATTAATATTTTAAAAGTCATTATACATTATACATTTGTCCAAATCCATAGAACGGATGACACCAGGAGTGAACCCTAATGTCAACTGTGGACTCCAGGCGATCATGGTGTGTCTGTAGAGGTTCATCAGTTGTGACAAATGTACTGTACTGTGGGGACGCTGATAGTGGGGGGTGCTGCAAATATTTGGGGGCAGAGGCTATGTGGGAAATCTCTGTGCCTTCCCTTAAAACTACTCTCATAAGGGAGATGCCTGGGTGGCTCAGATACCTAAGAGCCTGGAGCCTGCTTTGGATTCTTTGTCTCCCTCTCTCCCAGCCCCTCCCCTGCTCATGCTCTATCTCTCAAAAATAAATAAACAGTTAAAAAAAAAAACCTACTCTCATAAATAAATAGTCCCACGACTTCTCAACATACTGGAGGTTGGGGGCTTCAAGAAGCATTGAGTAGACATATATTATTTTCACCCAAGAACCACATTCCCCTCACTCTGGAAGGTGTTTCAACTCTACCAACATGGGAGCTGCCAGCTGCCTCAGCCTCTGTGCACCTGGCCACAGCTGACCCGCGCAGGAAGGACCGCTATCAATTTGGGCTGGTCACAAGCCCACCACGCTGGCCTCGGCAGGTTGACTTATCCCGTTCTCTGGTATCAGGGCGGACAAAGTGAGCCTCAGTCCCTCTCTTGTGGGGAAGCTGAGCTATGTGAGGAAAGGAGCCTCAGCACATTTCCCAGTATGGGGACAAAGCAGCCTGAAAGAATGAAGCCAACATCCAAATAAAGATCGGATGGGGAGAAAGTCCTTGCAGCATTCAAGACCCCCCCCATCCTCATTGTCCCTGATGCACAACCGTGCCCCTTCTCATGATCATTTGACCCAAAACATCCCCTTTGTGCTTAAGGTGGTTTTAATTTGGTTTCTATTACATGCAACTAGCAACCGTAGCGAAATGCCGCCAGGCAGAGCATGTTGGTGAAAGGCTGCAATGGACCAGGGTCCCTCAGCTGGACCCAACGTGCAGCACCTCTTGGGTGGAGCTCTGAGCAAAGAAAACAAGGGGCGCACAGTTTTCCTGATACTATAGGAAGGAGGAAAGGACATGTATTGGCCGTGTTTCTGTAGCAATGACACCCCATAATTAACTCCAAAATTCAGCATCTTAAAAACAAGCATTTATTTTGTGTCCTTGGGACATAATGGTATCATTCTACTGAGGTGGATTGGATTATTCTCAATTCGTCACTCCCTCTCTGTAATAGAAATGCATGTGATTCTCTGGCACCTCCTATTAGAGCAGATTTTTCTCCACTCTGTTGCTGTGGGACTTGATCACATGACTTGCCTTAGCCAGAGGGGCATGAGGAGAGGTGAAGTGGGCAGAGACCAAATGGGCTGGCACGGTCTGGCTCGCCTTCTTGTGCTCCATCACTGTCCTGAGAAGAGCATGCTCTCAGTAGATGATGGTTCCAGAATATTGTTAGGTGAAGCCGACCTCAACGCAGAGCCAAGCCTAGCCAAGCCTAACAGAACCGCAGCTGACACACAGGACCACATGCTTGGTGCTGCGTGCTGTTTGTTACCTGGCATCGTTTCGGCAGACATCTGTCTGACAGACGACGCGGCTGATGGAGGTAGCACTTACTGCAGCACAGGCACTGTACTAGGTGCTTAGCGTGTGTCCTCTTATTTAATCCTTACACCTCAGCGAGGTCGATGAGATGATCCCTGATTCATAGTTGAGGCAGGGGAGGCTCACAGAACCTATTTTCCCAATTCAACAGTACAGATAATGACAGAACCAGAGATTGACATGAACTGACTCAGTAGATCTTGATGCTCAGTCCTCAACAACACATGGGGATTTTTTTTTTCATTTGAGTTAGGAAAACAACCAGACACATGTTCCAAAGGGTCCCAGCCCTGATTGCTGCATTTCCATTAGCATCAGATCCATTACGATACAAGAGACAGGAGCTCAGTGGTGGCTGTTGCTGTCAGCCAGAGGGATAGAAAGTTCCATCTAGCTCCTGCCAGGCTGAGAGAAGAGACCTGATGAAGAGGTTCAAAGTGTGGAAAAGGTCATATGTCCCCCTGCTGGCATGCGGCATTGCTCTGGCCTGTCTAGGTACAATTCTTCCCTTCCCTCTTATGAGGAAAACATCCGTGTTCTCCAGGTGACAAAGTACCCCATTCGAGAGATGAACCATAACTGATTGGTCCAAACCAGTCACACCATCTTACTTTCCTTTGCCAGGTTCAGGTATGGGCATCCAACATGGTTCTGGAAATTAAGATGCTGAGAAAGGTCTAACCATGTGCATCTGGGAAAGCTATGTCTTCCTAATAAGAGAGATACCCTGGTCACTGGGACGAGGATGTGACGCTCAAAGCTGGTGCGACCATACTTCAGTCATGATGGAAAACATCACCCAACACACTGGGAATGACAGAAAGATATGGGTCCATGACCAAATCAATGAGTTGTTGAAACAGCCCTGTAACTATCTAATTTCCTGTTACTCAAACAATTAATCTCCTTATACTTTTTCTATTATTAGCAGCCAAATGCATCTGTCTTAGTTATCTACTGCTGCATAAAATTACCACAAACTTAACCATTTAAAACAACACACATTTATCATCTCATTTTCTGGAGGCCAGAAACCCAAGCATATCTGGGTCTAATGCTTCAGGATCTCTCAAGAGGCTGCAGTCAAGGTGTCTGGTGGGCCTGGGGTCCTGTCCAATAGGACTCCAGTTGTGACACATTTTGGGTCCTTGTTGGCTGTTTTTTGGAAGCTACCCTCAACTTCCTGCCAACAGGGCTGCTCCACAGGACAGCTCAGTGCACAGCATCAAAGCCAGGAAGAGGGAGTCCTTCAGCACAGTGGGAGTCAGAATCTTCCATGACATATTCACAGAAGGGACGGACGGCCCTTCACCTTTACCATACTCCATTGGTTAGACACAGTGAAAGTGAATTGAGGCACAAGTGGCTCTGAACTGATGATGGGGTTGTCCTCGAAGTTCTGTCCCTGCCTCCTTCTCCCATGTGCCCTGCCATCCAAAACCATAGCTAGCTCCCCAAACAGATGGTGCTTCTCTGTGCCCACTTCAAATGTTTGCATTATCTGCACCTTTACCCAGAATTTTCTTCCAACTCCTTCCTCAATTCCATCTATCTGGTCTGCCTCCAAAACTCAACTCAGTGTCAGTTCCTCAAGTAAGAGTTCCCTGACCCCATCTACTAAGAAGAATGGACTCTCCCTCTCTGGAGCTCCCTTTGTGCTTTATGCAGATGATTATTATGGCATGCATCACAATTTACTGCAATCATTTATCTTCAGGTCTGATTCCCCTCCCAGGCCGTTTCTTGAGAAGGAAGTTTCTCATTCTTCCCAGTCTCCACAGTGATTAACACAGGGCCTGACACATGGTAAGTGCTAAATAAATGTTTGTTGAAGAAATAAATGAATGGTTGAATGAATAGATAAATAAGTGAAAATATCTAGCACATACCAACAATATCTATACACCTAATTTCAATACATTGATCAGATAGTGATGAGTCCTGTAAAAGGTTCAGCTTGCTCAATGATTTCCACAACCCAGACAAGCCCTCCCCAGACATCTGAGTCTCCTCTGGTCTGAATACGGGAGTTACTGCAAATCCCAATACAGAGAAGACTCTAGGACACTAATGTTAGAACAAAGCACCAAGCACAGTTCCCTTGTGTGACTCAGCAGTTAACACCAAGAAATAGTTCATAAAGAGATGATGCAGAAATTGTCTTAGAATTGGTCTTAGGGCAGTTTGTTGACAGCTGCTATTCTATGCAGGCAGCACTCAGAATGAAACTATGGGATAAGAGGGCAGATTTGGGCTCAATATCAAAGATTTTTTTTTAAAAGTTAGAGTCACCCATGGGCTCTGTTGGTTGAGCGTTCGACTTTGGCTCAGGTCATAATCTCGCAGTTTATGGGTTTGAGCCCTGCATCGGGCTCTGTGCTGATAGCTCAGAGCCTGGAGCCTGCTTCAGATTCTGTGTCTCCCTTTCTCTCTGCCCCTTCCCTGCTCATGCTC
The DNA here is from genome assembly GCF_006229205.1 of Suricata suricatta. Taxonomy (NCBI): domain Eukaryota; kingdom Metazoa; phylum Chordata; class Mammalia; order Carnivora; family Herpestidae; genus Suricata; species Suricata suricatta. The sequence goes on along the minus strand of NC_043709.1, from coordinate 11,836,999 downwards.
TGTCTCTGTCAGTCTATCTGTGTGTGTGTGTGTGTCTCTCTCTGTCTCTCTCTCTCTCAATAAATAAATAAATAAACATTAAAAAGAAATTTAAAAGTTAGAGTTGCCCAGGGTGCCTGAGTGGCTCAGTCTGTTAAGCACCTGACTTGGGCTAAGGTCATGATCTCATTGTTAGTGAGTTCGAGTCCCACTTGGGGTGAGCTTGTGTCCTGCTTCAGGTGAGCAAGAGCCCTGCTTTGGGTGAGCCCTTCTCCTCTCTCTCTCTCTCTCTCTCTCTCTCTCTCTCTCTCTCTCTCTCTCTCTCCCACCTCCACTCACTTGCTCTCTCTCAAAAAAAAAGAGTTTCCCAGTAGTAAGAAAGGCTGCTTCATAGAATCAGGAGCACCCCATTCATCCAGAAGTCAAAAATTATTAAATAAACATCAAGCACTTACTGCTCCAGGTGCTGGGTCATTACAGTGAACAGTATAGAATGGTAAGTATCTCTTCGAGACAATATGCTGGATGAGCCAAGGTAGAGCCAGATGATTCCAAAAGTACTATGGGGCGGGGGGGCCCCTAGACCTAGACCCGAGACATTGGGCCAGATGACCTCTAAATATAGTTCCTTACAAATATAGGATCTGTTTTTCTTGTCCTGATGATCCTTTCCAAGTTATCGATTTCATGTAGAACAAGTAGCTTCTAGGAATCTTCTAGGGAGGGTACAGGTGATGCGAGATGTCCGTTATCGAAGGATGTAAACTTAATCAGATCACAACAAAGCTGATGCGGAAAGGAATGCAAACTTGAGGAAGCAAGATCCATGGGTGTATCGTATCCATGTTTCCATGGCTGTTGTATTCAGAGAGCTTGGCACATAAGAGAGACTCAATACAAATTTGAACAAATGAGTAATTGAAGTGGATGGCAGGGGACAAAAATGAGAGGGGACATTACCACTGGGAGGATGGGGAAGGGGGCCATTATGTATGCGAGGGCCATGAGGAGTACAAAATTAAGGGTAAAGGAGTTTCAAAAAGTCTTTCTGTGCCTGTTAATGTCCATTCCCTTTGTCATTTTCACAGGAAGATTGCAATAAAAAATTAATCACCTTTTCAGTTACTTTTGGATTCTGGACTGATAATTCTTTGCACGAGATTCGTGTTGGACTAAACACAAGGTGGCCTACAATTTATACACGTTATGATTTTTTTTAACATTGTAGGAGACCCTAACATTAGCCTATTGGCAATGGTATCTTCAAGGCACACCGGTCTTAGCAAGATGATTAGTACAGGCATGCCTGGGTGTCTCAGTCATTTGGGCATCCTACTCTTGGTTTCTACTCAAGTCAGCACAGAGCCTTCTTGGGATTCTCTCTCCATCTCTGCTCCTCCCCTGTTCTCTCTCTCAATAAATAAACTTAAAAAAATTTAAGATGATTATTTCATAGAATTAACTTGCATTATTGCAAACCCGTGCTGCTAAAAGGCACTCCTGAGGTTTGCTGGTCTGCAGTCAGCTGTTGTCCAGTCCTGTTAGCTTGTCCAGCTTTCCTTTCTGTGCTTCATTCATGCCACTGCTGAGGAAGGAGGCAAGATGCACTGACACAGAAGGACCAATGAGAAGGTTCTGTTGTGCAGTTTTGGTTGGCCTATGACACGTACAGCATCTTGTAATGCCAAAGGGCCAATCACTCTTACAATGTGGGTTGTCCAAAGCAGGAGGGGTGGGAATCTCGCACAGATGTGGAGCCAGAGTTAGGACCCCTGCACACGCCTGGACACTGACTTCTCTGTGGGTCAGTGAGCCACTGCATTGGGCGACCTCTCCACTGGTGGGCACCCAAACGCCCTTGCCTTTTCATTGCCTCTCCCTGCTGTCACCAGCCATATCCTGCTCCATCACTGAGCCACATAACCAGAGCCTTCAACACTTCCTGTCTCTCTAACATGAAGTATTACCTGAATTCATCCATATGAAAGTCCCCAGAGTTAGGTAAATAGTATTGACCAAATATTATTGATCCCAAGGTCACACAGCCAGTAAGTAGGGAAGCAAGAGATGTAGATTAGATTTCAACAATTCTGTTACGGACTGAATGTTTGTGTCCAAAATTCATATGCTGAAGCCTTAACCCCCAATGTGGAGATGGGACCTTTGGGGAGGTTATCAAGGTTAAATGAGGTCATAAGGGTGGGGCCCTCCTCCAATAGGACTGTGTCCTTATAAGGAAGAGATGCAGGAGATCTATCTGTCTCTCTCTGCACCGACGCAAAGAAAAGGCCAAACAAGGACACAAGAGAGGAAGTGGCCATCTACAAGCCAGGAAGATTCTGGATCTCACCAGAAACCAAAGCAGCTGGAACCATGATCATGTGCTTCTAGCTGCCAGAAATGAGGAAATAAATGTCTGTTGCTGAAGCCACAAGCCTGAGGTACCTTGTTCTGGAAAGCCCGAGCAGACTAACCCAAACTCCAGGGCCGTCCCCTCACTCGGTCCCTTGCCTGGCGTAGGTGCACCAGCAATACCAAATCTCTGGAGACACCTCACTTTGTCCATTTAAACCTTCTGGACCCTTCCTAGATTGGGCCCGGCATAGAGGTCAGTCACCAAAACAGCACCAACCATTTATTGAGCACTTACTACAATCAGGCACTGTGCTATGGGTTTGTCACTTAACCCTCCCCTCCCTTTTGGGGAGGCACAATTTCTATCCCCATCTTACAGGTGTGGAGGCTGAGGTTGGCCACACTGTCCACGTAAGTGGCAGGGCCCAGATTCAAATCTTCGCAGTCTGACCCCCGAGCCCTCGACCTTAACCCCTCTCATACCAGCTAACATTTGATCGCCTGACCTGTCTGTCCCTGTCTCCCCAGCAGACTGTGAGCTCCTCGGGGCCAGGGCCTGGTCTGATCCTTCTCTGCATCTCCAAGCCCTGCGCACTGCCTGGTGCACCTTGGGTCTCACAAAGCCTTGGAGAATGAATGAATGAATGCCTCAACCTCACACTGGTAGCCACCTGTCAGTGATCAGAAAGTCTGCAGTCCCCTGGACTGTGGTTATTCACAAGGGATCTCAGTGTGGGATGATGAAAGTTACAGCGTGTGCCGTCTGTCCACACAGCCTCCCTGTCCCCATGCGTGCACGTCTGAGTGAACAGATAACTCATGCTGAGATTTACTTAAAAGGCATTTAACTCAGCTCACACGTCTGCTGACCAAGCCTATTACTTGCAGAAATCTATTCCATGCATTACCATTTTGATTTCCAGCACAGAGAGACAGTGGTGGGCTGGTAGGATTTTTTTTTCCCTCTTGCCAGTTGAGTTACTGTCTGCTTTTGTGGAATAAATTGCTATAAATTGAGTTACCAGCACTCTAAAATGGGGAAATATATTCTCGATGCTCTATGGGCAGCTGACAACATTATGGAAATACACAAAGAGTGTGTCCAAGTTTATGTGATGGTGACGAGCTGTGATGGATGGGGGGAGGGTGGCGGGGCCACCGGGTGGCCTCAGGCACAGACCCTCCTTGCTGCCTTCCCTCCCTCCCCGGGCAACGGGGGCAGCCTTTCCAAAGGGAGCTTTCTAGGTGAAACTCGAGGAAGATTAAAGCCGTGAGGATAAACAAGAGGGCTGATCGCAAGAACAAGCCACTTGGGAAATAAAATAAAACCAGCCCAGGAAGGATGGTTTGGGGCACCATTGTCGCCCCAGCCCTTCTCCCTCGGGGGCTCTTCCCTGTCCAGTGCCCACCTCCCAGCTTCTCTGGAGCTTTCCTTCTAAAGGCCTGCTCTTCTTTGGAAGCCTGCCTTCAGGCTACTGGAGGGACTTTGCGGCTTCAGAGCCCCCTGGAGGTAACTCTTAGCCAGTGACCAACTGGCGTGAGACTAGAAAGCCCAGCCACGTCGCCGGGAATGCGGACCGGCTCCGAGGTCTAACACACACTCCAGGGCATCCCACGAAGTCAGGCTGACGCTGGGGCCTCACCTAAAGTGAGGTGTCCTTCCCTGTCCTCCCCGTCCAATTCACTTACAGGTTTTTCCTGGGAGCAGCGACTTAACAAAGCATTTGGAACCAATGTCCATCTCAGGGTGTGCCTCTGGGAAGGACCTGGGGTTCACCCTTAGGAGGCTGCTACCCACAGAGACGGTCTGTGGGAGCGGGTTGTGGGAAGTCCAGGAGCCAAAGGGAACGACAGCCTGTAGGGAAACAGGATGGGAGCCGAGGACAGCAGGAGGGTCTCCGGAAGGTCCCTCCAGTGCCCGGCAGGGAAAGTCAGCTCTGATCTGCCAGGAAGCCATATGATGCCATCACCCGTCAAATAGGAACTTTCCTGACACCTCTACCTCTTTCCCCTCACATCCCCCTATCCAGTGCTCCACAGCCCCGGAGGGGTCAGAAAGAGCAGCCCTCAGTGGACAAGAGCAGTCTATCTCTGTCCCCGAAGCCAGCGCCCTGTCTGCAATTGGCCCCAGCTAGAAAGGGGAGGGAGGTGAATTTCCTTAGAAAGACACTTTAATATCGACTAATAGATCGGGCTGTATATTCCAATGTCTGAACCAAGGTTCTGTTTTGTAGCTTGAAGTGACCATAGAACTCTCTCTTCCCTCAGCTGATCAGTAGAACGGGACCCCCTGAGTTTCCATCCAGGGCCAGGGAGGAGACGGCTCTCCCCAAGCCAGCGCGAGAGGGGCAGGAGGAGACAAGAATACCGTGGCTTTTAGGATTATACCTCACAAGTCGTGAATGTTCAACATACAAGTTTAACATCTAATAAACATTTGCCATTAGTATTACTGTTACCATTTGTATTGCTGTTGATTTCTGGATATAAGGGTTTGTTTGTTTGTTTGTTTGTTTGCCGCTAAGACAGGCAGGCCATCGGCAGGAATGCCCTGGTGAGAATGAAAACAACTGCCGTAAGAAGTGACGTAGCAGACACCGGGACTGGCCACCCAACGCTGTCTGCATCCGCTTTCCTATACTTTGAGGCTGGAAGGTGAACCGCTTGCCTACCCAGACTCCTTTGCAGTGAAGGGAAGTCATGTGACACAGTTCTGGCCAGTGAGATGCAGACAGGCGTTCCCAATAAAAAGACAAAGGTTCTCAATTAGGACCAGTGGCCCGGAAGGTGGAAATGATGGTCAGAGAGGCAGCAGCCATCTTGTGACCATGAGGTCCGAGGACGGTGGAGCCAGAGTCCCTGCTGACACCGTTGGGCTTCTGCCCCACTCTGGATTGCTTGCCTCACACTTTCTTGTACATGATAAATACGCTCATTGCCTTTTTTTTTAAGTTTACTTATTTTGAGAGAGAGAGAGAGAGCACACGCAGGGGAGGGGCAGAGAGAGAGAGAGGGAGAGAGAGAGTCCCAAGCAGCCTCTGCACTGTCAGTGCAGAGTCCAACGCAGGGCTTGAACTAACTGTGTGATCAGGACCTGAGCCGAAATCAAGAGTCGAATGCTTAACAGACTGAGCCACCCATGCGCCCACACTTGTTTCCTTTGGAAGTGACTGCAGTAGAGTTGTCTAGTCCTCGGTCCCCGCCAATCCGGTCGAGGAGGGCCTGTAGAGAAGCCATGAGGGGGACAGGAGATAGAACTGATAAGACTTGCTGTCTTGACATGAGAGAAGAAAGGAACCAGAGTTGGAGAGTGTCTTTACCAAGATAAGGAATAGATGAGTAGGTTCGGATTTTCAAGGTCAATAACCATCATTTTTATAAGTTCCTATAGACTGAACTGTGTCCCCCCACCCCCAAAATTCATAGGTTGAACCCCTATGTAATGGCATTTGGAGATGGGGCCTTTGGGGGGTAATTAGGTTTCGATGAGGTCATGAGGAAGGAGCCCCCATGGTGGGGCTGGTGACCTTATACAAGAAGGAAGGACTTCAGTCTCTCTGGCCACTATGTGAGCACACAGAGAGGAGCTGGAGGTCTGCAGGCCAGGAAGAGAGGTCTCACCAGGAACCAAATCAGCCAGTGCCTTGATCTTGGACTCCTAGGCTCCAAACACCGAGCAGAATGAGGTAAATATCTGTTCTTTAAGCCACTCAGTCCCCGGAATTTGGTTCGCACAGCCCAAGCATACTGAATACCTAGGTTCTGTGTATTGTGCTAATGAATGGTTTTTGTCACCTACTGTCTCCAAACTGTGCATACACCCCCAAACAGAGGACAGAAGCACCTCAGCTCTCTCGTGTCTAAGGGGGCCTGTGACACAGCCATGGAGGGTGTGCAGAGAGAGGTCAGAAGCACCTCAGCTCCCTGGCCACACCCCTCCCCCAAGCCCCTGTGAGCAGAAGAGATGGAAGAAGGAATTCAAGGGAACTCTTTAGATTAGGGGGCCTCTGAACCAGGAGAAAGGTCTGCAACTGGTCCTTTCCAGCAACACCTCTCCCCCAGCCAACTGCAGGGAAGTCTCTTATGAAGATTAGGGCTCTGTCTCAGTTTGGTTTCCCCCAGAAGGAGACCTTGAGGCAAGGATTCAAGGATGAGAGGTTCACTTGAGGGGTGACCCCAGGAAACACCAGGACGGGAGTGAAGAGGGAGAGGAAGGAGGCTGTGGAAAGGGTGTGGTTATTGGGCACATGGCCCCATGAGCAGCGGAGTGATCCTGGGAGCTGGGGACGAACAGAAATCCCAGAGCTTCCCCCAGGAGGGGCAAGGGTCATCGGTCGGGGGGCTGCTGCTGGGGGCTGATTCTCTGCACTTCTTGCTGCCCTGCCTGCCGAGGGGCCCATAGAAAGCTCTGGGGCAGGGGGACCTGGGTGGCTCAGTCGCTTGAGCATCTGGCCCTTAACTGGTCATGACCTCAGGGTTGTGGGTTTGAGCCCCACATCAGATTCTGCACTGACAGTGTGGAGCCTGCTTGGGATGCTCCCTCCCTTTCTCTCTCTCTCTCTGCTCCTCCCCTGCTCATGTGTTCTGTCTCTCTCTCAAAACAAATAAGGAAGGAAGGGAGGGAGGGAGGATGGAAGGAAGGAAGGACGCAAGCAAGCTCTGGGGGCAAAGAGAGGCAGGCACTGCCCCCAAAAGGCAGCTAGTCATCACGTCAGCAGAGCCAGCGAGGCTGGGGCACCCCAGCCTCTGCTCTCGGCCACCTGAAAGGAAGGAAACTGAGTCTGTGCCCCTGCCACAGACTTTCCGACTTCCCTTCTAGGTCCAACCAAGGTGGAAAAGGCAGAATTGGAGAGCACGCCTGGAGGTGCAGGAAGCCAGGAGCCCCGTCCACAACGGAGGTGCGGGGGGTCAGAGGGCAGGGCAGTGGGCACGCCTCCCGGGGGCCCGCTAAGGAGCCACAGTCGGGCCCCTTTGCTCTCAACCTGCCCCAAGCCGCTCCCAGTGCAGCTCCTTGGGGCAGAGAGTCAGCTGAACTGGAGAGGGAGGAGGGCGCTAAGTGCAACACAGAACCCAACTTCGCAGCCGCAAATAGAGAGCTCTAGGACCCGCCCGCGGTGTTGCCGGAGGGATGGGGTGGCCTGTGCTACGTCCTGGCTGACAAGGTCCGACGCATCCGTATGACAGCCAGTGACTGAGACCCAGGGCCAGGTGCTTCTCCCAGGTGAGTTCGTCCCCATGGCACAGCATGACTGTCCCCATGGCACAGCTGAGGCTCATGAGGCCTAGAGAAGTAAGTTTGCTGGGGACCATGCAGGTGCATGTGGCAGAGTCTCAACTCAAGCCCAGGCGAGTCATCTGACTTCCAGATGCATTTTGTTTTGTTTTGTTTTTTAATTTTTTTAATGTTTTATTTATTTTTGATACAGAGAGAGACAGAGCATGAGAGGGGGAGGGGTAGACAGAGGAGACACAGAACCGGAAGCAGGCTCCAGGCTCTGAGTTAGCTGTCAGCACAGAGCCTGACGCAGGGCTCGAACCCATGAACGTGAGATCTGACCTGAGCTGAAGTCAGAGGCTTAACCGACTGAGCCACCCAGGTGCCCCCCCGCCCCCCGATGCATTTTGGATGTCTTGTTCACAAATTATGGCACACCCACACAACAGAAAACTCCCCGGTGACAAAAAGGAACGAGCTGCTCCTGTGTCAGAACATGCATCAGAAGCTCGAAAACCTGCTAAGTGAGGGGCGCCTGGGTGGCTTCGGCTCAGGGCATGATCTCGCAGTCCGTGAGTTTGAGCCCGCGTCGGGCTCTGTGCTGACGGCTCAGAGCCTAGAGCCTGCTTCTGATTCTGTGTCTCCCTCTCTCTCTGCCCCTGCCTCAATCATCCTCTGTCTCTCAAAAATGAATAAACATTTAAAAAAATTAAAAACATGCCAAGTGGAAATGAGCCTCCCACACAAGATTACATTCAGTAGGATTCCAGTTCTATAAATGCTATAAAAGGCAAAACACGGTGACAGAAAGCAGACCAGCAGTTGCCAGGACCCCAGGTTAAGGGAGGGAAAAGATCACAAGGAAATTCGGGGGGTGGGTGATAGAAATGCTCTGTATCATTACTGTATGCAGTTGTCCAAACTTAAAATTGCCGCTTGGAACAGTCAATCATGCGGTATATAAATTATGCCTCAATAAAGCTGATAAAATGCTTGATGGCCTTGAGTTGAACGCAGTGGGACGTGAGGGTGGGGATGGGTCTGGAGCTCAGAGGAAGCCCAGGGGCTGCGGAGAGACTTGTGTGTCGTCGGGGTGTCCGTGACAGACACCCGGAGAGCGGGTGCGGTCACCTGGGGAGCGTGTGGAGAGCAAGGAGGGCAGGACCGCAGGAGGTAGGGCTGAGTTCGGGAAGCACCGCAAAAGAACCATCAGGGCAGTGGAAGGAAATCAGAAATGGTGCCCGAGAAGTGAGCAGAGGGGCCATTATGTACATCCCTGACTTCTCCCCGGCTGCTGCGGCCCTGGCTGCCAGGGTTCCATGCCCCGCTGTCAATGTGGGCAGCGAGGAGGACCAGGTGGGAAGGGAGCAGAGTCCTTCTGGTGCCTCACGGAGAGTAGAGGAAAGGTTGGCTGACCCCCCCCCTCCCCCTGCCCACTGTGTTCACCCAGTGTTACCCTTGATTCCTCACACACAGAAACCCAGAAACCACATCCCATGAGGACTCATGACCTCCCCCAAAGGTGTTAGCCACGCTAAGGCATGGACTGGAAGAGAGGGCAGAAATGGGGGGCAGGGGGGGGTCAAATGGTAGATGGCAGAGCAGAAAAAAGAAGACATGGAGAGAATCTAGAATAGGCTGGAAGGAGCCTTAGCGATGAATTCTGATCCAACATTCCCCTTACCTGTAAAACTGAGAACTGAGACCGTGGAAAGCTGTCCCTGCAGTTAAGTCCAGGCTCCCAAACCTGAGCCTCTAAAGTATTTGCATGAACCAGGAGAATACAGATTTAGGGGACTGGAAACTTCTTTATAGAGCCTTCTTAAGGAAAAATAATACATTGTGACTGCAAAATTGGGTGCAAACATAGAAGGGGTTTTGCAGGTGAGAACCCCCTGAACTTCAACTCTATTGGCTTATATAGCAAAGGCCCGCGGGGAAAGCATTTCTAAACTGGGCCAGCAGCACCCTCTACTGGACGCAGGGAGGAAAGCCTCAAGGAGCCCAGAACCTGAGTGCCACACGCACCTACCTTCCCAGCTCAAAGCCAGGCAGGTCAGTTTGACCGTTGACTTCCCCGCAGTTTCTCATCAGCCTGGAGCCCCGCCCTCCAACCCCAATCATCAGAGGCTCAGAGATCAGCATCTAGATATACAGTTCCTTGCACCTTGATTTGCAGCAAGTAACTACCCTTCTGAGCTTCTGTTTCTTTTCCTACAAATAAGATTTATCTTTGGGGCGCCTGGGTGGTTCCGGCGGTTTAGCATCTGACTCTTGATTTAGGCTCAGTTCACGATGTCCTGGTTCATGGGATCAAACCCCACGTCTCTCCCTCTCTCTCTCTGTCCCTCCCCTGCTCCCCCATTTGTGCTCTCTTCTCTCTCTCTCAAAATAAATAAACTTCAACAAAAAAAGATGTACCTAAATAAGATTAAGTGTCTCTTTCAGAGGCTGGTTCTAAGTATTCAATAAGATGACTCACATGTAAGTGTTTTTTTGGACAAAGGGCATTTTTATATATAATTTAAAATTTTTTTTAATGTTTATTTATTTTTGAGACAGACAGAGCAAGAACAGGGAAGAGACATAGAGAGAAGGAGACACAGAATCCGAACCAGGCTTCATACTCCGAGCTGTCAGCACAGAGCCTGATACGGAGCTTGAACCCATGAACTGTGAGATCATGACCTGAGCAGAAGTCAGACACTTAACCTACTGAGCCACCCAGGCACCCCTCTATGTAATTTTTTTAAGGAAAATGTACTGACATTGACATATTTTCCCGCCTGTGAACAACACTTCTGAAGAAATCGCCTGTGAAACTCAAGAAAACCCACCCAAGGCCCCAGTTACCCTGTGCAGGATAGAGAGGCTGCGTGTCCACTTCACGCTCTGCTCTGTAACCCCAGAAGAGTAAGGGGGGGTTTATTCATCTCCATAGCTCCCTCCCCCAGTATTTCCCTGTCTTACAGGCCATCAACAGGTTTTAGATTTAAAAAAACCACTACAGGGGCGCCTGGGGGGCTCAGTCTGTTAAATGTCCAACTTTGGCTCAGGTCATGATCTCACGATTTGTGGGTTTGAGCCCTGCGTCAGGCTCTGTGCTGACAGCTCAGAGCTTGGAACCTGTCTTCAGATTCTGTGTCGCCCTCTCTCTCTGCCCCTTGAGCACTTGTGCTCTGTCTCTTAAAAATGAATAAATGTTAAAAAAAATAAAAAAAAAAAAAGAAAAAACCCACTACATGAACAGACACCTGGAGGGCCCCTATGAACGTGAGATGGACGGGGCTAAGTGAGCATTTTCTTTCTTTTTTCTTTCCCCTAACTATATTTTGACGTAATTTCAGATTGAGAAAAGAGTTGCAAGAACAGCACAAGGAACTCTCAAGTTTCCGGCATGTGTACTTGGACTCTACAGGCTTGTGTCCCTCCCTGTCCCTCTCCCTTGGTAGGTGGGGGTCTGTGTTGTCTCTGAACCATCCGGAGAAGGTGGCAGGCACGGTGCTCCTTTGCCCCCATGTCTTCAGTGTGTCTTTCCCAACAAGAACATTCTCTTATATAACCACAGCCCAATTATCAAAATCAGGCAATTAACATAAATGCAATACCATCATGTATTACAGGAACCTTATTTAGATGGCCCCAAGGGTCTCAATGATGTCATCTCTGCAAAAGAAAGTCCAAGATTATGATACTAAACTCAATTCTTATGTCTTTTTGGTCTCTGTTAATGTACAACAGTGCCTCAGTCGTGTGTGTGTGTGTATGTGTGGGTGTGTGTGCATACGCGTGCACACACACACAGATCCATACATTCATGCTTCATGACATTTAAAAAAATGCTTAAGAGACCAATCAGAGGAAAGAAAGAGACAGGGAGAGAATATTTTTTATTTCATTTTATTTTACTAATAATTTATTGTCATGTTAGCTAACATATACTATACACAGTGTGCTCTTGGCTTTGGGGGTAGATTCCCGTGATTCCTCACTTACATACAACACCCCGTGCTCATCCCAACAAGTGCCCTCCTCAGTGCCCATCACCCATTTTCTCTGGCCTCCCCCAACTCCCCATCCCCATCAACCCTTGGTTTGTGCTCTACATTTAAGAGTCTTTTCTGGTTTGCCTCCAAGAGAGAGAGAATCTTAAGCAGGCTCCCTGCTCAGCAAACAGCCCGATGCGAGGCTCCATCCCACAACCCTGGGATCATGACCTAAGCTGAAATCAAGAGTCGGCTGCTCAACCGACTGAGCCACCCAGGCGCCCCCCATGACATTTTTTTAAGACTATTTTTAGACCAGATCCAGGTTTACAGCATCGAGAGGAGATACAGATTTCCCACATACCCCCTGGCACTGGCATTTTTTAAGAGTACAGGCCAGTCAGACTGTAGAACGTCCTTCGTTTTGAGTTAGTCTGATGTTTTCTCACAATTAGATTCAGGTTATGCATCTTTGGTAAGAACACCAACAATTTATCATGCCATCAATATACTGTGTGACCTTGGAGCGTATCACCTGACCTTTCTGAATGTCACTGTCATCAGCTGAGAAACCAACAGGATGAGACCGGCAGCTACCAAAGAGAGTTCGTACGGGAGTAAGATGTGGATCTCAAACTACCAGGCAGATGAACTGGTGTCTGTGAACGTGATCTTCGGCCTCCCGGGTAGCATGGAGAATGGCCGCCTACGTATGCCATGCTGATTCCTCTTGTAGTGGACTTGACTAGGACTTCATAGCTTTGAGAACGTTTTGGAAGACTGGCATTCAAGAGGTAATTAAGGTTATTTCAGATCTGGTGAAAGGGGCCACATGGGTTCCATCACCTAGGATCCATGTTAATCGGCCATCTCACAGATAGAGGGATGGAGAAGAGCGAGGGAGATGGGAGTCAGCAAATCAGGCAGAACAGACCCCAGGAAGCCAAGGGTAAAAAGAAAAAAAAAAATACAGAAGTCCATTCAACCACTTTGGAAGACAACCTGGAAATCTTCCATTAAAGGTAAATATATAACCTGGGATACAGCATTTCCTTCCCTGGGAGTCTCCAGGAGGAAATGCTCACGGAACTGCACAAGGGACCTGAACAAGATTACTGTGCTTCTGCTTATCATAATCATCAGCTTAAATGGATACAATGTAAATGCCCACAGTGATGACGATGGATAAATAAAATCCAGCACACTGCCAGAATGGAGTACTATACACCTGTGAAAAATAATTACCCGGATGTACATGTGTCCATGTAGACTGAGAGCAAAGGTGTGTGTGTGTGTGTGTGTGTGTGTGTTTTACAGCTTGACTTCTGATGTGGGTATTTTACACCTTCTCCTTTATTCCCCACCGCCCATGGATCCAACTAGAGATTTATCGATTGTGTCAAACTTCTCAAAGGACAACCTTTTTTAAAATAAACCTTTGATTTGGAATAATTTTACATGTACAGAAAACTTGCACAGACAGAAGATATAGTTCTCATACACCCCTCATATTGTTTTGGTTTTCCCTACTGTTACCATCTCTGATTACCGCTGTAGACCTGTCAAGTCCAAGAAACCCACACTGGTACGTTGCTATGAACTACAGTGTAGACTTTGGGTTTTCCCAGTTTTCTACCACTGACCTTCGTCTGTTCCAAGGCCCACTCCAGATCTCTACTTTGCACTGAGCTGTGCTAGGCTCCTCCTGTCTGTCAGTTTTTTTCAGTGCTTCCTTGTTTTTCATGACCTTGATGGTCTCTAGGAGTACCGGCCTGGTATTTTGTAACATGTCCCTCAGTTTAGGGTGTGTCTGTGCATTTGCTCATGATGAGGGCAGGATGACTGAGTTTTTCTTTTCTTTTTTTTTTAATGTTTATTTATTTTTGAGAGAGGAGAGAGTGCGAGCTGGGGACGGGCAGGGAGAGAAGGGGACAGAGGATCTGAAGTAGGCTCTGCGCCGACAGCAGCGAGCCTGATGTGGGGCTCAAAACCACAGATCAGGAGATCGTGACCTGAGAGGAAGTCGGACCCTCACCAACTGAGCCCACCCAGGCACCCCACTTGCAGAACTTTTCTAAGGGAAGGAGACTTGAGCCCACGGAGGTAAGCCTTTTGTGCACATAATGTCTTCTTTTTCTCTGGATGCTTTTAAGGTTTTCTTTTTCTCTATCCCTGGTTTTAAGCAAGTAGATTACAATGTGCACTGGTGTTGTTTTCTTTACGTTTGTGAGTTTGGAAATTTGGAAAATTTTCTGTGACTATTCCTTCTAATATCTATGTTTTAATCCACTCTTCTCTTTCAGGGACTCAAATTACACTTCTCTTAAGTTTACAGTTTTCCCACAGCTTAATGATACTCTTTATTGGGGGGGGGTCTTTTCTCTCCGTGTTTCATTTTAGATTGTTCGTCTCACTATATCTTAAAAGTTCATTCACCTTCTCTTCTTCAGCGTCTCATTGGCCACCCATCCTGTCTCACACATTTTTCATCTCAGATATTGTAGATTTCACTTCTAGAAATTGAGTCTTTCTCTCCCCACATTTTTTACACCTTATTGAAGTATAACTGACACATATTAAACTGCACACATTTAAAGTGTGCTGTTTGATGGAGTTTTGACATAGGTAAACGCCAGTGAAACTGTCTCCACAATCAAGATCTTAAAAAAAAATACGACCTAGTGTGTTCATGGCCCAGAGTGGAATCAAACTAGAAATCAAGAACAGAAAGATAGGGGGTCCTGGGTGGCTCAGTTGGCTGAGCATCTGGATTCAGCTCAGGTCATGATCTCCCGCTCGTGGGTTCGAGCCCAGCGTCAGTGCTGGGCAGCTCAGCTCTGAGTGCTGACAGCTCAGAGCCTGGAGCCTGTCTTCAGATTCTGTGTCTCCCTCTCTCTCTGACCCTCCCCTGCTCACACTGTCTCTCTTTCTCAAAAATAAATAAAACATTAAAAAAAAGATTTTTAGGGGCACCTGGGTGGCTCAGTCGGTTAAGCCTCTGACTTCGGCTCAGGTCAGATCTCATGTTCGTGGGTTCGAGCCCCGCGTCAGGCTCTGTGCTGACGGCTAGCTCAGCCTGGAGCCTGCTTCCAGTTCTGTGTCTCCTTCTCTCTCTGCCCCTCCCCCTCTCATGCTCTGTCTCTCTCTTTCTCAAAAATAAATAAAACATTAAAAAAAAGATTTTTAAAAGAACAGAAAAGTCTCCACATACTTGAAAACTAAGCAACACACTTCTAAAAAGGCCAAAGAGGAAATCTCAAAGAAATACACAAAAGTGTTGAACTGAATAAAAACACAATGCATCAAAATCATAGAACAACAGCTAGAGCAGGGCTAAGAGGGACATTTATAGTGCCCAATGCAAAAATCCAAAAAAACAAAATATCTAAAATCAGTAACTGAAGCTTCCACCTCTAGAACCTAGAAAAAGAAGAGAAAAACTAAATCCAAAGCCAGCAGAAGGAAGGAAATAATAAAGAGCAGAAATCAATTTTATTGAAAACAGAAAACCAATGGAGAAAATCAATAAAACTAGCACAGAGAGAGAAAAAACACAAATTGCCAATATCAGGAATAAAACGGGGTATCACTATAGACCCCACAGACACCAAAAGACTAAGGAAATGTTAAGAACAACTCTATATACATTTGTAGGTTTATAACTTTTTTTGACAAATAAAAAACTGTATGTATTTACGGTATATGACATGATGTTTTAATATATGTATACATTGTGATGAACACGATCAAAGTAAAACATCCATCACCTCCCACAGTCAGTGTGTGTGGGGGGGGGGAGGGAGAGAGGGGGAGAGAGAGAGAGAGAGAGAGAGAGAGAGAGAGAGAGAGAGAGCGCAAATAGGGGAGGGGCAGAGAGAAGGGGACAGAAGACCCAAAGCAGTGGGGCTCAAACTCAAGAACTGTGAGATCATGACCTAAGCTGAGGTTGGATGCTCATCCCACTGAGCCCCTAAAAGAACTTAGCCACTTTTAGCTACAAATTTGTACCCTTTGATCAATATCCTTCCTTTTTCCTCATCCCCACTTCTAGCCTAGTGGTTACCATTCTACTATAAGTTTGAGAGGGTTGGGTTTCGGCTTCTTGTTTTTTGTTTTTGTTTTTGTTTAGTTTAGTTTAGTTTTGTTTTGTTTTAATTCAGTGAACTTTTTTAAGATTGAACAGATAAGTCTTTCTGGCTTATTTCTGGTTTATTTCACTTGACATAATGTCCTTGGGTTCATCCATGTTGCCAAAAACAGCCGGATTCCCTTCTTTTTAAAGTCTTAGTAATATTCCATATATATATCACATTTTCTTTATTCACTCACTCATCTGTCAACAGATTGTTTCCATATCTTGGCTATAGTGAGTAATACTACAGTGGACATGACAGTGCAGGTATTGCTTTGAGATAGTGACTGTGATTTGATTTCTTTTGGATATATACCCAGAAGAGGGATTTCTGGATCACACGGTGCTTCTATTTCAAATTTTTTGAGGAACCCCATCCTGTTTTTCCATAGGGGCTGCACGAATTTATATTCATACCAACAGTGCACTAGGGCTCCCTTTTCTCCATATCCTCACCAACACTTGTTATCTTTTGACTTTTTGATAATAGCCATCCTAACAGGTATGAGGTGATGTTTCTTTGTGGTTTGGATTTGCACTTCCTTGGTGATTCATGACACTGAGCACATTTTCATGCTCCTGTTGACCATCTGTGGTTTTTTGGAAAAATGTCTATTGAGGTCCATTGCCTATTTAAAAAAAATTTTTTAAGGTTTATTTATTTTTGTTTTTTTTAATTTTTTGTTTATTTATTATTGATACAGAGAGAAACAGAGCATAAGTGGGGGAGGGGCAGAGAGAGAGGGAGACACAGAATCTGAAACAGGCTCCAGGCTCTGAGCTGTCAGCACAGAGCCTGATGTGGGGCTCGAACCCACAAACTGTGAGATCATGACCTGGGCTGAAGTCGGGCACTTAACCGACTGAGCCACCCAGGCGCCCCAAGGTTTATTTATTTTTGAGAGAGACAGAGTATGAGCAGAAAAGGTGGAGGGGTAGAGAGAGAGAGAAGCAGGCTCCAGGCTCTGGGCTGTCAGCATAGAGCCCGATGCAGGGCTCAAACTCAAACTGTGAGATCATGACCTGAGCCAAAGTAGGTCACTCTTAACCAACTGAGCCACCCAGGCATGCCCCGCTGATTTGTTAAATTGGGTTATTTGTTCTTATGGTACTGACTTGCTTGAGTTCTTTATATATTTTGGACATAATACCCTTATCCAATATATGGTTTGCAAATACTTTCTCCTATTCCATAGGGTGCCTTTTCATTTTGTTGACTGTTTCCTCTGCCCGGCAGAAACTTTTTAGTTGGATGGAGTCCCACTTGCTTATTCCCTTTGCTTTTAGCATCATATCCTCCCCCTGCTTCCCGCCCCCCAAAAAAATCCTTGCTAAGACCAATGTCAAAGAGCCTTCCCCTTGTGTTTTCCTCTGGCAGTTTTATAGTTACAAGTCTTCCAGTTACATCTTTAGTATATTTTGAGTTGAGTTTTGTGTATGGTGTAAGATAAAGGAAGGAGACATGGTTTGGGTCCTGAAATCTACCTTATTCTCCCCAACTTTCAGTTTCATCTTATTTTTGTTTTTTTTGTTTTGTTTTGTTTTTATATAATGTCCAGACATTGTAGTAGTATTTAGCAGGAGTCACAGGAAAAAGTATTTCTGTTCCATCTTCCCCCTCTTCCTAGAACCAAGTGATTTCCTGAGTCCCTTTTACACCTTTCATGCCTCTGCTCAGCATATTTAATCTTTGTTCTCTCCTCTTGAACATATGGAATATGGTTATAATTATTGTTTTAATATCCTTGTCTACTAAGTCTGTCATTTGTGTCTCTTATGGGTCTGTTTATATTGATGGATTTTTCTCCTCGTTATGGGTCACAGTTAATTGCTTCTTTGCATGCTTGGTGATTTTTATTGACTGCAAGAGACAGTGAATTTTAGCTTGGCAGTGCACTGGATATTTTGTATTCCTATAGATAGTCCTGGGGTTTGTTCTGTGATACAATTAAGTTACTTGGAAACAGTTTGATCCTCTCACGGTTTGTTTTTAAGTTTTGTTGGGTGGGACCAAGCAGCCTCTGTTCTGGGCTAACTTTCCCCCACAACGGAGTGCTCTACCAGATAGCTCATGAATTACAAGGTTTTTCCAATCTGGCTGATGAGAACCTGAACTATTCCCTACCCTTAGTGAATTTATAGGGATTGCTCTCTCTAATCCTTTGGGGCAGTTATTTCCCTGGTCTTAGGTAGTGTCTTCGCACACAGGCACTGACTGGTCAAGCTCTCTCTGGGGCTCCGGAGCCTTCTGGGCAGGGCTCTCCTCATTCACACTCTGCCTGGGAATCCCAGCCACCTTGACCTCTCCCAAACTCCCAGCTCCATCTCCTCAATTCAGGGAGACCACCAGCCTCCAGCTGGATTACCCTTCCCTACACTGTAGCCTGGAAACTTCAGGCAGTAAACCAAGGCAATCATAGGGGTCACTTGGTTTGCCTTCCATTATCTCAGGGACCTCTGTCCTGTACTGCCTGATATTCAAGGTCCAAAAACCCTTGTCTCCTATATTTTGTCTGGATCTTTTTGTTGATTGCTTTTGGCAGCAAGAGAAATCTGGTCCCTGGTATTCTAATTTGGCTAGAAGCAAAGTCTCCCAAACATGGTATGGTGAATGAAAAACACAAATTGCCTACTGGGAATTTATCCAAAAGATACAGAAGTGCTGATTCATAGGGGCACATGCACCCCAATGTTTATAGCAGCACTTTCAACAACAGTCAAATTATGGAAAGAGTCTAAATATCCATCAACTGATGAATGGATAAATTTAGAAGATGTGGTTTATATATACAACAGCATACTACTTGGCAATGAGAAAGAATGAAATCCTGCCACTTGCAGTAACGCGGATGGAAGTGGAGGATATAATGCTGAGTGAAATAAGTCAAGTCAGAAAGACAGATATCACATGTTTTCACTCCTATGTGGAACTTGAGGAACTTAACAGAAGTCCATGGGGGAAGGGAAGGGAAAAAGATAGTTTCAAACAGAGAGGGAGGCTCTTAAATACAGAGAGCAAACTGAGGGTTAATGAGCGGGAGGCAGGGGGGAGGAGGACACTTGTGGGGATGAGCACTGGGTGTTGTATGTAAGTGATAAATCACGAGAATCTACCGCCAAAACCAAGAGAATTTGCTCGAGGTTAGACAGCAAAAAGTCATAGAGTTGAGCTCGAACTTGGTTGAGCATCCAACTCCTTACTTCACCTCAGGTCATAAAAATCTCACAGTTCATGAGTTCGAGCCCCACATCGGGCTCTGTGCTGACAATGCAGAGCCTGCTTGGGATTCTCTCTCTCTCCCTCTCTCTGTCCCTCTCCCACTTATGTGCATGCGCTCTCTCTCAAAACAAATAAAGAACAACTTTTTTAAAAAAGTAATAGAGTTAGACTTTCACCCAGTAAATCCGCTCCTGAGTTAATACCCTTAATCATTAATTAGGCTACTCTGCATCTCATACATCTCTGTGATCAAAACATGGACGGGAAGGACACACACCAATCTCAATTCCTCTGAGAAAAGACAGAAGGGAATGAGCTATCATTGGTGCTGGGGATAGAGATGGGGCTCAAACTGTCTTCATGTTTTCTTTGCTAAAAAAAGATTTTTCCTTAATTCAATAAAATTTTAAAACAAGCCAATATAAGGAGAATAATGCGTAGACTGGGAGGTGGGTACATGAGTATTTGTACTTTGAACTTCTAAGTGTAAAATATTTTCCGGTAAAGCTGGGGGAGAAGGAACGAGAAAGTAGAGGGTCACCGCCATCAGCTAGAAATGCACAGTGGAGGGTGGAGAGCACCAGGGCGGGAGGAGGGGGCAGCTGCTGGCCCAGCCCGTCCAGACTAAGTGCATGCTCTCGACGTGGCCCCGGCCTCCCCAGCACTGAGACGCCTGACCTCGCCACCTGTCATTCGCAGGATATGGTGCAGCCCTGAGCCTCCGAGCCTCCTGTTAGCCCATCTCTCCCCCCAGGAATGCTCTCCCACCCTCTCCCACCAGCCATACCCCACAGGCAAGGACCAGCTCAAGGGCTTCCTCTTTCTTGAAGCCCAGGGACTGGGTAGCTCCTCTGGGCTGCAAAGGACAGAGGAGCCCCCAGCCAGCTTACACCAACAGGTGGGGGAGATCCCTGGCTCACGCCCCTGGCAGGGGACGGCCTGATCCAGGCACCAAGCACCTTCAAGCTCTCTCGGTGTCTTCTCTCTTTCTCAGACAAGCTCCTGCCTTTGAAGTTTTGACACAGTCCCCGGAAAGCTCAAGCTGGGGATTATGATAACCAGACTGGCATTATGCAGCCACCCCTGAAGCCGGAGACGGGGCGTCCGCTGCAGAGGAGTGATGGGCGGGTGACCAGGCGTCTAACTCTCCCAAGCAGCTCGCACCTCTGTCCCCCTGAGTCCCAAGAAAAATGGCCTGTCCTACGCTCCATTCAACACCATCCAACCAAAAGGATTTGCTGATTACTGGCATGTGGCTGGAGGAGCAAAGAGGACTCGGATCCTGTCCTTGAGGAAGGGAAAGGGGGGACGTCCGGGGATTGCTGCATCCGTGTGGGAAGCGCAGTGGTAGAAACACGTAACCAAGTGTGTGGGAAACGGAGCAGGACTCGGACAGGGGGCATTCAAGCTACCTCTTGTAGAATAAATAGGAGCTTTCCGGGTATGGAGCTGGCAAAAGTGGTCCCGTGGAGGGGGACACACTACAGACAAGGAAACGTGTGCACACAGAGGGTTTACCGTTTGTCACCCCAAAATAGCTTCCTCTGTTCTCTTGGGAAATGACTCCTACTTCATGGTTCTGCCAGAAATGGTCCATCAACATGGAACGACCACTGGACCCCAAGCCAACCAATCATTCTTACGTGGGATTCCTTCCCATGGAGCTGGTGTGGGGAAGCCCTCTTTCCCTGTGGTCACACGACAGCAGGCCTAAAAGCCTGGGCGACACGTGGCCATGACTCCAGGCCCCTGAGGTGGGTGCACCTGAGAGAAGAGAGCTAAGAGGGAGGGATCTGAATCTCTGGGCCCAGAGGCCTAGACGGCTAGCTCTTCTCTGGCTCTTGGTGATTTTTACACAGGAGCCCCAAACTTTTTCTTGTCGCTTACAGCAGTTTTAACTAAGTCTGTGTGCCCCCAGCCCAAAGGGGCCTGTCCTGAGCATACCCATCGGGCCCGACGCCATGAAGCTGCTCAAAACACAGCCACAGAGGGCAGAGCACAGAAAAACAATGCGTAGAAGAGCACGCACGCAAACATCCAGCACGACTTAATGGGCCACCTGCTACCACCAGGCACTGGGCAGGTTCTTCAGGTCACGTGGGCCAGAGAACAGCTCCAGGCCCAGGGAGCGCCCTCCCTTTACACATCTCACAGGCCACCCTCGTGTTTCCATGGGATGGCGGTCTTACAAAGCCTGCCGTGACCAGGCCCTTCTCCACCTTGGCCGACCAGGTGGTCCTCCTTTCTCTCTTCCCAAGTTGCAAAAACAAAAGAACCACGAAGGATATTCAGTGGAGAATATTTTTCTGTCAAGGCTCAGAGGAAGGTTCTAGCATCCCTTCCTGGAGCTCCTAGCCTCTACCACCAGCCCACTTTGGGCAGAGCCGGCCTCCACCTCCGCCTCCAGGGCACACCTCAATCAGAGGAACCTCCCTGATCACCTGGGGTGCCTGGGTGGCTCAGTCGGTTAAGCATCCGACTTAGGCTCAGGTCATGAACTCTCAGGTCATGGGTTCAAGTCCCGCTTCGGGTTCTGTGCTGACAGCTAGCTCAGAGCCTGGAGCCTGTTTCAGATTCTGTGTCTCTCTCTCTCTCTGCCCCTCCCTTGTTCACACCCTGTCTCAAAAATAAACATTGGGAAAAAAATTTTCAATAAAAAAATAAATAAATAACAATCCCCACCTCCACTCCCTCCTGGTATCTCTTACCCCACAGGGCATTTTTTTCCCCACCTTGATCACCACCTAATGGGGTATCTATTTTCTGCTCCCAACCCAATTAGAATGTAAGCTCCAGGGGGGGTCAGAGACTCCCAGTCATGTTAACTGTTCCATTCTGAACACCTAGGACAGTGCCTCGCATAGGCCGTATTTCCAATAAATATTTGTTAAATGCATGAATGAATGCACAGGGAGTGATACAAGACTGGAAGAAAGGAAGAGAGAGGGCAGCTAAGGAGTGATAGACCCCCGCTCTACAGAAGGTTAAGAGGGGCAATGACTTGGTGTGTCCAAGGGAGGGAAAAAGGAAGAGACAGGACCAACGGGACCCACGAACAGGCAGGTCCATGCTAGCGGTACAGCTGGGCGGACAGCTATCGGTTTTGCCTACCTAGCACTCTTTTACCCGTCTGACAATAACGCCTGATTTTCCTCCAGTTTATCCTGCTGTAGAGGGTGAGCATGTGACCTGATCTAGCCAACCAGCATACCACATGCCTCTGCTCCTAGTGATTGCTTTCTGTTTGAACACATGATCTAATTCAGGCAATGAGAGTCTCCCAAAACAAACGGGTAAAAAGAAAGTCCCTGTCCAGGGACACCAGTTGTAGCAAGGATGATAAAGCCCAGAAGTGGCCTTATCACCTGGGGCCTGAGAGGAAAGCCAACTCAGAGGAAGGAACCTCTCTCCAGAGACTTGAGTTCCTCCCCGGATCCAGCCATGCCCAAAGGTCCTAGGCATTCCAGTACCGTCAGCCAATAAATCCTCCTTTTCTGGAGAACAGTTTCAAATTGGGATTACGTCACTTCCAACCTAAAACATCCTGACCAACCCTGAAGAACCTGCGTGAAAATACATTCTCACGGCTCTTAAATACCCCACAGGGAAGCCAACGCCAGGCTAGATAGCCTGGAAGAGCAATCTCGTAATTTCCAGTGAAACTCTGTCTTTCTGATGAGCAGGAAGGGGCCATGATGGCAGTTTTATTAACTATTCGCAGTTACATTTGGGGAATAAATTCTACAACTTTGTCTCAGATGTTTTAACATCTCAGCATCTCGGAACTATTATGAGCAATGACTACACAGAATCCGATATTCTACTCCGTGCAGAGGGAGAGAGAGCATCTTAGGTGAAGAGCACTGAACCAAGAGTCAAATAATCTGGCTTCTAATCCTTGTCTGATCGCTAATTGGCAGTGTGTCTGAGTCAAATCATCTGCTTCTCTTGGTCTCAATTTCTAAGTCTGCAAAGTGAGCAGCATGAGTGCAACCCCTTCAGGCAGCCCTTCCAATTCTGGACTCAATAAAGCCCAGAGAGACAAGGGCTCCTAATCTTTGATAGGATCTAAACACAGAAAAACACACATGTGCACAAACACGTAATTTTGCAGAGTGTCATGGGATTCACGACTCTACAAAACAATCTAGATCTCTAACCTCTCTCCATTCTACAATAGCTAGGACCCTAGTTCTTCTTGAATTCCTTTCATAATGGGGAGCTCACTATCTCACAAGGGAGCCAAACACGATTGAGCTGCTCTAGAAACAGGAGTTTGTCTTCATAATGAGTCAAGATCTTCACATAGCAAATTCTACCTATTGGTCCAAAGTCTCCAGAGCAAATCAGAAAACCCCCTCTCTCTCTCCTGTGTGCAGCATCTCTTCATTTGTCTGGACTGTTTCCAACTTAAAAAAAATTTTTTTAAATATAGTTTATTTATAATTGAGACAGAGAGAGACAGAGCACGAGTCGGGGAGGGGCAGCAAGAGAGGGAAACAGAATCTGAAACCGGCTCCAGGCTCTGAGCCGTCAGCACAGAACCTGATGCGGGGCTCGAACCCACGAACCGTGAGATCATGACCAGAGCCGAAGTCGGACGCTCAACCGACTAAGCCACCCAGGCACCCCTGTTTCCAACTTTTAAATGCAAATCATATGTGAGGGGAAACGCAGATGATAACTCATCATGCCAATTATTTTACTCATTGTTAGAAAAATGGTTCTCCCACCTCATCCGAAATATGCCAAGCATTCAAATATAAATGCCAAATTCTAAATAAGCACTATGAATCTGCATGGTCAAGGTTTTGCAGACACCACTTATGCCCAAAAATATCTCGAAGGAAACGACAGTCTTGCAGAAAGTTCACTTCATTCCGAATCACAAGAGTTGGGAGTAGTACCTGCCTCCTCCTCCAACTACCTGTATACGGTTGGGCAAGTCGCTTAACCTCTGCGCCTGTTTCTCATCCGCAAACTGTTACCAAACCTACCTCACAGGGATTCAGCGAAGATTAAATGATAAAATGTTTGTAAAGCTCCGAGCCCACGCCTGGCTCACAGCAGGTTCCCAATCCATTCCAGCTCCCGGGCTCAGCCAGTAGCGCGTTTCATTCGATGCGCTCGGCGCTCTGTCAGGAGCGCGATTCGCCTTCCCGAGCCGGAGCCTGCGCTCTGGGCTCGACTGAGGCTCCCTGGCCGCTCGCGCTTTTCTCTCCTTCT
The DNA here is from genome assembly GCF_006229205.1 of Suricata suricatta. NCBI lineage: Eukaryota > Metazoa > Chordata > Mammalia > Carnivora > Herpestidae > Suricata > Suricata suricatta. The sequence goes on along the minus strand of NC_043709.1, from coordinate 11,812,886 downwards.
CAAGATGGCGGCGGTCGGCGGCGCTGAGGCGGGATCCGGGCGAGCCGAGTGAAGGTAGCGGCAAGCGGAGCCCCCACGAGGCCGGGCTGGGCCCCCTCCCCGAGGCGGCAGCCGCCCCGCCCC
>NC_043709.1:11737953-11812663 GCF_006229205.1 Suricata suricatta | reverse complement strand
TCGCGGCCGCGGTGCGGCTGGGGACCCGCGGTGCGGGGTCCCCGGGCTGTCAAGGCGAGAGAGCCCCGGGGCTGGGGCGGCGGGAGGGCTGGGCCCTCAGCCGGCGGAGAGGATGCGAGGAGCTTTCTTCTCTTTCTCTTCACGGAGCTTTGTTGAACTAGCTGTTGCTGCACAACTGCCGGGAGAATCCCATCGGTTTGCGTGGGGACCGCAGAAAGGGTGGTCCCGGGGGCTCTCTGTGTAAATAATGCGGTGTTGTGGGTCTTCTCTGCGGGCCACCCAGTTGGAACGTGCGTTCGTAGTTCCCCGTAGTTCCCCGTACAGGCCCGTTTCCCCCCGCCACTGTTGGAGGTTCACTTTTTATCGCTCATCGGAGGGGCAACATCTCCCCCCTCCCTCTGCCGGGTAAGCCGGTGGCCGATTATACCCCCTTATAGCAGAACCAATTAAAAAAAAAAAACAACAACCTCAAAGGAAAGCCTGTTGATTGGACGAAGCTTGTCGAAATTTGTACTGGTGGTTTTCTGGAAATGTGTGTGGTCAGCCGATCTGTGCGGTGGTGGTGAGCCGGCTCCGCGGCCCCGCAGGGAGAGGATTCGATCCCCATCCCAGGCCGTCGGGATCTCTGCAGTTTCCAGAGCTGGCAGGGGCTGTGAGTGCTGCTTAGGTAGGTTCCTGGAGAAGGGAGTGGCAGGAATTGCGAGTCGCTGCGTTGCGAGATTGGAGGGGATCTGCACAAAAATGACCAGACGGCTCCTGAAGTCAGCCACAGCAGCAGATTCAGAAACGGGCGGCAGCTGGATGTGCACCTTTTCCTGCACCGACGGGCCGCTTGAGTTGCTAGAGGAAAGGCTGGAAGAGAACAGGGACCCTTGAACAAGGCTGTCGTCGCCGCCTGGACCAGGATTTCAGGATTTCGCTCTCTGCTCGGATCAAGGGGCTTACTTTGTTCCCTCTTTTTCAGTCCTTGCACATATTCTGGATTGAAGAAACTGGTTAAGGATTGCTGAGGCTCAGATGACGGCAAAAAAAAAAAAAACACCACACAAAATCATCGTCTGAAACTGTTTTTTCAATACTTCTCATTTGGACCTGGAAAATAAGGAAGTACTATACCGGATGCCTTTTGGTTTTTCAGTCATCACTTTGGGAATCCTGAAAGCTGTGCCTGAACAACAGCCCCTTCTCCGTAATCCCGAAGAGTCCCAGGGGAGCCATCTAACAATTTGCATATTGCATAAGTACACATTTTTTGTGATGACCTGCTTCTGGCTTCCATAAGCAACGTGAAATAATGAACTTGAACTTACGTTGTTTCATGGCACACTGAGAGGAACATAATTGTAAGAACTATCCCTGGCTCTGGAAGTTGACAACATTGAATTCTATAAACTCCAAAAGGATGGAATTCAGGAGAATGGGTTTTAACACCTGTTTTCGTTTTGCCAACATTTCATGTTAATTACGGCCCCTGTTTTCTAATGTGAAAATCAAGCCTAATACTATTTTTCACTTCCGTTAATCCCACAATCTGCTGCCTAACCTTGAACTCTGAATTTATCAGGGATAGCATTCAGGACCTGGAAGGAATATCAAGGGGTCATCCGATCCTCTATAAATGTTGTCCTAACTCTGCCTTTCTTCCACACTATTGCTTGAGACCTCTTTATCTGGTTTCCTCTTTCCTTTGTAAGTCAGCAACCCTTGATCTAGAAATTCAAGGTCCAGCAGTCTGCCCAAGCTGCGACGAACACAGTTCACTGTGTTTTAAGTTTTTTAAGCTCTTGGCTGTTCCAGTTCTTTAGCAAATAGGCTTTGCCTCCAGGCCCCATTCATGATTTTTTTTCTCTACAGCCTACTTAATCCTTTAATTTATAAAATACTCTTCCGCGTTTCTCTGAAAATTTAAACAGTAGCAGGCCTCATTCCAATACATAATGCTAACACCAGCACCTGTTTTCTGTGTTTGCTCCTGCCTCTGAGGATCAGCTCCTAATTTTCCGTTCCCTTTCACAACTTTTTAAATCCACTGATTGTTTTCCAAAGTAATCGGTTAGTTAGGAGACCATGAACACTTTTTTCATAGCTCAGAAGTCACATCATGGTGTTCTTTCTAGTACCGTCTTCAGAGGTACTTACCTCCCATTATGACTGTTAGACCGTTCAACTCTGGTTTATGTTAGTTTTGATGTTACTAAAAAAGAAGGCTTGCCTGTTCATCTCAGGGCCTGTAGAAGTGCCTGTCCTTGCAGTTGACAACAGGTTGATGGCAATATATATGATACCGAATGTTTTAAGATTTTTTTCCCCCTTATTTCTTAAACATTCTTAGCCAAAATTCATTTGGCATGAAAAACATTTAAAACTCCAGGACTCAAGTTGCTGTATTTCTTGGCGTTACCAGCCTGTGAAAACTAAGGGGACCTTTATCCTTTTTTCTGCTAAATTCAGTATATTTTAGTGCCAGTGAGAGGGTATACTGTTTTCAAATGAATGGACAGAATTCCCTCTGACATTCCCCCTTCCTTCAGCACTTCCAGAGTTCGCCACTTGTGTGGAGAGGGGAGGGCAGTAATTTCTACCTGAGAAAGTTGAATACTGGAACATGACAATCTAGCTGCAATCGTGCAAGTTACCTCCTATTTCTACATGAGACCTGGCCTTAGGTGCCCTTCATTTCCTATGACAAGCCTCGGAGCAAGCAGTTCTCCAGTTCACCGCTAAAATCCAGATCATTTGGTTTCTTTCCTTCGCGCTAGATTCTCTTAACTTTGACCGACTCCATTCTTCATTCTCCTCAGGAAAGTGGAGAAGTACTTTTCTATGTTACTCTTAGTGTTCCTTGTAAACATTCTTGGTAATGCTTTTTCTCTTTGTACGTTCAACTTAGGCTTGTCTCCATATTGTATTTTATCTGACTTGTGCAATTAAGTCTTTTCGTTGATCTCCAACCTCCAACACAACTCTTAGCAAAGTTCCCCTTGCTAATCAGATTCTCTGTCACAGGAGTTAACATACTTCAGTATTACCCATCCCCATGCCCACCTAAAGGGATTGGCAATGTCTCACTAGAGAACCCTTCAGCATTTCTAAATCCGCTGAGAGTAATGAAGATAAAATGAAATTTAAGTAAATAACCAATCTGATCACCTTGTAAACATTTCACTAACTGGATGAGAACCCTTTTTGATAAATTTAGTCTGTCATTTTTAAATTTCCTGCAAAGGCTTCCTGCAGGACTTGTCACATTACCTGTCCTTAAAGTATTCGAAGAACTTTATCCTGGAGAGCAGTCTACAGCTTGTCATTGTCAAAGTCAAAGTAGACGTATAAACTTGAATGCCAAAAAAAAAATTTTAACAACTTCAGAATAATACTTAGAGCACTTAAGTTACAGTAACTCTTCAAATCAATGAAATCTTAATCACAAAAACTTCACCAGTGGACAAATGATAATTCTTCCTAATTTCCACATAGCCTTTAACAGAGGCTTGATAGCCTTGAAAGCAGTCATGTGGCCACGCTATGTAAGAAGTATACTTACCTTTATACTTCCGTAGTTTTGAGCAAACTCGTAGCCCAACAAAATGCATACCAAAAAATTACGCTTTAGGGGTCCTTAATATTTCTATGAAGTTACCATCATTTCTGTTTAAATTGCAATACAACAGAATTTAGCCAGTCGCCAATCCACATGGTAGGGTTTTATGGTCTGGAATGTTTGCTGTAATCTGTCTTCCTCTGCATCCTGCTTTATCTGTGCATTTCGTAACCATGATTGAACCTATGCCTCTGACTTAATGTCAGTCTTTACCATCTCGGTGTTGTCAGTCCTGTTGGCATTTCAGAAATTCTCATTAATTTTGAGGTATTTTTAATTTTGTGGGAGGTATTTTATATACTTCACCAAACCACAGCTCTAACTCATAAATCAAATTAAGCCCAATACACTTCGTGCAGATATGTTTACAAGCAGAATGAGGAGGTGACGAGACACTCCTTTATTTCTTGCTGCCCTTCCAGACTGCCCTTGGATCACTACGCATTTCCATCTGGAAGGTTGCTTCTCCACAGTGAGTTCGCATTACAGGAGGGTTTTCCTTCTTTGTTTCTCAGACGTGGTCCTGTAGACGGGAAGGAGCCTGGACACAGTGACACATTCACAAAGGCCCTGCAGGACCGCCATGGCTTATGATGACTCCGTGAAGAAAGAAGGTATGACCCCTTAATCTGAGAAGCATTCTAAAGGGGGTTTCCTCTTCAATACTTGCAGCCCATGGACATAGAGACCAGGACTGGCCATCACGGCCTGGACTCCCGAGTGATGGTCCAGAGCCGTATTATGACACTCAGCCTCACATCATCCCCCAGCTGGGCCCATGGAAGCGAAAACTGGGACAGGGTTCCAACCCAAGAGTCTGAAATTTAAGTCTCTGTGGTCTATCGGGGTGACCCCCTGCAGCACTCGTGGTCCTTGCCAGCTCCAGTGTCCAGGAGTGTGGGGATAGGAGTCATGATTTGGACCCCCACAGAGCACAGCGCATGAACCCTTATTTTTGCAGCCTTACCTCTGCAAGTTTGTGTCCACCTGCCAAATCACAACCAAGAAACCATGTCTGAGGACGCACATTGGGCTTTGTATAGCGTGGAAGCACTGTTTCTTCAGGTTCGGTTCTTGTGTTTGCAGCCAGGTCATCAGGAGATACACTTGTCCCCTCGGATCCTAGCCCTGTATTCCAGTGGACCTCTCGGAACATTGTAACTTGGAAGCGGAGGGCCTATTGCCTTACGCATGTGGCGATTTGGCTGTCGCTTACCTAATCTTTTCTCGTTTCCTTTTCCAAATGAACCCGGCTTTCAGATTGCTTCGATGGTGACCACAGCTCGGAGGACACAGGACTAGCTGCTGGCCGGAGCCAACGAGAAAAGAAACGTTCTTACAAAGATTTCTTAAGGGAAGAGGAAGAAATCGCTGCTCAGGTCAGAAATTCTTCCAAGAAGAAGTTAAAGGTAAATTCTACACATTTGAATTAGGAAAGCTTTTAACTAGCTCACCTCCTATTTCCTAGTACTTGAAGAAGGAAGTTTATTTTAAAGTGAACATTGTTTGCGCCTATTCTTAGTATTTCCCGTATTTTGCTTTGTCTTCCGAAGTCAGAAATCAGAGAACAAAATTGGTCCCCATCTTATCCATTGGTCAATTCTTCTTCCTCTCCAATTCCAGGATAGTGAACTTTACTTCTTGGGGACGGACACGCACAAGAAGAAGAGGAAGCACTCCTCTGATGATTACTACCATGGAGGTGAGGAGGGCAGGGCAGCAGGCGGGAGGAACACATCACTGGTTCTTGGAGTCGGGGTAGGGGAAAGGGATCCAGATGTTGCTGACTCAGTGGCCTATTTAACAGGACAGTGGTTCTTGTTCTGAGTGCCGATAAACCAGTGTGAAGGAGGAGAGAGGTGGAGGGCTGGTATTGTGGAGGATTCAGCATAGAAGAACAGTCTGCATTTGTGATACACCAGGTACCAGGTTCCTTCTCCCCCCCAATCATCCACTTATCTTCTGCCCATTGTTACCCAGCATCCCTTTTGCCATATGTAGTCCCAGGCCCGCTGGCCTGCACCTGTGGGTTACTTCTCAGTGCAGTGCATATCCACTCACAAGACCAGCCTTTCTTAGCTCTCTCATGCATATAGCTGATGAGACTAACCCTTTACTAGAATGGGCTCGTCCTGAACACAGAAACAGATGACACTCTGTCTGCAGTGTAACCTGAGTTGTAACTACTCGTAATCCCACAGCTTAGTCCATTCTTCTGGGTCTGCTCTCTCTCTCTGGTTGCTCGTGTAGTCTCAGTGAAGAGAACAACTTTAGTGGCAAGAACTGTGGCCGGGGTCAGGCAGAATCTACCAAGCCAAGAAGCACACGGGCGTCATCAGGAGTCAGTTGAAGGGGTCCCCCCTCAAATCATTTCTCTTAGCCTCTTCCTTGTGTTAGTTGAGTGTGTTGGGTGAGAGAGGAGACTTGTTGGAAGTTGGATTGTCGTGTGGACATGACTTCTCTTGATTGTTTCTAGATATTTCGTCTTTGGAATCGTCACAGAAGAAAAAGAAAAAGTCCAGTCCACAGTCTGCCGATACAGCTATGGACCTGTTGAAAGCTATCACTTCCCCGCTGGCCACGGGCTCCAAGCCCTCCAAAAAGACAGGGGAGAAGTCCTCCAGTTCTTCGAGCCACTCAGAGAGTAGAAAGGAACACCACAGGAAGAAAGTAAGTGGAAGCGGTGGGGAACTGTCCCTGGAGGATGGTGGTTCCCACAAATCCAAAAAAATGAAACCGCTCTATGTGAACACAGAGACACTGACCCTTCGGGAGCCCGATGGCTTAAAGATGAAGCTCATTCTCTCGCCAAAGGAGAAGGGAAGCAGCTCAGTTGATGAGGAGTCTTTTCAGTACCCCTCTCAACAAGCGACAGTGAAAAAGTCCTCTAAGAAATCAGCTCGGGATGAGCAAGGTGCTTTCCTCCTAGGACACGAGTTACAGAGCTTTCTGAGAACAGCCCGGAAGAAGCACAAGTCCATCTCGGACCCACATTCCTCTCCTGGCCCCGAAGGTGGTGGGTCGGACGCCTCCCAGTTCCCAGACTCCCACAGCGCTAACCTTGATCTTTCGGGACTTGAACCTATTCTGGTAGAATCAGACTCGTCCTCTGGTGGGGAGCTAGAGGCTGGGGAGTTAGTGATAGATGATTCTTACCGGGAAGTCAAGAAGAAGAAGAAGTCGAAGAAGAGCAAAAAGAAGAAGGACAAGGAGAAGCATAAAGAGAAGAGACACTCCAAGTCCAAGAGAAGCTCAGGACTTTCGGCCGCAGCAGTGGGAGAGGCCCCAGTGGCTCCCGGCCCTCCTCCCAGCGCCCCGCACGCTGGGGCCACCGCCCCTGCCCTCCCACTGCCCAGCCTCCACACAGAGGGGCACGGTGAGAAGAAAAAGAAAAAAGAGGAGAAAGACAGAGAGAGAGAGAGAGGAGAAAAGGTAAACCATTCTTTAAAGTGCGGTGGGTAAGCGATGACAGTAGTGAGCGGACTTGGAATTCAGCGGCTGAGGTGAGCCGTGGGGAGTGTGGCCCATCCGAAGGGGAGGCGCGACGTGTAAAATATTACCAGCGGCCAAAGTGTCTGGTGCAAAACTAAGAGCAATCTTAATTATTCGTGGGTTTTCATAACAGACCTGTTCTCCCATTGTGCCAAGCATAGGTTTAGGGACACCCTTGAAATTGGAATTCATGGAGGGAGCCTAAGCCACTTCCTTTCACTCAGCACTGGCTGCCTGGGGCAGTTGAGAGAGACAAAAAGGAACTCTGTGAGTTTAGTGTGAGAAACAGATTTTCAAAATGAGAATAACGATCAAGTTAACAGAATAAGGGAATGGCTTTCTGCTAACGGGGCGGTGGGGGGGCCACTTTCTGGTGTCAAATGTGTGTGCTCTCAACAGGTGAGTGCCTGCTGTCTACCAGGCCCTGTGCTGCAGTGCAGGTTCAGAGGGGCAGCGGGGCAGAGCTGAGTGGGATGTAGCTCCTGACCCCAGGGAGCGCACCGATTGCTGAGGAGATGGGAATGAGAAATCACCGGGCTTGGTTTAGCTTCTTTTCTGCACCTCGAGAAGCTTTCTAGCAGTTTATTAAAAAATGAACTTTTCCCCCTTTTATCAAAGGAATTACTATTACAGAAATTTAGAAATTGAGAATCATGGAAAGAAAAAGGTCAGAAAGGTTAGTTTTACCACCTGAGGACAACCATTGACTTCCTTTGTTTAGAGTTCTGCAAAATGAAATGTCAGATAAAGTCTGAAGGAGAACCTAAGAAGGAGAAGGTCAAGTGTATTAAGAATTTGGAAACGGGAGCTTTAGGGCTCAGCCTGTGACTGGGCTGCCAGTCGTGTTTCCCACGGCAGAGAGTGGCTTTTAAGTATGAACATCTCAGAAATGAAAAACGAAACTGTACCTTCCGAGCCAAGAATCAGTGTGAGCATGGAGAACTGCAGTGTCAGATACTAGGTCAGGTTTTACTCATTTTATTTGAAAATTGCTTCATGAAACTATTCTGTGTAAGATTCCATTTCTCCTGAGAATGTCCGTTCTAGTAATACGTGGCAATGCCATAAACTGACCTTACGGTGCTGAGTGCAGCAGGGCAGGGTGGTCGGCGAGAGCTTACAGAAGAAAAAGGATCTCGGTGCAAAGACGTACAAGGAGGCAGGAAGATGCTTAGAAAGTAGCACAGCGAGACTGCCGAACTCTAGCCCTTTGTTTCTACCTGCCTGATAGGTGTTTCCACCTGGGTGCCCTGGGTCCCTCGGTCTCTGACTAAGTTCATCCTCCAGACCCCCAAACCTGCCTCTCCTTCTCCATCCGCGTCCATGTTCTGTGCCCTTCCAGTCACCCCTACCTCAAGACCGTATGCTTCATCATTTTTCTCGACGCCTTATTATGAGACTTTTCAAACCAGAAGCTCTGAAGTGGCACAGTGAGCACAACATGCCACCCAGTGAGGTTCTGTGGTTATTATCCTACTGTCTCCCTTATGATACGTCTGTCCATCCATCTTCTACAAGTAAATTTTAGATATCACACATTTCATCGCTGAACACTTCAGCCTGCACATTATTAACTTAAGTTCAATGTTTGTTTTCACGGCTTTTTTTCTTGGTAACTTGACTTAACGTGCAAATGTACAGGTGGTCAGTGTGCCGTTTGGTGAGTTTTGATAAGGGCTTCCCCCTGTGTGACCAGACCTCTGTCACAGCCATGACCATTGTCCCACGCAGCTTTCTCCTGCCCCTTGCCAGGCAGTCCCCGCCCCCGGAGCCAGCCCTGTTCTGGTTTCTTCCCAGTCCTGTGGTTCACTTTTGCGTCTCCCTCTCCCTGCTCTCCCCCGCCTCTGTCTCCACTCCGTGCTGCGCCTGATGGTCTTCCTCCGTGACAACTTCCACGCCTTTAAAGGTCCTCCGTTACCACTACCCCGGCTTGGGCCTCATCCCTCCCCGTATATAAGGCAACACATGGCCTCCTTTCTGTTTCTTCTCCCATGCAGTTAGTACACCCTGATGCCAGAATGTTCTTAAGTTCCGGTTTGATGCTGACAGTCCTCTGGTTCAGCATCTTCAGTGGGTCCTTACTGCCCTGATGTTCAACCGTCAGCTCCAACAGGACCAGGATCATGTCTGTTGTGCTCTCCACCTCATCCCTAGGCCTGAACCCACAGTCTGGCCTGCTGTAGTTGTCCATGGAGACTTGTTGAATGAGTAAATCTCAAAGTCCAGACCCTTGGCCAAGCATTCATAATTGTCTGATTTAGTCTAAAGCCTCCCTTCTCAGCTGTACCCCTTAGTCTGCTGTACATGCACTGTATGGAGACCATTCTTGGCCCCTACATTCTTCCCGCTCTTCCTTTGCTCATTTTGGTAGTGATCTTCTCCTTGTTCTCCTTCACATATTGAAGCTCTGCCTGCCCTTCAAGACCTAATCAAATGCTGCGTCTTCCTTTTTTTTTTTTAACATTTATTTATTTTTGAGAGACAGACTGTGAGCAGGGGAGGGCAGAGAGAGAGGGAGACACAGAATCCAAAGCAGGATTCAGGCTCCGAGCTGTCAGCCCAGAGCCGCATACAGGGCTCAAACTCACGAACCACGAGATCATGACCTACGCAAAAGCCAGCCGCTTAACCGGTTGAGCCACCCCAATGCCACCTCTTCCAAGACGTCCTGCCCCTCCTGTTAGAATTAACTTGTGACTTCCCATGCCACTGGCTGTGGGAAGTCACTGCACTTAACTTTCCCTAATATTTGAGTTTTCTATGCATGTATTCCCATTTCCCCTGTTAAAGATGGTAAGCTCCTTGAGGGTGTCGTAGCTCCTTAGGGACCTTTGTAGTCACCTTACTGTTCCCTTCGTCTCCTCAGTGCCTTGGTAGGCACTTTGTGATAGATGTCAAGTGAATGAAAAAATGGGTGCAAATATAGTATTGAAAAGATGAGTCAGGAGCAAATTGTAAAGAATCTTAAATTAGTTAAGGATTTGACACTGGGCACTTTGGGCTTGTGAATGAGCAAGACTTGGATGTGCTCCACATGATCATGTAAGAATAAAATGATAGTGCGGTGACAGGTGGGTGATGCTGAGGAGAGATGGTGGCAGACCACGTAGGAGGTTATGGCCCAAGGTTTTGGGTGCCCGTAAAAGCCTGGTAGAGATTCAGAGGAGACTCTGAAGGGAAAACTGATAAGGTCTGGCAACAGGGCTTGGATCTGGGAAGGCAGAACCATAAATGAGGATAAAGATGCCCCTTAAGGTTTTGAACCTGGGTGCCTTAGAAAATAAAATTATAATCTCGGGTGTAGAACTTCCGTATAATTCCCCTGTGTAGCTAGCAGTTGCCAGTAAAAAATGAACTTTAGTTTATAGCAAAAATTGTATTAGGAATCACTATTTGATCACGACTGTCCAAACCTGAAGTAGTCATACTCTGAATGTAATCATTTATTGATCCAACAAATATTTACAGAACATGTACCATGTTTTTTTAAACCCGATCTCTGCATAATAATTTCCTGTGGAGTTAAAAAATCCTTTCCAGGGTTTTATTTCAGTATAGAAAAAAAACTGTCTAAAATCCTACCTAGAGATTGAAAGGAAGACTTCAGGAATAGCACTCCCCCAGCCTACAGCTAGCAGAGGTCGGCTGTCCCACTGGTAGGAACGCAGGAAGCCACTGTACGCTTTCTGCCTTGGACCCTATGACCACGACTGGCACTAAAGTAGAGAAGCAGGAAGGGTGTCTGGTTTGGGGGAAGAAGAGAAGAGAAGTCAGGCGTAGATTTTAGGATATAAGCTTGAAGCCATTCAGCATATCTAAGGCTAAGAGTGTGGGCTGGGGAGCCAGGTCACATGGGTTCAAATCCCGGCTCTGCCACTTACAAGCTGTGTGCTCTTGGGTAAGTGCCACAGCTTCTCCACACAGGAGTTGTGGATGGTGACACACCTGCCTGGGAGGGTCATTCAGGGTCAAATGAGATAATACATGGAAATGGCAACCAACCCCCTAGGACACCGTTGGAATTTTTTTTTTTTTTAAGATTTTATTTTAGAGTAATCTCTGCACCAGGTGTGGGGCTCGAGCTTACACAACCCCAGATCGAGAGTCGCATACTCTGCTGACTCAGCCAGCCAGGTGCCCCTGGGTATTTTACATACGAGTTTTCAGGAGACACAGCAGTATGGGACATCTGTCAGACACCTTAGGAACCACTGACTCCGGGTAATCCATGGTTGCCGCGTCTTCTCACTGCATTCCTTTCCATAAGGCCCTGTCTTTCCAGAGCTGGTCTTCTGTGATGGCTGCGATAGAAAGCAAGGACACATGGAAAGCCACGCCGGCACCCAGCTAAGTCTGGGAACTTTGGTTCCCCACGTTAGTGAGCATTCAGTAGGAGCTGTTTTAATTGTCCTCTCCAGAGAAGTTCCAGAGAGCGACGGAAACGCGAGAGCTGGAGCCCAGCAGAGCAGATGGTGCTAGGGTGAGGGCTGGGGGGCTCCTGTACAAGAAGTGAGGTCTTCGAGCAGAGCCCAGAACAGAATCTGGTTGGGTGCACACAGTGGGACGCCAGTAAAGGAGGAGGGGGCAGCTGTGTGGGAGGAGAAACCAGAGACGCATCCGTGTGACAGAAGTGAAGGAGCGGACCGTTGGAGAAGAGACTGGACTCCCGCTAGAGGGATGAGGAGTTCAAGTGCAGCAGGGAGACTGGGGGCCAGCCTGGCGGAGTCCATGCAGGAGTCAGGAGCGAGGGCAGCAGGGGGGGCACACTCGCTGGACAGTCTTGATACATACCCGGGGACTGAATTCTGTCTTCGGTGGAAAGTAACACTCTCAGTGTTGAGCCGTGTTCAGGAAGCGGCTTTTTGTTGTTGTGTTTGCGTGCTTGTATATTGGCTCATTGTGGAATCCTGCTTTCGAGGAAGGGGCGGAGAAGTCCTCGGGTAACATCTTGATGGTCTCCCCGTTAGGATCATCCCAGTGGAGGGGAAGCTCTTGTTTATACTGGAGAAGCAGGATCTGGTCACGTTGCAAAGACACCTTACTTTGGGTTTTACTCAATCACTGAAAGCCCATTCACTGCCATTCAAAATAATATCTGTGATGTTGCCGCTGCAGAGGCATGCCTTCAGTTATCTGTATGTTTCCAGAATGTTCATACTGCCTCTCAGCAAGCCGGGGCCAGCCAGATGCCCCATGTCTAGCACACTCAGGCATTGTTGATGAAGTGGTTCGCTGAAGTCTGAGCTGTAGTTAAACTCCCGGCATTCCATGAGTCCTCTCGCTGGTGAAACTGAAGTCGCTGCGTCTCCTGAGTGCCTGCCATGTGCCAGTCTCTCCTAGGCATCTCTCCTCTCGAACGGTCTTGACTGATGGGAGAGGCTGAGAAGACCAGGCACGGAGCTGGAATCTTAGCACAGGTCTCTCTGACCCCAAGCCTGGACTTGTTCAGTGATACCACGTGCCCTTCTAAACCTTCAAGAGATGGTTGTCCAGTGCCGTGTGCCTTCATCACAGCAGCAGTAGGTTTTGGGTTAAAGGAAACTGACGTAGTGGCTAGGGTCTCAGTGTCTGACTCATACCCAGTCCACCTCACCTGTGAGGATGCCATGAAAATGAGACAAGGGAATGTAGGGGACTCACTTGCACACAGTCCTGAGACTTTGTGGTCCATCTTGTACCTATTTCTTCACAACATGAGGATGCCAGGTACTCACCAGGTGCTGCGGATTCAAGATGAGTAAGGCACAGCACCCATGTCCTGCCAGCTCTGAACTCTGGGTGCGGGAAGAGGGATCAGAAAGTATTCAGTGAGTTGAGCCCCTGTGCAGGGGGAGCTGGGGTGCCAGCCATTTCCTGGACCGAATCCTAGAGCCAGATAGGAATTACCGGGTAGAAATGAGGAGTAGGCTTTCAGTGGAGGAGTGGAAGATGTGCGTGAAGGAACTGAGGTGCTAGGAAGCAAGGGGTGTTCGGAGCACCACGAGAAGCCGGTGGGCATGAGGTGGGGCCAGCAGAGGGCTGCAAGTAAGCGTGTGGACGGAGGAAGGGGTGGGGGAGCCGAGTGAGCTGGGAAACCAGGTCAGGGAGAGCGCTAGCTGTCACTCCCATCATGTTCCAGGCACCGCACTGGCGTTTTGTCTGTGGCGGATCAATGACTTTTCACAAGAACCAAGAGAGCGTAGGCATTGTCATCTCGAGCACACTCAAGGAAGTGAAGTGACCTGCCCAGGGCACAGTCCTGTTCAGTGGCAAAGTAGGCGTCCAAACCTGTGACTTGTGTGATTGCCGGACCTACGTTCCTCCTGCTTTACAGAGAGGAGGTTCCCTTCCACCCGGTGGGGCATTGTGAGAGGTAGCGCAAGTATAGGGTATGTTTTAGAAAAATTTCCACTCAGAATGGTTCAGATAAAAGGTTCGGTGTGAAAACCTTACTTTTCTGGCACCCTTTCCTTTAGCCAGGTCAGATTTAGGGATCTTGGTCAAAGTAGTTCACAAGAACATCAGATGATACCGTGGTTATAGGTGTGGGCTCCGAAGCCAGACTGGCTGCATTCCGATGCTCACCCACCACTCCTGCATGTATGACCCTGGATCTCAGTTTCCTCATCTTTAAAATGGCAGTGGGGTTACCTGGGTGGCTCAGTCGGTTGAGTGTCCAACCTCAGCTCAGGCCCGTGATCTCATAGTTTGTGGGTTCAAGCCCCACGGCAGCCTCTGTTGCTGACAGCTTGGAGTCTAGTTCTGATTCTGTGTCTCCCTCTCTCTCTGCCCTTCCCCCACTAGTGCACGCACAGTCATTCTCTCTCTCTCTCTCTCTCTCTCTCTCTCTCTCTCTCTCTCTCTCTCTCTCTCAAAAATAAATAAACATTAAAAAAATCACAATGGTAGTGATGGGGTGCCCAGCTGACTCAGTCAATAGAGCGTGCAACTCTTGATCTTGGGCTCATGAGTTTGAGCCCCAGTTTAGGTAGAGAGATTACTTTAAAAAGTTAATAAAAATTATAAATAAAACAGCAGTAATAATAGAATTTACTTCATAGAGTTGTTGCAAGGTTTAAATGAGTTTCTACAAGTAAAGCTATCCTACAGTATCTCCTGAATGGTATTAGTATCAGTGAAGTAGGTGGAGTCTTGTCATCAGCAGAAGAAAGCAAAGCTTTATTTTTAAGATTCATAAGCATGTCTTGCCTTAATCCCAAGATGTTTTATCCTTTAAAAATTCTTAACCTAGAGTCTTGGGTGGGCTTGAAGAGGGATTTTCGTCAGATTGTCAATGAGTTCTATTTCCGAAAAGAGTTAAACACGACTACTTTATAAAACACATAAAGAAGTTTCCTCTTTGAGGGTTCCTAGGTGGATCTGTTGGTTAAGTGTCTGACTCTTGATTCTTTCTGGCTTAGGTCATGATCCCAGGGTCGTGAGGTCAAGCCCTGCATTGGGCTCTGCACTGAGTATGGAGGCTACTTGGGATTCTCTCTGTCCCTCTGCTCCCTCCCCCACTCATGCTCTCTTTCTAAAAAGAAAAAAAAATTACTCTTTGAAAGGTCTTGATATTGTGATATATGTCACCAAACACTTAAAAGAAGGTTCTGGCTGCAAAATTACATTGTGAGTCACACTTAGTGGATTTGTTGGCAGTCATCTGCTACTAATAATAAAGTATCCAAGTTTTTGAAATATTAACATTTTATTAGGAGGAGTCAGTGTAGCTCTGGATATATAACCACTGTGATCCGCTTCCAATAATGCATGTTTTCTTGCATTAGAAAGTCTAGAGTAGAATTACTGGCCTTCCATTTGGAGTCATGTGGAAATGTGTTGTGTGCATAGAGATCATCCATTTTTTGTGTATGTCTAACTATTAACCTACCTTTAGAAAAATCCCTGTGCCCTGGAAAACGTGTAACCATGAAGCTTGAATTCCAAACGTTAGGTCCCCAGACAGGAGTTGCATTTTGCACGCGGTCCGGTTCTAAGGTCAGCACATCAGGTGAGAATTGTAAGTAGTCCAGGTTTCCTGGTAAACGCCTCAGCAAGGTGGCTTCACAACCGAAAACTGACAGACTGCGCATCCAGCCGAACGTCAGCCCCGTGCAGCCGGGCTCTTCTCGGCCCCAAGGGAAGTCGCTGGTGTCGGCTCAGAAGCCAGAATGACTCTTTGTTCAATATGTCAGCTACAGACATCAGAATCACACACACACACAGACCTAATCCGGGACAAGCAGCTTTATGTTCTTTGTCACACTCGCTCCATGAAATCACCCCAACTAATCAGTCTCTCTCTCTCTCTCTCTCTCTCTCTCTCTCTCTCTCTCTCTCTCTTTCTCTCTCTCTCTCAAATGGCCAAATATAGAACTTACATGAACTCCTGTCTGTGTAGTGTCCCTCCATTGTATCTGGGGCCCAATAAAGGGGGATTTGGAAGAGGGGAGCGTTGGTTTAAAACCTTGGAACATTTGGGGATATGACTGCTCCTCAATAACCCAGTGCGGCACCCAGAACTCACTTCTGTAGCATCTCTAAACAGGACGGGCTTCACCAGAAGAATACTAAAAATAGGACCTTTGCTGATTAAATGAAATTGTTAAAGCATAAAGCCCTTGCTGCTATTTTCTTTATCTGATTTGGGCCTGCTGATTTCACTTTATCCTTCACCAAAATTCCCTATTTTAAAAAAAAGCTTATATTGGCTTTTTGGATGCTACAATTTCTTTTTTGAAAGATACACAGGGAAGAGAAAGAACTCACAGTAGTTTTCCATTGTAGCATAACAGATGACCGCAGATTTAGCCGTGTGAAACAACATCCACTATTCGCTCCCGGTTCTGTACATCAGAGGTCCAGATAGGGCTCAGCTGGGTCCTCAGTCTCTCCCAAGACTGTATCAGGGTGTTGGCCACAGCTGGGTTCTCCCCTGGGGCGAGCGAGGGGTCCTCTTCAGGTTGTTGGCAGTTTATTCATGTTGTTGGCAATACTGTGTTCATTATAGTTGTAGAACTTGTGACAACCTCTTTTCCTCAAATTCAAGGTCAGCAGGACAGTGTCTCCTGTTGTGTCTCACCCCTAACAAGGGCTCACCTGACTGACCACAGTGATAAGTCAGGCTCAGTCAGGATGGTCTCCCTGTTGATTAACTAGGATTCAACCTACTAGGGACCTTAACTAGTGTGCAAAGTCCCTTTTGCCATGTAACATAACAGCCACGGGAGTGGTAGTTCTGCTCACACTCGTGGGGATGGCATCCAGGCCGTGTGTAACACCAGGGGGCAGAAATCTTGGGAGCCATCTTGGAATTCTGCCTGCTGCAGAAATACAACTGTCCTCACGTCACCGCACACCTACCGAAGTGCCCGGTACTGTCTGATTAATTCCCACCTCTGAGTTATGGTATTATCCAGGCTTTACTCAGAGGGAAACTACAGCTCAGGGAAAAAAAGCAGGTTGTGTTGCTAATAAAGAGTATGGCCAGGATTCTAAACTAGATCTGTTAGCCTCCAAAGCCCAGGCTCAGGTTATTTTGTCATATTGTCTTGCAAAATCCTGTCACTCCTTCCTCCCTGCTTGTGGAGGTATCATAATACAGTAAAGAATAAACATGCTTCAGGTAGCACAAAACAATTTGCTGAAGTGAGAAGGGTTCATCTTACACTGATTACTGAGGAATTGTCTCCAGCTGTTTACCTACTTCTCACACAGGAAAATTATAAGACTAGAAATCAAAAGTAAAGGAACAAAATGAATAGATTTGGCTCTTGGCTTCCTGGTTCCAAAGTAAAGGGAAATGATACGATTCTTCTTTTCAAAGAGGAGAAAAATAGACCCGTAGTTCTCAAACACGTAACGTGGGGTTGTATGTAGGTGAATGAAGGGCTTTACACGTGATTATCAAGTAGCCACTACAACCTGGAAAATCTAGAAATGATTTAGCTTGTGGGTTTTTCCTTCCAAAGTAAAACTGGGGGCACCTGGCTGGCTCAGTCGGTAAAGCATGCAACTCTTGATCTCGGAGTTGTGAGTTCAAGCCCCACTTTGAGATTCCTAAAATATAAAATCTTTTCAAAATAAAAATAAAAATAAGCTGATATTTATTAATTAAATACTAAATATGATTAGAAGTGAAGTACAATGGAAAGCTAACCTGTTTAGGAAGCTGATGGTGCTCAGAACTCTTCCCTAGATGACAAAGCACAGGTCTCATTTCTGTTCTGTAACCATGATGCAGGGTCACTCAGCCTGTGTTCTAATGCGGTCTTACCTGTTCTGTTTTCACGGGGCACCAGCCAAAAAAGAAGAACATGTCTGCCTACCAGGTGTTCTGTAAAGAGTATCGCGTCACCATCGTGGCTGACCACCCAGGTATAGGTAAGGACGTGTCTCACCTCCAGTTTTGGTCCTTTCCAGCCGTATCTCTGATTAATTCAGCCAGTCAGCAGGCAGCTGCTTCCTCGGATACCAAAATAGCACAAATCTCCTTTCACCACCCTCGGTTCTGAAGTCACTCTAGATTCTGTCTTAGTCCACCCCATCCATAAAAGAGAGAAGCTTTCAGTTCATATCTCTTAAAATGAGAAAACGGGAAACTGAATAAAATTAAATGTCAGGGAGCCCCGCACAGAAACGCGCAGTTGTTTGCTGCCAAGGTCCTACAGCCGACCTTTCCCTTAATCTGGCCCCTGGGTGTGAGTCACAGCGAGATGACTCGCGTTGCTTCTATCTGTCTCTGTGTCCGAAGTTAGTGAGGTGAGAACAACACTCCCCACAGACCTTGACAAGTCACTGAACCTGCACGCATCTCATTTGCCTGATGTGTCCGGCGGCATCCAGGTTGTCGTGAGGCCCGCGCGAAGTGCCATGGCAGGTGCAGGTGCTTTATAAGGCATGACCTTGCCGTTCAGATGAAAGGGCAGCGTTACACTTCTAGAGGATTGCTTCTGGGCTGCTCGAGGGAAATTCTTTGGTTCTCCGCTCTTAAAACTTGGTAAAAATCTAACATTTTTTATCAAATTCTACAGAACATGTTTTCTTTAACCTAAGTTGCTAAGCTTTGTATAATGAGATCGAATTAAAAGACCCCAGAACGATGCTGAAGGGAGAAATCTCTGGAGAACAGATGTGTGAGGATTTGAGCCGCTCTCATGGCCGCCAAAATAGCCCCTTCCTTCCCTGGAGCAAAGAGTCCAGAAAAGTGACGGGACTTTGGGGTTTTAGTTTGGTTTTCTGAAAGAACCTCGTGCTGTTTAAATCTGAGCTGGGAAGTCCTTCTTCTAGTTTTTGCTCTTTATAGTCTGTTTGGTTTATAGTCCAACCTTTACTGTGTTGCGTTTTTTACTCTTTCATGCCAGACTTCGGGGAACTCAGTAAAAAACTGGCAGAGGTGTGGAAGCAATTGCCAGAAAAAGACAAACTGGTAAGTACGCTTTCTTACAAACACGGTTTTCATTGCTTTAGGCCTTGCAAAATATGTAATTCTCCGATAGCCCATCAAGCCAACAGTGAAAATAGTTTTAAAAAAAAGTTAAAGATCAATAGAAAATGGTTTGGCAGAGGGCATTAACATGGGCTGGTGCCAGTTTAGTGTGGATTTAACTGCATAGAGGCTGTCTTTTCAGGCCTCATCTGGTTGTTTTCCAACAGCCTTACATTTGAGCCAAAAGATGACCTAAGTCGGGGAATGGTTAAAGGGTTAAAGGAGAATCTAAAATCAGACCCCTTTCTTGCAAACAGCCACTGGTCAGTAAAGGTCCAAGAACTGAGGAAGGTCATCTGCGTCGTGGTTACTGCAAATTAGACAAATACGGGCTGTGTTTACTGGGTGAGTGGGTTGAAGGCCGTCATCCTTATCAGCCATTACCAAATATACCCTCCTACCAGGAGCCAGGAACACAATGATAACTAGTCCTGTCAGAGTCATTCAAGGTCACTTTCCAACTCTGTAATTGGAAGGTTGGTCTAGGGACTAGAATTACTGTCTTGCTTTACAGCCCAGCTCATCTTAGTGAAGCAATGAAATTATTGTCCTCCGGGTAGGTTATCTTTAGTCTCTGTTTGCCATGTCATTGTCATCCTGTTAGTGGCCTTGCAGATCAGAACTGTTTCAACCACATGGACATCATACTGAGCCAGATGTTTACCCTATGATTTTCCGTTTCCACCTTAGTGATCTCACAGTCCCTGCTGAGACCTGACTTTTAGCTGTCCTCCACTGAGATGTCACTGTAGTCACCATCTGAAGCCTGTTCCATACTCCTCATCTTCAAAGTTAGCATTAAGGGGCACCTGGGCGGCTCAGTCAGTTGAACATCCATTTGTCTTCCACTCAGGTCGTAATCTCACAGTTCATGAGTTCAAGCCCCACATCGAGCTCGCTGCTGTCAGCACTGAGCCCGCTTCGGATCCTCTCTCCTCCCTCTCTTCCCCTCTCCCCTCTTTGCCCCTCCCCTACTCATGCTCTTTCTCAAAAATAAACATTTTAAAAAAAAGTTAGCATTAACCCTCTGTCTCCCCCTACCAGGATTCCCTTTCCCTTTCTCTTCTTCATTCTCCTCTTCCATGATGGCTTCCCTTTTACCTTTTGTCCTGATTCATTTATCATAATTTATTTTGATCTGATCTGATTGCAGATTTGGAAGCAGAAAGCTCAGTATCTGCAACACAAACAGAATAAAGCAGAAGCTACAACTGTGAAGAGAAAAGCCTCCTGCTCAGAAGTTCCCGTGAAAGTAAAAGGTAGGGACTCCAACTCTCTTTTCCTGAGAACATGGTGAATTTTACTTCCTAACTAGGAAATTGGGAGAGCAGCCTGTGTCAGATCTTGATATCTAGGTATTATTACTGAATATAGCAAATTGCAAAATAAAATAAAATAAAATCAGAAAATATAAGTCAGAAGTTAGCAAACTTTTTCTATAAAGGGGCAGAGAATAAATATTTTAGGTCTCTGGGCTATAGGCACTCTCTGTCACATGGTCTTCTTTATTTTGTCTACAACTATTTAAAAACATAAAGCCATTCTCAGCTCCCAGGGTATGCAAAAACATGTACAGATTTGGCCCACAGTCCAGTTTTGCTAATGCCTGCTATATTCATAAAAGGGGAAAATCAGGAAGAACATGTCTTTTTTCATTTTTTTTTAACATGTATTCATTTTTTGAGAGACAGAGCATGAGCTGGGAAGGCTCAGAGAGAGAGGGAGACACAGAATCTGAAACAGGCGCAGGCTCTGAGCTGTCAGCACAGAGCCTGACGTGGGGCTTGAACCCATGAACTGCGAGATCATGACCTGAGCCGAAGTCAGTCACTTACCTGGGCCACCCAGGCGCCCCAAGAAGAACAGTTTTGTGGTGCTCCAGGCCATGGGTGAGCTTTATCTCTCTATTTCGTCTCTGTTCTCAGCTTCCCCTGCAGGAGTGCTGTCACCCCAGAAGAAATCCCCACCCACCACCATGCTGTTACCAGCCTCGCCAGCCAAAGCCCCCGAGACAGAGCCCATTGACGTCGCTGCTCATCTGCAGCTGCTGGGAGAGTCCCTGAGCCTCATTGGACACCGCCTGCAGGAGACCGAGGTGAGGGAGGCTGTGCGCATGGCCCCAGTTTCTGATACAATGTGAGTCCGTCTCCTCCTTCCACGTGCGCCCAGCCAGCAGCTCCTGCTCTTCCGTGGGAGATTATGCCAGGTGCTCAGGATACAGTGACAGAACCATACGTGCTCGGAAAACCCCTAGACACCAGGACATCTACTGACTCTCAGAGTCTCCGCTTATCCCATCCTGTTGAACAATGGCACAAACAGAAGTTAGGGTGTCCTATGTTTTTTTTCCCAATTTTTATTGAGATACGGTTGACCTATCATCCTGTAATTCATTTTGATTTTTTAAAAATGCAGTGGAGATAATGAATACAAATCCCATGGAAGTTTTGATCATTGTACTTCTAAGAGAGTTTTGATTTTTCCGCACATTTCCAGCAAGGTCTTAAGTAGACTAAATTGTAGAGGGGATTAAGACTTCCTGCACTTCTTTGAAAATAGGGAGCAAATAGGGAAACGGAGGTTCTTGAGCTCTTCATTACTCCGCGCTTGAATTATGCAGTGCTGTGCGCCCCAGGGAGATCTTTGTCCTTTTAAGCTTCAATTTCAAAATCACTTAACCTGAAAGGCTGTCATGTTCCATTTCTATTACCATATTCAATTTCTAATCATATTGTCCCCTTGGCTAACTCAGTAGTGTAACATTTCAGTTTTCCACTGGGTCCTAATAGGACATTTCAGCAAAGAAATCAGCCTCTGCTGCTAAAGCCATAAAAATTGGTGTGGAATATAAAATTATTCACATGCTTCTCTGTGGAAGTTGAATTGTTATTCAACAAATAAAATGTCAAAGGCCACAAAAGATGAAGGTTACCTAAGATTTTTGGCTAGTTTTAATAAATTAGCAGATTTCAAAACAACTAGGGTATTTTCATATAGATTCAGATATTTAAATGGATATAGATATTTCCAGAGTAAAATATTCTGGAATTCTTACTTATTTTTCATATTTAGTCATTCTTAGTTTCCTAAAAAGTTAGAAGTGAAAATGATTTGTCTTATGCACATTCCATATTCCAGACTTCCCCTAGTACTTCCATTTAGTTTAGAAACTATTTGTTGAGTACCTAGGCATTATTTCAAAGACTGGTGGGAGGAGGGACACGTGGGTGGCTCGTTCAGTTGAGCTGACTTCATCTCAGGTCTTAATCTCATGGTTTGTGAGTTCAGATCCCACGTCGGGCTCTTTGCTCTCAGCACAGAGCTCACTTCAAATCCTCTGTCTCCCTCTCTGTGCCCCTCCCCCTCCTCCTCAAAAATGAATAAACGTTTATTAAAAAAAAAAAAACTTGTGGGACCTGAAAATCTGACTTGCTTCCTGATGGTTTCCTATCATCAGGAAACTTACGGTCTCCTTGGAAAGATAGAACAGACACCTAACTAGTAATTAAGGGGTGCCTGCGTGGTCCACTCAGTTAAGCATCTCACTCTTGATTTCAGTTCAAGTTGTGATCTCACAGTGTTCCCTCACATAAGGAACATTGATGTCCACAAGTCACTCGTTTATAGATTGGATACCAGGAGCCTAATAACATTAAGTGACAATTACAGATTGACACTCTGTGCCTCACTCCTGACCTTGTCTCCCGAGGCTGGCTGATGCAGTGAGAGGAGCTAGAGAACAGGGAGAGCGAGGGGGTAGGGGGCATCAGGAGGGTTCTGTGGAAGGGGGGTGCTCTTCTAGCAGGGCCTGGAGGGATCTGGAGGGTTTTGTCTCACGGAGATATTGGCAAGAGACCTTCCAAAACCAGAAAACAGTGTGCATCTCTGTTCCTCAAACTCAGGGCCTTCTACAGAAATGGGTGAAAGGAAACCCCCAAACCCACCTTAACCAGATCCTTTAGCTGGTTTATATATTGGGATTCCACATCTGGGGTTTTTTACATTTTTTATTTAAATTCCAGTTAACATACAGTGTAATATTAGCTTCAGGCATACAATATAGTGATTCAGCACTTCCAAACTTCACCGGTCCTTGTCCCCTTCCCCTATTTCACCCAGCCCCCCACCCACCTCCCCTCCAGGGACCAGCAGTGGGTTCTCCATAGGTAAGGGTCTGTTTCTTGATTTGCCTCCCTCTCACTTTTATTTTCCCCTTTGCTCATTTGTTTCAAATAAAACATCAGGTTTTATTTGAAAAGAGGATTTTTACTCCTAAAATGATGAAAATTTAGACCATCTTACACATAAGGTGGAGGAAGGCTGAAAATTAAGGCTGTCGGGGTACCTGGGTGGCTCAGTCAGTGAAGTCTCCCACTTTGGCTCAGGTCATGATCTCAAGTTTGTTGGTTTGAACCCCATGTCGGGCTCTGTGCTGACAGCTCAGAGCCTGGAGCCTGCTTCCGGTTCTGTGTCTCCCTCTCTCTCTGTCCCTCCCCCTCTCATGCTCTGTCTCTCTCTGTCTCAAAAATAAATGAAACATTAAAAAACAATTTTTTTTTAAAGAAACTTAAGGCTGTAGCCCAAATTACCGGTGGTCTTGGATGCTCTCAAGTATTTATACTTCTCTATTGAGGAACTGCAGGGGTTTTTGTTTTTTAGGGGGGTTTTTTTGTTTTTTGTTTCGTTTTGTTTTTTGAGTAGGGAGGGATGTGATCAGCGCTCTCATTTGGTTTTCTCTGGAGGTATCTTCATTTTAGATTGGGAGTGAGACCTAACTTTGGGAGAAGTTAAGGAATAGTAATGCAGTCCAGACACGACAAAGATTTGAATTAAGTCAACAGATATTTATTGAGGGCTTCCTCTATGCAGAGTACCAGTAATAAAAAGGAATACAGTGTGGTTCCTGCCCTCGAGTTGCTTATAATTCAGTAGGAGAGTCCGACAAAATATTAGCTGTGATTAACTGTAGGGCAAAAGTAACGGAATGATATTATTAATTGCTAGCTGGCTGACTCCTTACTCAGCCAGCTTTGGTTCAGAGCGCTTTCTATCGATTCTTTCTTGTAATTCATGCTGCAGCTTTGGGGAGAATTTTTGTTCCCCCTCTTTTATAGAAGAAAACCCAGATGTAGAGAGACTAAGTAACTTGCTCTGGAGTTCAGCCCCTAAGTGCTACAACAGAGGCCTGAATTTGGTCCATGCTCTTGACCCCTTGCTGCACGGCCCCCCTGCAAGGAGGAGAGGGGAGGGAAGAGTCGGCGATGGCACGGCTGTGAGACCGGACGGTGGTGTGAGTGGTGGTGACTTCGCAGAGAAGGGGTGCCAGGAGTGGGGCAGGTGGGTTCTCTTCACAGCGTGTTGGGATTTGGAAGCATCCGAACTGAGACACCTAGCAGGCAGCCAGAAATGCGGTTTGGGAGGCGAAGATGTTGATAATAGTGGTAATACTTACTGACACTTTTTGAATACTTAACCGTGTACCGAGCACCATCCCAAGTACCTTGTACCTATTATCCTGTAATCCCCGCTGCGCAGGCTGCTGTACGGGCGCAGCTTATGCAGCACCGTGCCCCAGGACGGAAGCAGTGCGGGGGGGCCCCTTCTCGGACAGACTGTGCTGTGTCCCTGGCCGACACGGCCCCACGGGGCTCCTAGTTAAAGCAGATGACACAAGAGCAAGGCAGGCGCACCTGCAGCAAGCGGTCGTGTTTCTTACCTTTCTGAATCACAGGGAGACATTATGAATTGGGCAAGGTGGTAAAACTTGAAATGAACTAAATTCACTTCTTTCTGAGGGTGAACAACTCAACCCAGACAAGTGGTATCCCCAGCCGTCTGAAAGGCCTGCCCGGGGGGACCGGTGCGTGTGCGCGTGTTAGATGGTAGCGTGCAGGGCTGTAGAACTCTCAGCTCTCACATGTGAGCTAGATTTGTGGAGTTCATAAGAAAAGTACTTTTGCACACATGACCTCCACAAATCTTCCCGGGAGCTCTCCGGAGGAGGGAAGTCCTAGGTTGCACAGAGGATAAGATGGGTGAGGAATATAGAAAGGGAACCTGGGAACATATTGTAAAAGTTTTCTTTTTAAACAACTTACAGCGTTCCCAAAGCAGATACCTCCCGTTTCTGCTGCAAGTTGCATAGCACGGGCAGGACATAAAAGAGCCATGTGAGGAAACCACCAGAACGTGGAGGGAGCCCCAGGAGTGGCACTCGATTCCAACCTGCTCTCCCTTACTGCTCTCCTTGCAGGGCATGGTGGCCGTGTCCGGCAGTCTGTCCGTGCTTCTGGATTCCATCATCTGTGCGCTTGGCCCCTTGGCGTGTCTGACCACACAACTACCTGAACTGAACGGCTGTCCCAAGCAGGTCTTGGTGAGTTTTTCCAGCCAGACCCCTCAGGGGCCACAGAGGCCCTGCCTTAACGAGCTCTAAGGGCACAGGCTGGTGAGGCTTCCTGGCGGATGGCGCTCCCTCCATGTCGTGGCCTAAGAACACGGTCCTGGGCCACTGAATACATGCTGTGCTTTCCGTGTTGCCTCTGTGCTCCTCTGCACACAGACGGGGCAGGGGCTTTGGCCTCTTTTCCACGAGGATTGCCGGGAAGAGTCTGGCCGGTGCCGGCTTCACTCTCTCTCGGTTTTCCTTCCCCTCTCTCCCTCTGAACAAAGAAATAGGGCTCAGGGGACTGAGGTAAAGTGCCCTGCAGCTGAACCTTGTCCTTTGTCTTGCAGTCAAACACTCTAGACAACATTGCTTACATCATGCCTGGGCTGTGACGGCGACGGGCCCCGGGACAGAGACCTCATCCTCCCCCACTGCTGGCGTGTGTGTGCGTCGGTGCTCCAGACCGCTGGTCTCCGGGCGCAGGCTTCAAAGTTTTCTATATATACATATGCATATATATATATATGTGATGTACAATATATACATAGGACTGTAACTACTTTGCTTTTAATAATTTTATGAAATGGCAAAGGTTTAGCCAAGAGGAAACCTTGGCATGAATATGGACTTGGGATTCTTTTTTCTCCTGTGGTGGATAAATCTGCCTTAAAAATCAATGTAACTTGGGGGCTGGGGGCTTGTTCTGGGTGCCAGGGGCATCTCTTTATATGGACAGCTAAAAATGTGATTTTTTTTTTTCCAAACTCAGTTGTACCTCCAGACCCATCACTGACCATTTGCCTTACCTGTCTTATAGTCTGAAACGGAATAGGAAAAATTATGGGAAGATGCCGGTTGACTGAGAGTGCAGAAAAGCCTTGCAGTGTGAAGTGACCTAGGTAGGAGGGGACAGCCTCGTTTCCATCTCCCAGTTACTGCAGTGGCGTAGGCGAGCTGCGTAGGGGGTTCATTCGTTTCCTGCTATTCCAGTGTCCATGTCTCAAATTTTATCGTCATCATCGGTACCATTAGCAGCCTCAGTAGGGGCCCAGCAGCGCGAAACACCTCGGAGAGAGGGTGATGCTGTTACTGCACAGCTTGAGCGTGTATTGTGAGCTGACCCAGAATACTCCATTTGCAGAACTAATTGCTGGTATCTTCCATTGGCGGCATTCACTTAGCCACTGAGTCCTCACAGGTTTTGCTGCTTAGTTGCTTGATGGTTGTGGAAGATGAACTTGGCCCAGCATGGTTCTTGGGTCCATCCAGTTGGCTCCCCTGGTGGGCGGATACCCAGTGTTCTGCATTCCACACGTAAGTGAATTGCAAAAAACAAAAAAAGTACTCGATTCTCATGTAGGTTTATTTATGTGCGCGTGTGAATGTGTGTTTTAATTATGTGTATTTAACTCTTTAAAATCTCTTAGATTTTAATTTATCCTGTAAATTTCTGTATATATAATTTAATAACAGAAGCCTCCACCAGCAACGGCATGTGAAAGATACAGATTTGTCATTTCTTCCCTCCTCCTTTCCTCTGATCCCCTCTGAAAACTCCCAGATCATCTACATTTTAAGGTATCATGCCTCAAAAAATGAATCATTATGTCAGGATTCTAATTCTTTATAATTCAGTAATGTCAAGAAAGTAAAATTAAAAGGAATGTTACCATTCCCAGCTCCCCACGTTTCCAGAGAACCAGAATTTTGCTTCCCAGTTCCAGAGAAGACAGCTGAGCACTTGAAGGTTGTTTTTCAATTTGGTGTGAGGTTCCGGCCAAAACTAAGCTCTGGGGGACTGCGCTTTCTTCCCCTGGCCTAGGCGGGGCACTGCAGCCCCAAAGTAGATCTTTGGGGACCCTGCAGCCGGCCTGCATCCTACTTCATCCCTTCCCTTCTCCCCACCCGTGTGGCACAGGGCTTTGCTCCTGAAGGTGCTCTAGCTGCTGACTGGCCCTCCGCTCCGAGCAATGGCGAAGTTTAGTTGGGAAATCAGAAGGAAACGGGTATGTTTGGGAACCAAGATCAAGAGCAGATCTGGGTTTGATTTCTTGTGTTAGACCTTGTGCCACACCTCATCTGTTCCCGTGGAAGGTTCCTGTTTGACACAGGGTATCAAGGAGGGCCCTTGAAGACCTGGGTTAGTACCGAAGAAGTCCTCCATTGTCATTCGTGCACATTAATGAAATCCTAATGAGGACCTGCTTTTTGTTTGTTTGTTTGCCTTTAAAACCCAACCCTATTGTATTTGTATTTAAATTTGTACACATTTGTATAATAATCTGTACCTTGTGGTATTTGGTACTATTAGAGGAAAAACTTTGGATTCAGACCTTCTTGCAGTTTTTATATCATTGTTTTATTTTGTTTTTTAAATAAATCCTAGCGGTTTGATCCAAATCCCATTACAGTTGTATAAAGAAATAAAATTTTGTACTTATATTATTAAAAATCACATTTTTAATATTTGTAGTCCTGTCTCAGGTTATCTTTTCCCTGTTGCTGACCAAGTTGCTATGAAATTCTAAAACCTGTCGCTTCTCACCTCTGTCATACCATGATTTTTTTTTTAATGAAGAATCTCTGGAATAGAGGCCACTTTCAGATCTTAGCCATTTTTCTTTTTTTTCTTTTTTTTTTTGTTTTATTTATTTTTGAGAGAGAGAGAGAGCATGAGCAGGGGAGGGTCAGAGAGAGGGAGACACAGAATCCGAAGACAGGCTCTGGGCTCTGAGCTGTCAGCACAGAGCCCGATGCGGGGCTCGAACCCACCAACCGTAAGATCATGACCTGAGCCGAAGTCGAATGTTCAACCAACTGAGCCACCCAGGTGCCCCTCCTGGCCATTTTTCTAACTGACCTCTTGCTCTCTCTGTTAACTTTGACATTGTAGAGTCTCTCGTGTTCTCTCCCTTGCAAACTAAAAACCAGAGGCTCGGATAAGAGAAGGAAGCCCTCTTCAATGGTAAATAAAAGCGTGCCTACACTACAGGGTTGGTCTAACTCAAGAAAATATCAGTCGTGTATTAAGGGTCACGTGTAAGTCATGTGCCTAACTGTGGCATTGCTGTTTCAGGCCTGTCCTGACCTGATGAATGATGTCAGATAGGTCACTTAGTCCCAAGTCCTACCAGTAAAATAGCAGTAAGGTCAATTCCCGCCTCCCAGCCCGCGTGGCCAGCCAGCCTGATGTGAATGTTTAGTCATACTGTGACCATTTAATATAGGGACCTTTGACCTCTCAAGGTAAAAAATCTCAATGCAAACATAAGGCGTTACTAGTTCTGAATAGTGAAATATGCGGTCACTGGGCAGACTGACCTGTTACGAAGAGGCAGCAAGCAAGAGGCCCATGCTGCTGGATGCCTGTTAAGGAGTGATTTGCAGGTTTTCTCACACCGAGTCCTCCCGCAGGCCTTACGAGTGTTATCCCCGTCCCACGAGACCAAGGCCGACACGTACTTTTCCTGAGGTCATACGGCCAGCAAAGGACAAAGCCACAAGCGGCCCGCGGGTACAGCTCACGCGGGGCCTAGGCTCTCTCCTGCCCCGAGCCGCTTGCGGAATCGGGTCATGTATGGAATTCCTCCGAACCCTCTATTATCTACAGTCCTGAGCTAATGCGTTGTAGAAAAACTACCTGGAACTTTTTCGTTGTTCAAAATGTCCTCTTGTCCTGCTGGCCTTTACTATGCAGGCCTCACCTTTCTTATCACACTTCTGTCTTCCAACCTTAGAGGCAGAGGATCTTGACTTTTATCTAAAAGTGCTTGAGGGGAGCCTGCGTGGCCCAGTCCGTTTAAGTGTCCACTCCGTGATTTCAGCTCAGGTCATGATCTTGTGGTTCATGAGTTCGAGCCCTGCCGCAGGCTCTATGCTGATGGTGCAGAGCCTTGGGATTCTCTCCCTCTCTCTCTGCCCTGCACACTCCCTCTCTCATGCGCTCTCTCACAAAATAAATAAATAAACTTAATTTAAAAAATAAAAGTAACAAGAGTACTTGAAGGATGTAATAGATCACATTTATGCAGTATGTCAGCGTTAGGGAACTTAACCATTTTTACCCACAAGCAGGCATTTGATACCAATATTACTAAAACATTTAAAAACTTAAAACAGATTATTTACTAAATGAATTTGTTCCTTGCTAACAAACACTTTTTTTTATTTTAATAAGCTCTATGCCCAACATGGAGCTTGAATTCAGGACCCAGTGAACAAGAGTCACACTCTCTAACTGACTGAGCCAGCCAGGGGCCCCTTAGCAAACATTTTTGGGTTTGTTTGTTTTAGCAAACACTTAATTTTAATGTTTATCTTTGAGAGAGGGAGACACAGAATCCAAAGCAGGCTCCAGGCTCTGAGCTGTCAGCGCATATGGGGCTCAAACTCACAGACCATGAGATCATGACCTGAGCAGGAGGAAGACAACCAACTGAGCCACCCAGGTGCCCCAGCAAACACTTTTAAAACAGTTTTAATCAGTTTTGTACTAAATGTTTGCCATTTACATTAGTATCTGTTGCGTCAACAAATCCACATACTTACACTTCTAATTTAAGGTCTATATAGTATTCTGTTTGCATGAAGTTGATGTGATTCCACTCCCCGTTTGGGAGTATGGAGGGTGTTTCAGCGTTTTCACCGTGAAGGATGCAACTTATGGCTGTTGCGTTCCTGTCAATAAAGCCAAGATCTTCTGCCCACAACCACTTTAAACCAGAGTGGTGCAAGGAGGCAAAAACTTCAGGGAAATCACCACCCAACATGGGCATGCTAAAGGCTGAATCCAAAAATGCTAAATACCGTGTATACAACCAAGCAATATGCTCAAATGATGAAAAACTTGGAAGCTGTCTGACTTAAGGTACATTGGTTTAATTTTTTAAAATTTCTTTTATAGTTTATTTATTTTTGAGACTGAGCATGAGTGGGAGAGGGGCAGAGAGAGAGGGAGACAGTGAATCTGAAACAGGCTCCAGGCTCTGAACTGTCAGCACGGAACCTGATGCGGGCTCGAACCCATGAACTGCAAGATCATGACCTGAGCTGAAGTCGGACCCTTAACCGACTGAGCCACCCAGGTGCCCCTGGCTTAAATTTTAATATATCAAGTCACTGTGCTAGACAACAGTGGTGAGCAGAGTGGTGACATAGGATCCCAGCCCTCACAGAGTAGAGGGAAAGGGTATTTGTGAATAGGTCTCCTGAGCGTTATTAAAACACTTCAAAGCACAGGGGCACATGACTTCCGTCAGTTTTTTATATTATAAAGATGTCAGCCACTGTGTCTGTAGAAACAGATTAACATAAGGGAAGTAATCAGGTCCTAATTTAGGTCTTCAATCATTCCAAATCCGTGCAACTTAGTAGCTTTCCCAATTTAAAAATCACAAACACGGCAATCAATTAAATACTAGAGCACCCTGCAGTAGTCCAAACCACCAAAGCTGTGGTTATTGTATCTTTTGAAGTGTATGTGATGAAAAGAAAAAACATAACCAATAGATCAGATCTGATCTAATGTGTAGGCGCAATATCTAAAACATGGTACACAGGAAGGTTGAAAAAGAGAATCCTAGAACTAGAAAGGCCTTTGAAATTCTTAAAAATTTTTAACTTGGCGTCCACTGCTATACTTCAGGGACCGCAGAAACTCCCTGAACTTAAATCGTATCTGTCTTTTGCTTCAGAAAGGCTTGTGGTTTTCTTCAAATTCTCAAAACAGCCTGTGATCTAAAACAAAGTGTATACAGTCCTTGATCTAATTCCAGCATCCAGCAAAAATGAAGGCTCGCTGTTTGAGTTGTACAATAAATTAATGGCAGAAATGGGTCCCAGGGCCCACTTGTGACTCCACCTGGATGCATTCTGCCACTCTGGGCTCTAGCCCGTACCTCGCTAAAATTCATGGAGTCGGTTCTGTGTCAAAGGACCGCAAGCCCTTCTCTGGTGCTGGCCTCCAATTCGAGGTAAGCGAATGCCGGCTGCAAGCAAGGTGCATCTTGCAGCAGGGAGGTCTCGCCATCAGATAGGAAGAGCTCGGTCAGGGCCGGGAGACAGCAGGCCAGAGATGCTGTCAACCCCAGCGACGGGGGCGTAGTCATAGGTCCCAAGAGCGAAGACACTAGAGTGAGAACTGGTTCGAGCTTGCAATGTAACCTTACCCAAGTCATTTCCCTGCTCTAAGATGTCGTTTAACAAGTGTAGAGCGTTACGTCACAGCCTTAAAAGGCATTAAGGGCGTGGCCTACAGGGGCCACACACACTCTCATCATTCGCCGCAGCCCTACGTCGTGCGTGACGTCCGCAGGCGCCAGGAGAGGTGCAGGGAGGTCAACGCCCTCCGCCTCGGGGCGCCAGACTCTCCACGTCAGGGGCGGGGCCTGTGTCCGAGCTCTACTCCCTACGCCCCGCCTCCACGGGCGCCTCCTCGCGGTCCTTCTGGCGCGTCACGTGACGAGTCGGCGGCGCTGGCGGTTGCTGTCAGCTGATTCCCCCGGTTGGTGGTGCGGCAGCCACGGCGATGGACTTTCTCCTGGGGAACCCGTTCAGCTCTCCGGTGGGACAGCGCATCGGTGAGTCCCCGGAGCTCCGCCGCAGGGCTCTGCGCCCGGCCTCGGTCCCCTCGGGCGCCTCCAGGTCCCAAGTCACCCTCCGGAGGGACGCTGGAAGGGGAACGAGGCTGGTGTGTCGCTCCCGGACCTGTCCCCGCCCAGCTCCCGCCCGCCTTGATTGACAAAAGCCGTAGTCCATTAGGAAGCCTCGGCTTTGTGATGGATGCCTACGGCAGCCAATAGCGACAAGGAAAGGGCGGGTCTGGGGGGGAGCCGAGGCTCAGCCAATGTGCGGCTGCTGGGGTCCCGAATCCAGGGAGAAAGTTTTGGGGGTGGAGGAGTCCTTGGGCCCCTCGCCTGTCTCCCTCGTCGCTCCCCCAGCCCGGGTCGCGCAGCCTGGACTCTTGCCGTCTCCTTCCTGGCTCTCCGGACTCTCCGGACACGGATACCGGAGAAGGGTTAGAAGTCCATTCTCCCACGACCAGGAGACTGGGGCTTGGCGTCTGGGCGAGCAACTTGGCGGGGACGCGGCCAGGCAGCCCTGCTGCGCCCGGGGCCCGGCCAGACGCTGGCAAACTCGGGAGACCAGCAGCAAGGCGACCACACGGTCGCGGACTCCCCGAGCTGGAAGTGATCTCAGGAACCGCCTGATTCCGCCTCCCCCATTTCTCAGTCCTCGGCTGGGTCGGGCACCCTAGCCGGAGGCACAGGCTTACTCAGCCCAGGTCTCCTGACTCTCCTGCGCCCTGTTGACGGCAGACTGACTTCCTAGCTCCGTGACGTTGCCGCCTGTTTCCTCACCTGTACTTAGGGGTATATTAATGGTGCTTCCGTGGGGTTGTTGTAAAAGTTGAACTCGTTAATAATTGTAAAGTACTTAGAACCGTGCCTAGCATATGGTCACTGCTATATAAAAGAAGGTGGTAATATTTGTCATCATTGTTAATGAGATACACCAAGCAAGGATCGGGAATCCCTGGAAATAGGTGGTCCCATAGGTGCTTCTTGTTCCCAATACAGGGAGGAACCCCAGACTCTGGCCCAAACAGCTAGCTCTTCTCCAGGGACAGTCTGGATGTGCCTTCTCGCATCAGGAAACCTGCCAGTCCTGTGAACTTCTTCCTTCATCCTCTTGATGGTCTTTAGCGTTAAGCCTAGCCTGGGGGAAATGGGATGTTTTAGACATTCTTTCTCTTCTTACTGTCCTGGAAGCCAAGCCTCACTTAAGTCAACCCAGCCCTGGCAGTATAATGGGCACCATGGCCGCGTGTGGCTCTTCCCAGGTTTTGTAATCAAATTTCTCCAA
This sequence comes from Suricata suricatta, assembly GCF_006229205.1. Classification (NCBI taxonomy): domain Eukaryota; kingdom Metazoa; phylum Chordata; class Mammalia; order Carnivora; family Herpestidae; genus Suricata; species Suricata suricatta. The sequence goes on along the minus strand of NC_043709.1, from coordinate 11,779,852 downwards.
GAGGAGGCTGGCAGGCTGGGATTCATTTACATACCAGAAAGCTCCTGGACCCCAGAGAGGAAGCTGTCCTCCCAGGAACAGCCTCCCCGCCCCTGCGGCGCACACCTCCTGGTGAGTCATTGTTTTGGAGCCAGAAAAGCTCTCCTCTCATCTTTATTTCTCCAACAACAGATACCACCACTTTAATCACACGCCAAGTTTGAGGCTTCCTACCTAAAAAAAAAAATCTGACCTTCAACGTTGGCCACATTTTCCTAAAGCCTTCTAGAAACACTCACCTGGGCTCTGGCTTTTAGCGGGTCAGTGAAAGCAGGTTGTCTTCTTATCCGTACGGTTCCCAGCCTGTGGCAAGAAATACTCTGTCCGAAGAGAATACTATGAAATCATAGTATCTTAGAGCCCGGACCAAACCTGGCTACTGGAAAGGTCTTTACCCTAGGCATCTTCTAACTCAGGCTTCTCTTCAGGATTCCCTGGAAGTCTTGTGAAAGACAGGTGGCTGGGGCGCTTGGGGGTCTCAGTCGGTTAAGCATCCGACTTCGGCTTTGGTCATGATCTCACGGTGTGTGAGTTCAAGCCCCGTGTCAGGCTCTGTGCTGACAGCTTGGAGCCTGGAGCCTGCTTCAGATTCTGTCTCCATCTCTCTCTGCCCCTCACCCACTCAAAAATAAACAAACATTTAAAAAAAAGGAAAAAGACAGATGGCTGGGCCCCATCCCAGAGTCTCTGACTCTGTAGGTGTGGGGTGAGCCCTAAGATTTGCATTTCTAACAAATTCCCAGGTGATGCTGATGCCATTGGATTGGAAACCACATTTCGAAAAGCTCCATTCTAGCTCGGCCCCTTCATTTTACACAGAAGGAGACAGAGGCCAGAGAGAAGGCGGAGACGGACTCACCCAGGCCCCCAGTGAATTGGTAGTGAAGCCGTGATGAGCTCCCCAGAACCAGAGAAGCTTGAAGCAAAGCTGAGGAGGCTCTAGAAGTAGAATGAAATGAAAAATAGCTACCATTTGAGCAAACACCTTTAGTCTTCCATAGGTTTCTTTTAGATAAAGTGATGGAAGTACTTCTGATTGGCTGTGATCATCGATGACCTAGTGTCTTAGCCAAAGCCTCGCGTTGAGGCGCCAATTGTCTTAGCGGAGGCCAGGTCCCGGCGCTCATCCCCTGCGTTCAGCGGCACCTGTCTCCTCCGCCCAGACCAGCAGGGCGGAGAAACCTCGTGGGTTCTTTTCCTGAGGGAGGGAGAGAAAGGGCAGGAAAGGGGGCACAGAGAGAGTGAAGACAGCACACGGTTTCCAATCAAGCCTCTCTCTCATTAAGAAAATAATTCCTCTTATATAGGATTTTGGGGCGGGGAACTGACCCGGGTCGGTTGCCAGGTAACAGAGTTAAATGAATATTAGAGAAAGGGGAAGAACCGAAAACTAACTCCAAACTCCAGACACAGCATCAAAGGGAAGCGCGCAGACTAGCGTCTGCAAATGCTGGGGAGGGGAAGCTGAACGCTGCACACCCGAATGCGGTTTGATCTTTTGTGCACCTTGGCCATTCTACGTCTGGCCCAGCATGACCGTCGCCAAAATCTGGACCAGGAAATGACACTCTCCAGCCTCCAGATGCAGATCTTGTTTTTTGGTTGCTCCCTGGAGAGCGATATATCCTTGCCTGAGGCAGCCAAAACTCGGCGCCTCCCGACAACCTAGTATTTCTGGAAACTGCAGGAGTCAAATAATGTCAGAGCTGCTGACTCCACCCCCCTTGCTGCGAGGGAAGCCCTGCAGAATTGGGGTCCTTGAGCACAGTAAGCTCCAGGGGGGCCCATCTGAGGCCATTCAGCTCACCCAGTTGTCCTCCACCCACACACCCTTGTGCTCTCTGCCCCCTTGGCCTGGCATGCCTGCTCCAGCCTTTATCCTGTGGAGCACAGCCTTTGTCACCTCCTCCCTGAAGCCCTCCCTGAGCCCTGCAGATCCAGCCATCGCTTTTGTGCTCTTGCATCAGCCTTGCTCTTCGGGCTTCTTCACGCTCTGCCTCTGGGCTCGGAGCCTCCAGTTCCTCCTGGTTGGGATGGTAGCTACAGCAGCATCCACCTGCCTGGGTGGCTGTGAGACAGGAGCAGGACACTCCCCAGGAGCCGTGTGTGCAGGAACCACCAGAAACATCAGTGCTCCTCATTGTTCTTGTTATTTCCACCCTCGCACACCGATAGACCCCTGTCCCGTTCCGTTAGAAGCTGTGCATGTGCGTCTCCCAGCTAGGCTCAGCCTCCTGAGAGCAGGGACTGTACGTCACTTGTCAGGACCCTCTGCACCTGGCATGGCCCCTGCCCCATTGTAGGAGGGAAGACAGGAGAAAAGGAAAGTGACATTTGGTGAGTGTCATGTGTCAGGGACCATGCTGGTATCCTAGTTATTAATATTCACAGTGACCCTACCAGGTTTTGCTCTTTCCAGTTTTAACCAAAAGTAAGTGAGAGGGGGCGTCTCGTTTCCCCAGGTTTCACAGCTAATCGGGGTGGAGACCTAGACCCAGGTTCCTCTGGCCGAGAGCTCACGTCCTCCCCCACCCCTCACCACACTGTATCTGGCCGATCAGTGTTTATTTGGAATTTACACCGTCCACCCCTCCAGGATCCACAGTTAACTGCTCTACCCACAGATTAGCCTGGATGGTTAGGATGTACAGGTCCTTCGGCCTTGGCTTTCCGTAAGAAGCTTCCCAGGGGCAGCAGCTGTGGCTGAAAGGATCTCAGATACTCAGTACTGGGTGGTGTTGACACGGCCCTCTCCTAGCAAGGATTTCAAAACCCTTTCCAGAATCCTCTGTGGACAGATCTTTTGGGTTGTTTTATAGACAGACGTCAGAAGGCAACCCAAGAAGCCCATTGTCCATTTCGGACTGTCACCTTACCCCTGGCGCACAGAGTCAGAGACCCGGCTGCTCAGAAAGCAAGCTGCAGACAACAGACGCTGTGAATACGGGCAGTCCCTGAGGACCAGCCCCCCGTAGTCGGGGCAGGGGTGCCGGTAACTGGATATGGCAGGAGAGCTCAGAGCCTACGGCCGATCCCCGCAGTGAGCGGGAGAGGGGCAGAAGGCAGGCCAAGCTGCCTTGGCCACGGAGGCCAAGCCAGGAGAGCCACAGGAAGGAATCACAGAGGAGAGACTCCCAAGTGTTAGTTAGAGAAGACCCTTGAGGCCCTCTGGAGTGCCATTCCGGGAGGGAGGAGCTGGAAACCAGCCTGGCCACCGAGTGATGCCGTCTAGGGAACAGCAAGCCTGGACGCGGGAGACCTGGGCCCTGTGCCTCACTACGTCTCGTTCCCTCTCCCCTGCTCGCGGCCTGTCTGTGACATGCCGCCGTCCTCCCTCTGCTTCCCAGAGCACTGCAGGGAAGGCCGGATACAAAAGGGAAGAAAGAGCTGATGGACGGCCTTGAGAGAGTGGTGGATCAGCTCCCCGGGCCCAGAGGGCGGACAGCGGGGTCAGCGGAGCCACGCTCAGTGTCAACACGCGCCACCCTGGCACGTTGCACAGGTGTCCCCTGCTCCCCACCGCTGGACCAGGGCTGAAGGCAGAGGCTGCAGCGGAGGGAGGCTATAAGGAGGATCCCCACACTGGCCGCCGGGGTGGACTAGGGCAGGATTTGCAGACTTTCTGGAAGGGGCCAGAAAGTTCATATTTCCACTTTGGTGGGCCTAAGCCTGCCATGACAACAGCTCAGCTCTGCCATTACAGCATAAAAGCAGCATAGAGCCTGTGCGGGTGAATGGACCCGGTCGTGTTCCAATCAGACTTGATGTATGGGCACCAACATGTAAATTTCATGTAATTGTCACGTCATGAGATAGTGTTCTTCTTTGGATTTGTATTCAACCCTTTGAAAATGTGAAAACCATTCTTAGCTTGTGGGTCGGACAAAAGCAGACTGAACAGGCACGTGGGTTCATAGTTTGCTGACCTCTGCAGAATGATGGAAGGCAGCTTCTTCAGGGTGGGATTTTAGGGAACCCCACGTTTCAGATGCGTAAGGATGCACCAGCCATGGGCCCCCTGAGGCAGAATCCCTACTACGTCCCCCAGTGTGCCGTGGGGAACCCTCCTGCCTTGAACCTCTGGTTCCCTGATTCGGTGCTAGAGCCAGGTTGAGGCTCAAGTCTCTGTCTTGAAGGTAGCAGGGAGTGACGTGTAGAAAGGGCTTCATGTCCAACGGCCGTGGCACATGTAGGAAGGAATCCAGGTTGAGCTCTGGAATTGCACCAGATAGATGGTCTGAGTCGTGGTTCAGCCTCCACCGGCTTTGTTACCTGGAGCAAGTTACATAACCTCTCTGTTCTTCAGTTTCGCATCTGTACAATAAGAACATCAATCGCACATCTCAGTCAGGGCTGCTGTTTGGCCGTGTGGAGAGGTTCCTATGTTGGGAAGCCCTCACCCCACCGCCTGCCAGAGAGTAAGCATCCTTGGCCGCTCGCCACTGTGATTTTTTTTTTTTTTTTTTTTTTTTTACCAGTGTCATCATTGTTGCTGGGGCATGGTCTGAGGTAGTGACAGAGCCAAGCACCCACCCAGGGCTCTGGCTCCAGTGCAGCCTCTGTGTCTCGGCGTCACTGGGCAATGAGCAGCCACCGGCTGGTGAGAGCCACATTGTCAGACAGGTCAGGTTGCAGGCTGTGGGGGAGATCCGATTCGTCCCTGGCAATGAAAGCCTTTGCCTGACCCTACAGATAGAACTGGTGAATAGGTTTTGTTCCCTCACTGAGCTCAAAGAAATAAGAGTAAAGTGCCGGATTTCCGCTCTTCTGGTTTTAGAAGAAGAAACACACACACACACACACACACACACACACACAAAACCCTCAGTGTCTTCTAATTAGCTTGGGGCTGTCACCCCATAGAAAACAGGGAATCGGGACAAGTTAACTCTTTACATCCTTACCAAGGAGGTCTCTGTCAAGGCTCACATTCTTCAGACTTCCCTCCCCTTTATGATTTAGATCTGCCCTGTGCTGCCGCCACCAGCTCCTTTTGCTTTCATAGGGTTTTCCTTTTATGGGCTCACTGTTTTTAATATGACCTCGTCCTGCATAATTTTATTTATGAAATCATGAAGTAATTCACGTTTGTTTTTCTCTACTTCATTAAAGTAAATGTGCATCTCTAAATATGTCTTTAAGTTTGTCCATGAACCCACCTGCTGTGACCCTGCGTCGCACCTTCTGGTGACTCTGGTAACAGCAGGATAGGTCAGAGCTTGGACCCTGCATCAGAAGATCTGGGTTCAGGTGCCAGCTCTGCCCCTTCCTGGCACTTCCTGTGTCCCCCGGGCAAGTGACGGAGTCTCTGAGGGATGCCTGCCTCCATGAACATGGGAAAGACCACTGAAAAGTGCTGTGGAGTGCCAAGCCACTGTGTAAGAGCCATAGAGAGGACATGGGTGGGCTTTGCTCCTGACGGGAAGAAGGTAGACAAGGTAGAGGAGGGAAGGGGAAGGCCAGGGGCAGGGGGGAGAGGGGGAGAGAACAGAGCCCGCCAGGGTGTGTGAGGCTAAAGCCCAGCAGAATTTAAGAACAGAGGAGTCCTCTGTTTGACTGGAACTTGTTTGCACAGAGGCAGTAAAAACCCCAGATGGTTAACTGTACGTATCAACCTGACGGGGCCGTGGCATCCAGACACCTGGGCAAACATCATTCTAGCGGCGCTCGCGCGGCTCAGTCAGTTGAGCGTCTGACTTCAGCTCAGGTCGTGATCTTGCAGTTTGTGCGTTTGAGCCCCATGTTGGGCTCTGTGCTGACAGTGCAGAGCCTGCTTTGGATCGTCTGTCCCCTCCTCTCTGAGCCTCCCCCTGCTTGTACTCTCTCTCTCTCAAAAATAAGTAAACCTTTAAAAAACATTATTTTTTAAAAACCATTATTCTGGATGTTCCTGTAGGTATTTTTTAAATGAGATTGGCAGACTTTGCATAGAACAAATGACTCTCCATATGTGGGTGGGCCTCGTCTAATTAAGTTACAGTTTTAGTAGAAGACTGGCCTCCCGGACGAGGCAATCCCGCCAGAGACAGACTTTGGACCTGAGCCGAATCTGCTCCCTAGGTCTCCTGCCTCCTGGCCCGCCCTGTGGGTGGGTGTCGGACTTGCCAAGCCCCCACATTCACATGAGCCAATCCAATAAAATATATTTCTCTCAACAGATAGACATGAGAGAGAGAGAGAGAGAGAGAGAGAGAGAGAGAGAGAAAGAGACGGACCGAGGGAGGGGGGGAGCGGTATCAGCAGCCCCTTCTCTACTCACAAGCAGGAGAGGAAAGAATGTCACAGGCACCTTGGGCAGTCACGTCAAGCCTCTGCTCTGCTCTCACAACCTTGCTCCCTCCTCCCTGGGCTGTTTTACCAAACCCTCCTTCATGGAACTGAAACTTTCTTCAGTTAGGTACTATAGTTAGTTACATCAACTTTAAAATTGTGGGTTGCAAAAGTAATGCCCTCCATGAAGTATTTTAGAGTTCCTCTTGTGGTCTGTGGTTACAGAATGACAGGGGAGAGGCAGCCAGAGTTTGGTGGAAGGGTGGCTCAACAACTCAGGAAACTGGTGGAACTTTCCATGCTGGGTCGTCAGAGACTTGTTCCTTTGGAACACAGGCCTCAGGACGCTTACCGGCTGGAGGAAAAAATGGCTTCTGTGTGTATGGACTTTAAACAATCTATTTTGTGGAGTGCTTGAAATGTTCAAACATTAATTTGGGGGCTGCTGTTTTTGCAGCCCATAACGTTGGGTTTTGCGTCGCTGTGTGCTGGGTAAGATAAAAGCAGTTGAAATGCATTCTCTCATTTCCTCCTCACACAATCCTGGAAGACGACTGTCATCTTTATCCCCATTCTGCAGGAGAGAAACTGAGGCACAGAGAGTTGAAAGAATTCATTCAGGATGGGGGCGCCTGCCTGGCTCAGTCGATAGAGCATGCAACTCTTTATCTTGGGGTTGTGAGTTCATGCCTCACATTATGGGTAGAGTTTACTTAGATAGATAGATAGATAGATAGATAGATAGATAGATAGATAGGAGGAAAGAAATAGTTGTATTTATTTATTTTGAGAGACAGAGAGCTGAAGTGTGCCCGTGAGTCGGGGAGGGGCAAAGAGGGGGTGGGAGAGAGAATCCCAAGCAGGCTTCTCAAGGTCAACACAGAGCCTGACGCGGGGCTTGAACTCACGAACCATGAGATCATGACCTGAGCCGAAGTCGGACACTGAAGCAGCTGAGCCACCCAGGCGCCCCCCCCTCCAAAAAAACCTTTTTTTTTTTTTTTGTAAAGAATTTATCTATTCAGGGACTCACAGCTAGTGAGTGCTCAAAGTCAAGACTTGATGTGGGATTCGTCTGTGTCCAGATCCCACGTTCCTAATGTTTTCACCTCATTGCTCCTGCTTAGAGTTGAAAGGAGCGTGCTGGGTTTCCTCCTGAGGGAAAAATATCCAGATCCAGATCCATCTGGAACAATTTTGTCCGTAATGGTTCTTCCCACAGTTCCCCACCGCACCTCGAGCGTGTCCCCACGTGGCAGGAAGTGCAGGTGGAGGTGTCACCACTGCCCTGCCTCTCTTGGTGCAGAGGGTGGCAGGGGATGGGGTGGGCGGGAGGGACAGGAGAACCTTCCAAAGCCGCCTGACAGTCCACCTGTGCCTCTGGCCAGAACTGGATCACACGGCCACTTCTGGCTGCAGGGGAGACCAGAAAAGTGAAGTTCTGTGGCCAGTTGAGAGTGAGTGCCTTTGACAAGGACAAATTCCGCAGGAGTCACTCCGAGAGGGTCTTATGTGGTCGCAGATCGCATGAACTCCAGCGTGGTGGGTGAGTGGCTTCCCAGACTGCTTTTCCAGAAGGAGTGCCCAGCTGGCCCACACCCCCAGGGGGTCAGTCAGCACGGCAGAGTCTCTGGAGACCGTGTCCAGAGTGGCCGCAGGAACTGAGGGTTGGTGGGGAGGGCAGATTAAGGTGGGGACATGGTGCTTTCTAAAAATATTCAAAGGACTGCCAAGTGGAGGAAGATAACTACTTAGGAGCGCACCAGCTCCTAAGGGATCAGCAGAGGACGAAGGATAGGAGGGTTTCATGTCCAATAAAGTGTTCAAGGGGCGCCTGGGCGGCTCAGTCGGTTCAGCGTCTGGCTTCGACTCAGGTCGTGATCTCAAGGTTCGTGGGTTCGAGCCCCGCTTCGGGCTCTGTGCTGACAGCTCAGAGCCTGGAGCCTGCTTTGGATTCTGTGTCTCCCTCACCCTGCCCCTCCCCTGCTCACCTTCTGTCTCTCCTTCTCTCTCAAAACAAATAAACATTAAAAAAAATTTTTTAATTAAAGTGTTACAGAAGTTTATGGTCCTGGTAGGTATGACCTCACCCTTCATTCAGTTAGTCATTCAGCAAACACGCACCACAGGTTTATCGGGGCCAGGTCCCATCTGATGTACTGAATTCCGGAGCCATGGAATCTCCACCCCGGAGCTCACAGCCTAACCTAACAGGAGAGACCAACAGAAACAAAGAAGTCAGTTCTGTAGAGTTATTTTCACCGCCCTGCCAAGCAGAACTTGTAGGTGTGGCCCGTGTGAAATGCTGTCGGCCCAGGGAGGGAAAGAGCAGGCCCTCGGTTGGGGGGGGGGGGGGGGGGGTCTGGGCAGGCTCCATGCAGTGACCTGACTTTGATCTGTGGGTTGGGAGCAAAATTTCGGGCAGGCAGGAAGGCAGGAGCACATTCCTGGAGGGAGAGGGCGAGCTCACAGCAGCGAGGCCTGAAGGAGCGGACCCCCAGGGGCACAGGCAGAAGGCCAGGTGTCTCCACCCTGAGCCCCAGGGAGCCCGGTATCTCTGGTCCCACAGCCCTGTGTGATCCGAAGTTGCAGGATAGGTTTGATCAACAATGTCTTTTTTTTTTAATGTTTATTCTATTTTTGAGAGAGAGAGAGTGCAAGCAGGGGAGGGGCAGAGAGAGAGGGAGACACAGAATCCAAAGCAGGCTCCAGGCTCTGAGCTGTCAGCACAGAGCCCGACACGGGGCTCGAACACACGAACCGCGAGATTGTGACCCAAGCCGAAGTCAAACACTTAAGCGATGGAACCACCCAGGCACCCCAACAAATGTCTCTAAACACCCAGGCTTTTTGTTCTGAGCTTGTCACCTGGGCCCAAGCAGCGCAGGCACCACGTTCCCAGAAGAGAGGAGGGGAGGAGCTGCGCTGTGCCTCTGTGTCCCAGAAGGGACGCCTCCCCCCACCACTGCCCAGCAGACACCCCCCTTCTCCCCGGGAACCAAAACAGGGCCACTAGCCCATTTCGGGAGCAGGTGCTCGAGCAGGGAGTGGGCTTGCCACTCTGGGCAGGGAAGGGAGGAATGGCTGCCGGGTGGGCCCTGGCACAGGCCAGTGCCAGCTTTGAGGATGGCCCATCCCAGCCACTGGCGGAGCTCCCTCTGCCCCAGCAGCCTTGCCTCTCCCCTCCAGCTGCCTCACTGCCCCTGGGACCTTCTCCCCAGTGCCCGGGAGTCACCCTGAAGCCCCTCCCCTCTCTTCTTTCCCAACATCCTCAACGGACGACTCATTGATGCACTCATTCTGCAAATGCTGTTCCTCTCCCAAGAACCTCCCTTTTCCACCTGCCCAGCCCAGCCCTCTGTGCTCTGTGCTCAGCTCAGACACCTGGCTGACACTTTCCCTGTTCCCTCTGCAGGTGCTCCCCCGCCCTGCTCCCCACCACCCCGTCTCCTGGCTCTCCCAGCACCCTGAACTGGCCTCAGCCATGCCACTCTGCTCTGAAAATATCTGTCCACCTGCCATCCCTGACTTTAGGACCTCCTGACAGGCAGGGATTCTCTTCTTTGTCTTTGCCTCTTGAGCACCTGCCGAAGGGCTGGACACACAGTAGCTAATGTTGTGGAGGGCAGAGGGGCGGATGCGAGGCAGATGGGCGGGGAGAAGGTGGACAGAAAGCAATTAGAGGAGGGGGGTAATGGGCACAAGGCCGGGGGTGGAGGCAGAGGGCAGGGAGGGAGGGAGCCAGGAGGCGAACAAAGGGCCGGTATTACTTACAGCAAATTCCAAGCATCCTACTACATCACTCATAAATATTTCAATATATCTCCAACGGGCAAGAAATAGGATTCTTACTTAAAAGCAAACAGTCAAACTGTAGCCACAGTGCCATCATATGCTTGAAAAATATATACAGATGTGTGTTTTAAAGTGAGAGTAAAGACTGAAAGGAAGTGCCCACCAGGATCTCTGATTCCTCTGAATGACTTGGTGGGTGATGTTTCCGGTGGAGACACAGCGGTCAGTACAGGTGGTGTAAGAGGAACACGGTTGTCACGCCCTTGCTGGGGTGAGGGCCCCAAAAGAGGGCCTCTGGGGGCCCCTCGGAGCTGACACGCTGTGTCACTGTTGTCTTTATCACGGTCCGCTGACTCCGGTGGCACCCTTCCCCCCTGGGCCTGGGCCCTGGCCTGGGGCGGAACAGGTCTGCCGGGCATCACTGGCCCTGAGGACCATTCCCCCTGCTCCCAAGCTGCACCTCGTTGGATCTGAGACACTGTGGAGTGTGAGAAGAAAAAAGTGCCAGTGGAGCCCTGGCAAGGTCATCATTTGTAAGAGCCACCCCAGTATCAGAGGGGGTCAAAGAGAGGGAAGGGGGAGGGGAGCTCACAATCAGAGAAACACAGCGTGTGATGCCGGGGCAGGTGGGACAGGGGCTCAGCCTTGAACCGGAGCGGCGGTCGGGAGGCCGTTGGCCTGGGACAAGCAGTCAACAAGCCTCTCCTCTCTGTCCCACCAGAGAGTAGGCTCTGGCGAGGGGGTGTGGGTAAAGGTAGCTCCCCAAGAGCTCTGGGTCCACCCTACAGGCTCCTTGAAGAGCCAAGCAGCGTGAGAGGCACTGTGGGTTTGGAGCAGCCCAGCTTGCGTCCCTGCCCCCCCACTTCCGGGAGCTGGAGCTCAGCTGCCCGTGCGCACGGGACGGACTGTGGAGAGACGACCCGAGAGGAGGTGACCCGAGCAGGTTGCACCGGGCTCAGTGAGTGCCAGGCGTTTTGTTACTGTTCTTCATGATGTTACTGTCACCGTGCAGAATGACAGTGCAGGTCACAGTGACACACAGGCCATGCAGTTGGTAAATGTCACCGGGGCAGGGATCAGCTGGTCCATCTCCGCCTGTGCACCGGCACATCCAGATCTCACACCCTGCCCCATCTCAGTGCCCTGTCTCTCGTGGCACGCCCCTCTCCCCTTTGTGCGGGCGATCACGCCTCCCACTGGACTGCTGAGTTCCTAAGCGCTGAGTTGCTGAAGGCAGGACCTGGCTGGCTTTGCTCCCCAGAATCTCCCCAGCACCCGGATGACCACGCTCACTGAGTATGTCCAAGAAGCACATAAGGTCGTGGGTCGTGGTTAAGGGTGTGGATTTGGTAAACAGACCTCTCTGTTTGAATGTCTGCTCTGCAGCATGTAAGCTGTGTGACTGTGGGCAAGTCACTGACCTCTCTGTGCTCCTCAGTTTATTCATCCTCTGTCTTAAGGATTGTGGTGAGAAGGGCCAAGTCCCGTGATTGGTGCTTGCTAAGTGTCCAGTGAGCGTGCTGGTGGCGATGGTTGTCATCGTCATCTGTGACCCAGGTGCCGGCCGAATGTAAGAAAGGCATGCCAGGCAGAAGCCTGGGGACATGCAAGAACAAGGCCCCGGGGGCGGGGGGAGTGCAGCCAATCTTGGCCGAGGTCAGTCCCAGGTGTCCCTCTTGGCCCCTGAAGACTCAGGATTTTGACCCTCAGGCAGTTGGGGGAGGGGGGAGGATCCTGGATAATTTTTAGACAAAAGAAAGTACTGGTCGGATTTGTGTCTGAAGAGACTCGGGTAGAGGTGACGGTCCAGGCTTGGGGGCAGTGACAGGGCCTGAATGAGAGCTGACAATGCAGCCAGGACACTGCGGAGAGGTGCTGAGCAGCAGGAGCTCACAGACACAGCGTGCCAGGTGGTGAGCAGCGGGCTCTCGGCCGCTCCCCGAGGGGCTGGCTTGGTGGCCACTCCTGCCCGCTCTTGGCCCAGGGCACAGTCATGGTGCGCAGCAGTGACCCGTTCCTGCTCTTACTTATGTCGTGCGCGCCTTGTGTGGCTGCGAAGTCTCGGGGCCTGGGAGGCTGGCAGTCTCCTCTCGGTTTCCCAGAGGAGAAAGCAGACTGAGGGCCTGCCGTCCCCACGGTAGGACATGAGGCTGGACGCGTCGCCTCCAAAGCCCTGCCCAGCCTGACTGTGGCTGCCATCCCTCCAGGCCGACTTTCTGGAGCCTTCTGGGAAGGTGGCGTCGGCACCAGGCGTGACGGGGTGGGGAGAGAGAAAGGACAGGCACACGGGGTCCACAGCCATAGCCGCCTGGGGCTGGCAGCCGGGGAGGCTCACGGGGCCTGGGTCCTCAGGAGCCGGGGCAGGAGCAGAGCAGCTCCGAACCTTTAAAGCCGACTGTCGCTCGGGAAGTGGTAGCCACTGCCAGGGCCTGGATCCCCCTTCCTGAAACAGCAAGCCGAGCCATTTCTGTGGTCAGAACCAAAAACAAAACAGATCTCCCCGGGTTCCCGTGGGCTTACATTTCTGCCTTGGATGGGGTACGCCTACCGCCTGGAAAGTCTCGCGGAGGACGTGTGAGAACTCCCTGGTCCGGCAGGCTGCTCCCAGGCCCACAGGGAGGTGGCCGCGAGGCCACAGGCTGGGCCCGTCCTGCCCTGGACACACCTTCCCGCCGAGCTTGCCCGCCTGGACCTTGTGCCTCTCCCCTTCCTCCTCCTCCTCCTCCTCTCCCCGTTGAGGCTGAAACCCCAGCTTTCCAGAAAACTCCATGGTCCGCACGGCTCGGCCCACTGCTGGCCTTGGGCCTGGGGAGCTGCCGCTGTGCTCGGGGCGGCGGGGGGGGGGGGGGGCCTCAGACCTGTGCTCCGGCCCCCGCACCTCCTGATTCCCTGCCCTGCCATGCCCCCCCTCCCCGGCCTCTCAGTGCCCTGCAGTCCCTTTACATTCCAAGATGACCCTAATCCCTTCTAAGACCATGATGCCCCTCCCCCAGGAGAAGAGAGGCGCCCCTCATTTTCAGGGGTCCCTGGGAGGCCTAGCTGGGCAGGCACTGACAGGCCTGCTGATGGAGCCAGGGATTGGGAGGAGGGAGGAGGGGTAGCTTCTGGGGAGGCGGAGCTCCCTGGCCCCTAGAGACCACTGTGTGACCTGCCGGTCACTTAGATGAGGGCAGTGACATGACACACACCTCAGCGGAGTGGGGGGTTCCACCGCGTGCTTTGCATGGACAGCTCGCGACGTGTGACATTTCAGGGACTGTGACTCGAGAGGCTTGTGGCTGAGGAGGGACACGTGGGCCAGGCTGAGGGCTGGGCAGCCTTCGGGCACAGGATGGACACAGTCTTCCAAGTTTCAGAAGGTTCACTCTGAGGCAGCAAGGGGCACGCAGGGGGAGGAGCCAGGTAGGAGGGGCCGGCGCAGTGGCTGGCCAGGCAGAGGCGGATGGCAAGGTGACAAGGGGTCAGGTAGGATAGAGGGCCCAGGGCTCGAGTTGGCAGAGCTCTGTGGCCAGACGCCGGGGAGGACTAATCCTCTGGCCCGTGTGGCTGAGAGTTGCTGAGGTGCAGTTTCTGGAAGGTTCCACGTGTTTTTAATTAGCCACAAACCCCCAGAGCCTCCAAAGTGGAGCCTGGCCCCCTCGGCCCAGCTCTCTCTAGTAAGTGTATGAGGCCCCAAGGGTGGGGCTCGTGACGCAGAGAAGCCACACTTGGGACTTCACTGTGGGATGAATGAGCCCGCCCCTCAGCTCTCTGAGAGGATGCCGTCCTCACTCCCCCAGCCCTGCTGCCGGGTCCCTACCTGGGGGACCCTGCTGCCTGGCTCCTGCCCAGAGTAGTTACCCTCATGCCCATCTGGTGGCCACAGGACCTAAGGCCATACCCACGATGGAACTGAGCTGAGGCCAACCTCAAAACCAACGTCACACAAGCCACAGTGTTAGGGAGCTGACTGCCAGCCCGGCCAGGGCACTGTCCTGCAGGGTGGGCCCTCCTGGCTAGCAGAGGGCCCTGCCCGGTCACGGGGCCTGGGCGTAGAGTGCACCCCAGCCCCTCTGGGCACCTTGAGGTGGGGACCGCATCTGTCTGGTCCACCAGTGCCTCCATCCCCGGTGCCTGGCACATGACTGTATAGCAGGTGAAGGGTCACCAGGCCGCCCTGGGCCTCAGCTCTCTGTGTGAACAGCGAGAGAGCCCATGCGCAGGACAGCTGCACAGTCAGTGGATCAAGAGCCTCGTGCACTCGCTCCCTCAGGTGCTGTTGGTGCACGACAGGTGCACCGTGCCAGCCGGGGCCGGACCTGGAGCTGGAGGAGAGGGCCGTGGCAGAGGGGGATCTGGATCATGCCCAATGTGGGGACACCAAGCGTCTTACTCCCTAACCTTGTAACACTGACCGGTCCTGTCCCTGTCATCCTAGGGTACACTTGCTAACCAGGAGTGATTTGCGTGATCGGGCATTGGCCCCAAAAACACAGGGGACCAGACTGTCTCTCTGCACTGCGGTGGAGCTTATTTAAGAACTGGGCTGCGTGAGGCTGGCTTCTAGAAGAGTACAGAGGGGAGTGACCCTGGCGCTGAGGGTAAGCCCTCAGAATCAGCACAACCTAAACTGGGTAGAGGTAACTACACAGTGTTTTGGACGTGCTAAATGCTACTGAATTGTGCACTTTAACACGGCTGATTTCACGTTATGCGATCTTCACCTCAATTTAAAAATAAAAGTACTTGGGGCACCTGGGTGACTCAGTCGGTTGAGCTCTTGATTTCAGCTTTGGTTGTGATCCCCAGGGTTGTGGGATCCAGCCCTGCATCAGTCATGGGATCGAGCATGGAGCCTACTTAAGATTCTCTCTCTCTCTCTCTCTCTCTCTCTCTCTCTCTCTCTCTCTCTCTCTCTCAGGGCATTTGGGTGGCTTAGTTGGTTAAGCATCTGACTTCAGCTCAGGTCATGGTCTCACAGGTCATGAGTTTGAGCCCCACATCTTCTTGTCTGCTGTCAGCACAGAGCCTGCTTCAGGTCCTCTGTCCCCCTCTCTCTCTCTGCCCCTCCCCTGCGCTCTCTCTCTCTCTCTCTCTCTCTCTCTCTCTTAAAAATAAACATTATAAAAAAGAAAATAAGGAGCACCTGGGTGGCTCAGTCAGTTAAGCATCGAACCTCAGGTCAGGTTATGATCTCACAGCTCATGAGTTCGAGCCCCACATCAGGCTCTGTGCTGACAGCTCGGAGCCTGGAGCCTGCTTCAGATTGTGTCTCCCTCTGTCTCTGCCCCTGTCCTGCTCATGGCTCTGTTTCTTTCTGTCTTTCAAAAATAAATAAACATTTAAAAAATTTAATAAATAAATAAAAAGATTCTCTGTTCCTCTCCTCCTCTAAAAATAAGATAAATCTTTAAAAAAATAAAAGTAACAGAACTGCTGCCACTCACTGCACACCTGTTCTGTGGCAAGAGCCGTACCGGGCAGGTCTGCGGGGCAGCTGGTGTCCGCCCCGTCTCCAGACTAAACCGGCTCAGAGCGGGAGGCTGGGCCACCTGCTGGTAATAAAGTTGAGATTTAAACTACACTGGGTCCTTTGCTTCAAAGGTGCCTCTGGGAGGTACGTGCAGGTGGCTCAGTTGGGTAAGCGTCTGACCCGGGCTCAGGTCATGATCTCACGGTTCGTGGGTTCGAGCCCTGTGTTGGGCTCGTGCCGACAGTGGAGCCTGCTTGGGATTCTGTCTGTCTCCCTCCCTGTAACCCCCCTCCTCTCAAAATAAACCAAAAACATTCTCTGGGAGGTTTGAGAGGAGACTGATTACAGTAGGGCCCCTGGGAAGTGGGGCTGGGGAGGCGGGTGGATTTACCTTCCATCGTGCGCCGCGTTGGACACTTTCATGTTTTGAACCACGTGACCGGTCAAAAGATACCAACTCAAAAGATAACAGAAAGTCAAGGAGTATTTTATTTGCAAAAATAGAACACTGTCTCCATAGTTTCACGTCAGAAACCAGCCCACCGAATTCCTGTCCCCACTCCTCCGGTTGGTAGGTGGAGCCGGGCCTCCTCGCCCGCCAGAGGACGCTGACGCTCCTGGCCTCACGTGGCTACTTAAGAATTAAGTGGCATCACGAAAGGACAAATACTGTATGGCTCAGAATCGTGAGGACAGTGCAGTGGTGGCTGCCGGAGGGGGGACTGGGGAGGTAGAGTTTCAGATTTGCAGGACGGAAAGAGTGGTGGGGACGGCCATACCACACTGTGAGTGTGTTTGATGCCGCTGAACTATATGCTTAAAAGTGGCTAAGATGGCAAATGTTACGTGTATTTGAACACATTTTTTAAAAGAAAAAATAATGCAGGGGCGCCTGAGTGGCTCAGTCGGTTCGGCGGCCAGCCCTTGGTTTCGGCTCAGGTCATGATCTCGTGATTTGTTGGGTTTGAGCCCCGCATCAGGCTCCGTGCTGAGAGTGTGAAGCCTGCTTGGGATTGATCCTCTCTCCACCCCTCCATCCCACATCTCTCTCACCCTCAAAATAAATAAGTAAAACTTAAAAAGATACTTTGAAAATACTAATACAAGGTACAGCCGAAAACCACAGAAGTTAAATGACAAAATGGAACAAGGTAGGTAACAGTTTGCATGCCGCCTGGTCCTGCTCGGGCACCCAGCAAGTGTCCATCGTCGACCTCCCCTCCGGCCCTTCCTGCCCCACACCACACACCTGCACGCGGCTCTCCACGTCTGTCTGTCCGTCCCTGTGACTTGTGGTTTCCCCTCCACAGAGAAGGCTACAGATGGCTCCCTGCAGAGCGAGGACTGGGCCCTCAACATGGAGATCTGTGACATCATCAACGAGACAGAGGAAGGGTGAGGCTCTGCAGGGGAGGGGGGAGGGGGGGCGGGGTTGGCCGGCCGCAGTGCAGCCCGCCTCCTACACAGACCCTCTCCTGCTCCCGCCCCTCCTGGAGTGCAAAAGGAGACCCTCGTGTGGTCCTCAGTGCCAGGAGGGCTCCAGAGCTCCTGCGAGTCCCACCCAGGAATGTGGCATTTTCAGTATCTTAGAACGAAGATTCCATCCAATGCTGTCCTGAGATGGACAAGGCGCCCAGAGAGGCCCCTGGGGGGACCGCCAGCCCACACAGCCTCTCTCAGGTCACAGCCTGGCCAGCTGGACCTCTTAGGACATCACCTGGGCCACATCCTCGTGGGACGCGGCCAGCTGGTGGCTCCCAGCACTGGGACATGGCCCTAAGCACTGTTCTGCATCGTATGGGCCGGGATGGGCAGGGAGACTCCCAGCTTCCTCTGTGAGCGAGGACAGACTTTCATTTCCTTAAGATTTGGGACCAGCAGGGAAGGGGGTCAGAGGGGTCAGGGGATACAGAGAAGGCAGGGACAGTGAAGCAGAACTGAGAGTCCATCGTCACCAGCCTGTGCCAAGCATTTCTAGTACACAGGTCCCTCCAGGACCCGTGCCGTGGAGGAGGCATCGTGGTCTGGGCTCCTGGTCCCTGACCCGCTGTGTGACCTGGGGCACATCCCTGTACCCCCTAGGCCTTTGTCATCAGAGGTAAAGCTCTTTAAGGTTCTCCCAGCAGTAAGCTCAAAGTCCTAAGGGGAGCAGAGAGGAAAAGCAGGGCCACTGTCCTTGTCAGGAAGACCCAGGAAGGGTGGGAAGAGGCGGACGACCACAGTCATCGGGAAGCACGGCCTGGCAAGACCTTTGTTCTGAAAAGTCAGAATCAACAGCTAGAGCAGGACCCCGTTTCCCTCCCCATTTCTCACTGGGATAATCCAGTTGGTCTGCAGGGTCCCTCTCAGCCAGGTGGTCCCTTTGAGGGGAACGTGGGCCCAGGCACGGAGCCCCCAGCACAGCACACAGTGGCCACAGGCACCTTCCAGCACCCCAAGTGGTGGACAGGCGGCAGCGGCAGGGCCACCCAGATAAAAGATGGGGGGTGGACATGCTCACAGAGCCCCTCAGAGGGCCTGGGGCTTCACAGACCTCCCTGGAAAAGCAAGTCCCCATCCCCCATGTAATCGTGGGCGGAGCTGCGGCCCATGCCTGCCCAGGTTCAAGTGCGTGTGCTATTGGCTCAAGTACTTCCTGTGTTCCAGACACTGCAGAAGGCCTTTGGGACCCAGCAGCAAGCAGAGCAGATGTGACCCTTGGCCTTGAGTCTCTGGTCTAGGTCTAACCACCCCCCCCCCCCATGGGTTGTGGCCTCCTTCCGTCCACTGTGGGCTCCTAGCCAGGTACTGGGCACGACAGGCCCACAGCCATGGCACACAAGCCTGGACTTCTGATTCCTAGTGCTGTGCCCTCTCTCTGGGCCACTCTGTGAAATGTGGAGACAAGTCCCTTTAGAGGGTGAGGGGCTGCCCCGGGGCATTGGTTGAAAACTATCCTCACCCTTCTCGGACAGAGGCCCACCCTGCCCATATATGGTCCCTCACCCCAGGTGTCCCAACCTTGACTGCCTCCATGGCTCCTCCCCATCCTGCCTGCCACCTTTGCTCATGTCCAGGGACCTGTGTCGGGGTTCCTGACTTGCCTGACCCGCCCTTTACGGGGTCTGTCTGAGCACTGAACAGACAGATGTCTGGCAGACAGGACAGGCCCCGGAGGCCACTCCCAACCTAGGAAATGTCGCTCGTGCTCCCGTAGCGTACCGGGCACTGGGGAAGCCGAGCGTCAAGAGAGGACACCATGCCTGCCCTCGGAGTGGGGGGCGTCTTCTTTAGCCAGGGAGCCCTGGGTGGGTGCCGTGTGGCAGTGCATACCAGCGAGATGGGGGACCGGGACAGAGTTGTGGGCAAGGCAGATTTTAGCTCTGCCTTTACCAGGTGGACGTAGGAGTTGGGGGCCACAAAGGCTTTTAGGCCAGGGCAGTCGGGGCAGCACTGATTGACCTGCACAGTGCTGAGGGGCAGGATGCAGGGGTGAGGCGGTGTGGGTGGGCTCGGTGACAGAAGGGGCAGCGAGGGCAGGCCGCGGCCAAGGCCTTCCGAGCTCCCCCTGCACTTAGTGTATCCACCCTCTCTGCCCTGCGGGCTGGGCCTCTTCAGCCTCTCCCTCCGCCTCCCCGCAGGGCCTCCAGCCTCTGCCTGAACTGCTTTCTTCCCGCCTCCCCTCAGCTGGCTCCATCTCGTCCTTCATGCCCGGCCGTGATGCCACCTCAGAGAGGACTCCCCTGACACCCCTCTCTGACTCCCTTCTTTCCCACAGCGATGTGGGTCTCCCCAGTCACATGGTCCTTAAGAGCAGCCCCGTGTGTTCACCAGTGTGTACCCAGCACCCAGCATGGCGCCGGGCACGTGTGACCACTTAGTGAGACCTGAGTGGAAGGGTGGATGGAGAGGGGAAGTGGCCAGGATGAGGCCCTGGGACTCGGTGCCTATTTTTAAACCCCAGTGTGTATCAGGAACCCTGGGGGGTGTTATGAGCGCACAGATCTGGGAGGGCTTGGTTCAGGGATCTAGGGTGGGAGCCCCAGGTTTTGCATTTTTAACAAACCCTCAGACCTCCCCCAAGAGGATTCTGGTGCAAGAGGTCCGGAGAATCTCTGTCAAGTATTCACGGCCTACTGAGGACTTAGGCTTAGGCGGGGCAGACAGTTTGTGTTGTGATTAGAACCTGTATGTTCATCAGGAAACAGACCCAGGAAAGACCAATGAATGGCTGGCTGGATGGGATGAGATAGGATGGATGGATGGATGGATGGATGGGAGGGAGGGAGAAAGGGAGGGAGGGATGGGTGGGTGGATGGGAGGGAGGGAGGGATGGATGGATGGAGGGAGGGGAGGGATGGATGGGAGGGAGGGATGGAGGGATGGATGGATGGAACCAGCCCTGGTTTCCAGGGCTTCCTGATCTTAGGTAGGCAGCCCCACATGTTGAATAAGAAGGTTCCGTTCCTCAGCGCATCCTTCCTTTTGTCCTTCTGCCCAGGCCCAAAGATGCCTTCCGAGCAGTGAAGAAGAGAATCATAGGGAATAAGAACTTCCACGAGGTGATGCTGGCTCTCACGGTGAGTGCCCCACCCATCCGTCTGTCCATCCATGGTAGAACCACACCTCCCCCCGGCCTAGCAGGACTCCCAGCCACCCTGGGGCTCCTCTTCCAGGCGTTGAGAAGGAAAGGTCTGTGGGCAAAGCGCTGTCCTGTCCACAGTGCTGGCAGACATGGAGTGGCCATCTGGCAAAGTTCTCTCCCAGCTTCCTGGTATGGGGAGCAGACACCCTGAGGCCCACATCCCTCCAGAACCAGTCATGGAGAGCTCGTGCCAAAGGACCTGTTGGGTGACACAGAAGCTCAGTTCAGTGAACCCAGACCTCAGCAGGACGGAAAGCCTGGCTGGCCACACTGGGTACTGACTGGCACCTGGATGCCCTGGAAAATGCACATAAAATAAGTGCCAGTGGCTGAGGACAAGCCAGGCGAGAGGGGGCATCCTGGCTGTCGGAGGGGTTTACTGTGAGTAGAGACAGAGTGCTCTGTCCCCGCCTCCCCAGCAGCACTTTCATCAGGTGAATCCGGCTAAACTGAGGCACAGGGCACCTCCTGCCAGGAAGGGAGAACAGGAAATGACGGGGAGGGAAGCTCAGCGCCCTGTCCTGGGCTGCAGGGTCACCTTGTGATTATGGGGGTTCGCTGTGGTTTCCACTTGGAGAGCCACCCTCCCTCTGGGCCGTGTGCAGCTCGGAAACTGCTTCAGGACAGGCTTCTGTGGGCACGGGGGCCACTCAGCGAGGGGCCACTGGTGGGCACACCAGCCCCCGAGTCTGTGTTCCAGGGCTCACTTGAGGGACCCTCCGGTACTCAGCCTCTCCTCCGGGATGGAGGCTGAGTGCCTGGGCGGGGGTCCCGGGCACCCCTGCTCACGGGCACCGCCTGGCCCCCAGGTCTTGGAAACCTGCGTCAAAAACTGCGGGCACCGCTTCCACGTGCTGGTGGCCAGCCAGGACTTCGTGGAGGGCGTGCTGGTGCGGACAATCCTGCCCAAGAACAACCCGCCCACCGTCGTGCACGACAAGGTGCTCAACCTCATCCAGGTGAGCGCGGGTGGGCAGGCTCCACGCAAGCCACCTCCGGCGGGGGGAGGGGGGGGCTTCAGGCCACCCCCCCCACCATCACTGCTCTTCTTCCGTTTGCTTCCATCTTCTCCACGTGTGGGGCCATCCCGGTGTCCGCTGACTGGAGGTCCTGAGTGCAGGGAGGCCTTGCTTAGCGGGGCTGTGTGGGCAGCTAGGTGGTCCGAGGGCCAGCGAGTCAGGGAATTTCTGCTTTCCGGGGTGGGCAGGCGGGCTCTCGGGGGAGATGGTGAGCAGTGGTTACCGGCCGTGTCCCCTTGTCCCCTCTCAGTCCTGGGCTGACGCGTTCCGCAGCTCACCCGACTTGACAGGCGTGGTCGCCGTCTATGAGGACCTGCGGAGGAAGGGCCTGGAATTCCCGATGACCGACCTGGACATGCTGTCGCCCATCCACACGCCCCAGAGGGTGAGGAGACTCGCCCCTCGGGAGCAGGGGCTAGGGAGGCGGAGAGATTCCCACAGTGTTTCCCCAGGGGCTCCCTGAGGCGCTGACCTGCCACACTAATCCTGGTTTCGCCCTCTAGACGGTGTTCAGCTCAGAGGCGCCATCCGGGCAGAATTCTGTGGGCACGGACACCAGCCACGGAGGAGACTCCACCCAGCACCCCACTCCCCTGCCCATCCCAGCCACACTGCCTGGTGACACACCCATCACACCAACCCCTGAGCAGGTAAACAAGCCTGAGTCAGAGCCACGCGGGTCAGGGAGGGCCCCTCTCAGTATGGACATCACTGTCCTCACAAAGTGTGTGGCCCACGGAACCCCTCAGGCAGCACCAGGGAGAGTAAATGCCCTAAGAAGGAGGTTTGGGGTGTAGTACAAGATTTCTGAGGCCGGGGCCCCATGAGTAGCTCTGCAGGATCGCCCACCAGACTCACGACACGATGACTTAGCTTCTGTCCCTCAGTTTCTCTCTCCTGGAGTGGGAGGCAAGGCCACCTGCCAAAGGGATATCTGCAGCTATCGCCAGAATAATCTGGATACACGCTCATTTTATTTATTTCTAAGTTTGTTTATTTCAGTAACCTCTGCACCCAGCTTGGGGCTCGAACTCATGACCCTGGGGTCAAGAGCTACATGCTCTACTGACTGAGCCAGCCAGGCACCCCAGTGTTCTCTTGTCTTAGACGTGGCTGTTGGGGCATGGGTTGAGGCCTTGCATTGTCGGGGTGCCCACTTTTGAGGTGTGTGACGAACCCTGGACCCAACATACCAGCTAAATGTGAAAGCGTAGCTGTTCAGGGTACTGGCAAGAGAGACACAGGTCTGTGATGGAAACAGTGAAACCTGACCTTCCAGAGTGGACCCACGAATCTCCGGTAGGGTCTCATCTGGACTTAGGAGCAAACTTGCCAGCAGCCCCTCACAGCCCGACCTATCCGAAGAGAAGCTTCTGTACCGGATACCTAATAATGAGTTACAAAATCACCTCCCAGAGCTACAAATATTACCAGAAGAGTTTTCCTAACTGGACATACAATGAAAGGTATAGAAGACTTGTAAAATCACCCTGTGATCCAAATGTCACGTGACCTAGTTATGCTTTTAACCAGTTTGCCTGAAGTCTAGCATCTGGGTGGATTTAAGGCTGATTACATCGGGTGTAAGAAGGTTCTCGTTAAACAACACTGAGGAGGCGGTGTTCAGTTTCCAGCTCCCCGCTCGTCCCCTGGGGCCCGTCACAGCTTCCCGGCATCCCGCGATACCACTCCCAGACTCTGCTGTAATTAGGTCTCATCTGACCCGGACCCACTGGGCTTGCGGTCAGTAGTTTTTCCACTCATTTAGGCCAAGGGTGTTCATTAAATAGGCCAAACGTACCAAACATTTTGTGGGGTTTGGAAGGTGTCTCATGGCCCGTAGTTACTACCCGTGTCTGCACCCCCATTGCTTCATCTGTAAAGCCTGGGATATGACATGTGCCTCGTAAGATTGTGGTAACGTTTAACTAGCAATAAAAGTTAAGTGCTTGGCATTAGCAGGCAGTTAGTAAGTGGTAAGTAGCTGCCGTCACAGGCATTGCCAGTGTATATACACTGGCACTCGTAATCGGAAATCAGCTGGGCCCCGTGCATTTCTCAGAACATAAGCCACATAATACTGGACCCACGAGGTATTCCATGGCAAAGGGCTCTTCGTCCAGATTAATTTTAGAACTTTCGTACCAGGGCGCCCGGGTGGCTCAGTCAGTTCAGTGTCCGACTTCGGCTCAGGTCATGGTATGGCGGTTTGTGAGTTCAAGGCCCTCATTGGGCTCTGAACTGTCAGCAGCACAGAGCCCCCATTGAGATCCTTTGTCTCCTTCGCTCTCTGCCCCTCCCCCACTCATGCTCGCGTGCTCTCTCTCTCTCTCTCTCTCAAAAATCTTTTTTTTTAAGTTTAAAAAAGAATTTCCATACTGATACCTTCCTAGATATTTACAGTGTCCACAGAGCTCCTGAGGAGACCCAGCACCCCACAGAGCCCTGCAGCATAAGGCGCTGGGTCCGTGGCCCCTCACCACCTCACCCATGTGGTTACACCG
The DNA here is from genome assembly GCF_006229205.1 of Suricata suricatta. Lineage (NCBI taxonomy): Eukaryota > Metazoa > Chordata > Mammalia > Carnivora > Herpestidae > Suricata > Suricata suricatta. The sequence goes on along the minus strand of NC_043709.1, from coordinate 11,756,149 downwards.
ATTCCCCAAGCTAAGGCCTTGGAACCGTTTGCTCACTGAAAACCTGCTGACATCCCTTTAACAAGTGCTCAGCCAGGGTTTCACACTCAAGGTGGGGGGTGGCACTCTGCTTGGAGGAACCCAGAGCAAGTCCTGTGCTCACAGGAGAGGAGAGGGGAGTGAACTCCTGTTGTCCTAGGGCAGGAGGAGTGAGATCCCGTCCCGGGTGGGAAGCAGGCCTGCCGATTCCCTCCTTTCCCCGCAAGGCCTCCAGGGCCTCGTTAGCCGCCATCTTGGGCCCAGGAGATGCTGGAGCCTTCCAGCCGCACTCTGTGGTGCGTTTGCCTTCAGCTTCTCTCCTTGTGGCCTGCCCTGCGCCAGGCTCCCCACTTTGGAGATGGTAACCGTCCATAGCAGCTCGGTGAGGGGGTCTCTGGGCGGTGGGGCAGGCCTACCACAGGCCTCCTGGTGCCGGGCTGTGGCTCAGCAGCCAGAGGGCCCCCAGGGGCCACACCTGGGGCTAATGGCACCAGCCTCTCCTCATCGGCAGCAGCGGCCCTGGCCCCCTGGCCTCTCTCACCAGGGCCGACGGTGTGTTTCAGATCGGGAAGCTGCGCAGCGAGCTCGAGATGGTGAGCGGGAACGTGAGGGTGATGTCGGAGATGCTGACGGAGCTGGTGCCCACCCAGGCGGAGCCTGCCGACGTGGAGCTGCTTCAGGTGAGCCAGCACCCATGGGTGCACGCGTACCCCTCCCCCACCCACACTGCAGCTCTCACGACTTCCTCTGAACCCCTCGGTCACAGCAGGAGGGGTTGAAACCTGGGATTCTGGACTCCCGTGCATTGGAATTCAGGGCTCCACCATTTTCTAGCGGAAGCAAAATGGCTCCTCTTGCCTCAGCTTCCTCATTTGTGAGATTGTTCTCGTAAGAGCTTTTAAGGTCTGCGTTTGGCATGAGAATCAAATAAGGCTTTGCCTGTAAAAACACCAGCCCTGGGCCTGGTTCAGGGTAGGCCCCCAATGGGATTTCCCCCTTCCGGAAGGTGAAGCCTAGCAGGCAGGTGTGGGAGCAGCTCGGGCTTTGAGAGGACAGAGCAGGTGGTCTCGGGCCCTCGGGCAGGTGTGAGCACCGGCTTTCACTCCATGTGTCACATGTATTCCCACAGTCCCATCCCCAGCTGGGGGCCATTGAAGGCACCACCCCACCCATGGAGGTCAGTTCACAGGGTGCCGAGAAAGCTGGAGGGGAGGGTGGTGTGCAGGAGCCACCAGGTGTGAGTGGTGGGTTGACATGAGGACAGCTCACAAGCAGTGAGCACTTCCCACGCACCAGGCTCCGATGTAGACACTTGATACACATTCGTGCTTCACTCCGTCCTCACCACACCCAGCAACAGGTGGGTCCTCTCATTATCCCCATTTCCTGGATCGGCCAACTGAAGCAGAGAGGTCATGTCATGTGCCCAGGGTCATGTGGCTGGTAAGCAGCAGAATTCGAGCCCAGGATGGTAGCTCCACCCACTGCTCTTCAGCTGCCAAGAAGGGTGGGTAAGGAAGTGGGAACAAAGCCACAAGTGTGCTTGGTCACAGGGAGGAAGAGAGGGGAGGCCCACAGGGTGTTGAAAGTCACTCAGGCCTGTTCTGCCCCACAGTAAAGGCAGATGAGGAAATCCTAGGAGGGGGAGGGTGCCAGGGTCTGAAGGAGAACCCAGGTCAATGTCAGGGCAGTGTCTGGTCTTCACGGGGCCTCTAGGAGGAACGTTCCGGCATGTGGCCACAGTCCACAGTGCTGACAACCATTGACCCTTGAGACCTCGACCCAGGCTCCTGTCCACTCTGTGGCAGGTACCTGAAGAAAGGAAAAATCAGTCTTACAAATGAAAACTTAGAATGCTGTGGCTTTTGATATTTTTTCTTTCCCAAGGGAGTTTAAACATGTAACTTGCTGATTACAAGTCAGTCTCAGACACGGCGGCCGAGTGCAGTGTGGGGTTCTGGAACAGGAGGACATCCGTGGGAAAACAGCGACACCAAAGAAAGTCTGGAGTTGAGCTCATAGGGCTGGGCTAGTGTTCACATATTCGCTTTGACGAATGCCTAACTGAGGGAAAGCCAGGGGAAGGGGTTACGGGAACTCCACTGCCTTGGCAACGTTTCTGTAAATCTAAAATTATTCCAAAGTAAAGAAGTATTTAAAAAGAAATCAGTGAAAACAATGAGGCAGCAACTCAAAATCGGGGTTTGTGGATAACAGCTGAAGTCCTCTAGTTCGTTTTTTTTTTTTTAATGTTTACTTTTTGAGACAGAGTGCGAGTGGGGTAGGGGCAGAGAGAGAGGGAGACACAGAATCCGAAGCGGGCTCCAGGCTCTGAGCTGTCAGCACAGAGCCTGATACAAGGCTCAAACCACAAACCAGGGGATCATGACCTGAGCCAAAGTCGGACGCTTACCCAACTAAGCTACCCAGGGGCCCCTATTTCATTTCTTTATGTTTTGCTGACAGAAAGACCCCAGTCACTCAGAGAAGTTGCTATTTTTTTCCACCGGCCCCTTGGGGTCTTGGATTTTCAACCAAGCAAAGGTGGCAGCGGGACCTTGATTACGAAGTCTGCACGCGGCCAGGTTAGGCCAGCAGCCTCAGCTCACATGTTGCTTGTCTCCTGCATGTTCAGTATTGGTGTAGAACACTGGCCGTGGGAGCCGGAGGCCTGTTTGCGGGACCCTGAAAGCTGTCCTGGGAGCTTGGAGTCCGGTTTGGAAACCCCTCCACCTCCAAGGCGGCACAAAGGCTGGAGCCCGGCACCTGGTGAGGGCCTCACTCTGGGCCCAGGGGCTATGGCCGTCCCCCTTCCTTCTCCTCAGGAGCTCAACAGGACGTGCCGTGCCATGCAGCAGCGGGTCCTGGAGCTCATCCCCCGAATCGCCAATGAGCAGCTCACGGAAGAGCTGCTCATCGTCAACGACAACCTCAACAACGTGTTCCTACGCCACGAACGGTAGGCCAGCTGCCCCTGCCCTCCCCCTCCCCAGCAGCCTCTTCGCACCGTCTGACCTCCTGTGGTCTCTCTCCCTCCCCAGAGTGCCCTCAGCTGTCTCCTTCCCCTGGTGGGGGGCGGGAGGGGGGGATGAAGTCCACCCAGCCTTCCAGCCGACTCCTCTCTCCTGGCCAGAGTCCACCCCGCCGCCATGTCCCTGCGTGTGGCCTGGTCTGTCTTTGCTCACTCTGTCACCGCCCAGCCCTGGGACTGTGGACCAGTGACTTGACTTAATTATGGCTCTTTGACTCTTTGCTCACTTTAGCAGGAAGATAGTTTATTAGAACAGCCTTTATGAAATGGGATGCTTTCAGAATCCAAAAGAGTGAAACAGTGAGGCCTCCCAGCAGAGGGGAAAGAAAGATCCCAGAGCGGCTCTGGGGTCCCTAGGGCATTGCCGTCAGTAAATGGGCCCCACACAGTTGCCCATTTCCTGTCATTCTGTTCAGGAGAAGCTGGTTGGCTCAGCTTTGTCGCCCCCACTGGCTGGAGGAGGGATCACAGGAGACGGGGGAAGAGCAGTTCCCCAGAGGGCACTCAGGTGCTCTTACAGGGAAGGGGTGCCGCGCCCTCTGTGTCTGAAAACCAAGTTCATGGCGGCCCCTGCCATGTGGGGTAACAGTGATACCCATAAGCACTTAGCAACGAGGGGTGTCTGGGTCACGACACAGTTATTCCAACCTTCTCCAGCCCTTGTCCATCAACAGACACCATGTGATTCGGAGTCCCTCGAGAGTGGGGCAGGGCTGCTGTGAGCTGCGTCTACCACGTCTCTCCTGCCCACTGGCTCAGTGGACTACAACAGTCCCTGTCTGCCATTTTGGGGTGTGGGCTAAGGTCGCCCAAGGGCCCAAACTGGGGATGACTGGGACCCCCCACACCCACAGGCATCAGGCCTGGCCTGATATCGTATGCCTGCTGCCTCCTAGTTCACGGTCATGCTCAGAGTCTTTGCCAGGCCCTCCCATCGAGGAGGCAGGGTCTGCTGTCATCCCCTTGTAATAGGCGAGGCTGAAGTTCACAAGGGACGTACTATGTCCACTGTCACTCAAAGCGACAGGACCGGGACCCCGCAGATCCCAGCCTTCTCCGCCCACCTCAGCAGCCCCTTGGCGTGTCAGCTGCTAGTCCAAATAGCTCCGTAAAGCAGTGTGAGAGAGGTGTGTCTTCTGACACCACTTCAGAGCCGCTGACACGCACACGTGTGTAAGCAAATCACCGGACACGTTTCATGGAGCAGAACTTACCTTTGCCATGTGCCGTGAATCCCCACTTTCCTCTGTTCTGGCCTATTCCCAAGTGTTTGCTGGTCACGGCCAGGGTGGCCGGGCAGTCAGTGAGTCCCGCTGGGACACTCGCCAGTGAACGAGGGGCACCGTCAACAGTTCCCCAGGGATCCACTGGCAGGGCTACACCTCCCGGCCTAAACCGGATCTGTCACCGTAATCATGACCCAGCAGGTGGATGGGGAGGCCTGCAGCGTGAGGAGCTCTGCCCGGGCTGGGCTGAGGGGCCTCTCTGTCTCTCTGACTCGGCTCGTTTGTGTCTTCGTAGGTTTGAACGGTTCCGAACAGGCCAGACCAGCAAGGTAAAGGCGCTTTTCTATGACCAGACCGTGCCCATGCTGAGGGGGAAGAGGAGGGCTGTGCTCACCTCCCCCCGCCCCCCAGACATCCTGTGCAGGATGCGCCATCCTGCCCTGACTCCTAGAGCAGTCCCCTTCTAACTTTTTATGTCACTGTCCCTTTAAGGTAACTAGGGCTCAGCCACCAGCTAATGCCCAAGGGTCTTCCCAAGCACCCCACCCCGGGGGGGCAGCTGAGTGGGGGGCAGAGCACAGAAGACTCCCCAGTTCCCAGCCGGAGCTGCCAGGGCCCTGGTGGCACACCTTGCAGCCACAGCGGCCTCTCGCTTCTCCCCAGGCCCCACAGGAGGCCGAGGCGGCGGCTGACTTGATCGACATGGGCCCTGATCAGGCGGCCACCAGCAGCCTCTCGTCCCAGCTGGCGGGAATGAGTAAGTACAGTGTGGGGGCTCTGGCCGAGGGCGCATGATGCTGCTGCGGGCACCCCTGCGGTTTGGGATGCCCTCCTCTTAGACAGTGGGGGCAGGAGCGCCAGCTGCAGAGCTTGGCCCAGACCCCGCCTCGCTGGGCCAAAGCCCACTGCCAGGTCGGGCACCCAGGACCAAACACGTGGGGCTCCCCCCTTCACAGCCCACGACTCTTGCACCCCCTCAGGCCTCAGGGGCCCACTGTTCTGTGGTTGCCCCTCGACACTGAATTCTCCGTTGCCTGAGCCACCCGGGCGAGCATGGGCGAGTCACATGAATGCCCTGTGCCCCCCATCCTGTGTAACAGGCAGGAACAGGCCCTTCCTCACAGGTGGTTGTGAGGACTGGGTAGGCTCACCACACAAGGGCCCTGGGCCGTGCTGGGCCGGGGGCACTCCCGGGACATGCTAGCGGGTGCCTTCATCATCACCGGGATTAGTTTCCACACTGCTGGCTGCCTGCTTGTGCCGCGCCCGGGAAGTGTGTCAGTGCCCATCACGAATCACTGACGCGAGGCTGTTTGAAAACTCGGCCACCTGTGTGATTGCAAGCGCCCTGCGCAGCCATGTGCCTGCCAATGCAGTGGGCAGTGTTCTACCTGTTGCCACAGCTTCCCTGGGAGGGGGGTGCGACTCCTCCTCGGAGAGAGGAAGTCACGTGCCCTCGGCCCCTCAGCCAGCAGGGACCTGGTGGCCCCATCCATACACCTGCGCTGGCTCTCTCCACCCGCCCCTGCCGCCCCCCTGCTTCTCCACAGCCACCCCTGGACCTGACAGCTCAGCCAATACTCAGTGCACAGGGACAGCCAGTGGGCCTTTCATGTCCCTTTCTGTCCCTGCAGACCTGGGCTCCAGCAGCGTGAGAGCTGGCCTGCAGTCTTTGGAGGCCTCGGGCCAACTGGAAGGCGAGTTTGACATGTTTGCGCTGACCCGGGGCAGCTCTCTGGCTGACCAACGAAAAGAGTGAGTGGCCCGGCCCCACCCTGTCCCCTGCAGTCTGGGCTCCCCATCAGGGCAGAGCCTCTCTGGGCCCCTCAACCCAGCTGCTGGGCACGCTGTGCGGAGGGACACAGCCTGCTGTCCGCACCCTCTCAGGATGGCTGCACCCCCAGGATCAGTCCCAAGTAGCCCCAACAGCTCTGCGGCTAAGAGGCAGACTTCGTGTTCCACGGGCAGACCTGGGTGGGGGAAGGGACATCTATGGTTCGATGAGCAACAATCTGATCAGATGTGGAAACTGAGGCACAGAGAGGCCGAGTCATTTGCCCCAAGCCAGGCCATTGATATGTGGCAGCACTAGGTTGGGGGCCCAGTGCTGCTGGTTCCCAAACGGCATCCTTCCCAGCCTCCCCCCACCACACTGGAGGCCGCATCCCAAGCCCCCCAGGCCAGGCAGGGACTTGTCCAGTCAGTTCTATCAATGCCTAGCCACCCTCAATGTCCCCAGAGGGTGAGCGTCTGCTCCCTCTGCCCCAGGCCTGGGGTTCTGTCCTTTCCGGGGCCTGCGTTTTCAGGGAGGTGCTTTCAGCAGTCACGGCAGGCCCCTTGCGTCAACCCCTCAGGACTGGCCCCATGCAGGCCTGTCAGGTGAAGCAGTTTGCTTGTACTCTCAGCCCTTTGCTCAGGACCCAGGACTGTGCAATGGGCAGCCAGGATTTACCAAGGAAAGCTATGGATTAAGGGACTCCCTCAGCAGGCCCCACCTCCCCAGTGGTCATTCTGGTCCCTTGAATGGCCTTCGGCCTTCCCCACCTTGCCCTGTCTTTGGGAACATCACACACCTGGGTCAAATCAGATCGGCTGCAGCCGGCCTGGCCCCGTGGGGTTGCTCAGCCCTGCCCGCTGCCTGGAGCCAGCCCTGGACTACGAGCGGCCTCTTTAGTCAGAGCCACTGCACTCTCAAGGCCCAGTGCCCTGGGACCAGCAGCTCACAGTTGCCATGAAGTTGGGGGTGTGGAGAGGCTGCTGTGCAGGTGGAAGCTAATGGGTCCACTGGGATCTGCAGCCGGGAGGGCGGCCCGTCCAAGAGGCCCCAGGAGGCAGCACACTGGCCACGCCCGAGAGCCCCTGGCAGGCAGCCCGGCTCAGCTTGCTGTTGCTGTTACTCCTTTGAGGAGCGGGCCCTGGGGGACAGCGGAAAGCAGCCTCACGGGGCATAAGGTACATAGGCCGCTGCCACGCAGTTCCCTTTGCTGGGCGTGCCAGGCAATGTGGACACACACATGGTGGCAGGCAGCTCTGCAGATGGTGCTCAAGGCTGGACTGTGGGGACAAGGAGTCAGGAAGGCCGTTTTGACCCAGAGAAGCAGTTTATGCAAAGACTCGGGCAGGGACAGCATGAGATGCTGGGACAGGGGGCACATCCTGGGCCTTCTCATGTCACGGGGTCCCCTGCAGGCCCTCCCTGGGTCCCTGGGGACTAGTTTCCACCTCAGCACAAAGCACCTGGCAGGGTGACAGTGCCCTGGCATCAAGTTCCTCTTTCCTTTGTTCCGCTTGGCAGTCCAGTCCCTCCCTTGGGCTTCTGCTGGGTCTTCTAGCCCTGGTGGCCTGGCTGGCCTGTGGACTCCCTCGCCCTGCCCCCTGGGACTCTAGAATCCTCTGAGGCCTTTTCTGCCCACCCGGACTCAGGCCCCACCCCCTGCTGTCTCCAGCCTGTGCCAGCTCTGCCGCTGCTCCCTTAGAAGCCAGCTCCTTGCCAGCCACACCCCAACCCCAGCTGGCACAGCCGTGGCCCCTCCAGCCGACCAGGCCAAGAAGGGCGACAGGGAGTGTCTCTCTGAGCCCGACCAGCCCCCTAGCCAGGCTTTGCAGGCAGGAGGATGTTCTGTGCTGTCATCCTGGGGACACGCTGCCCTTCCTGCCCAGTGCCGCTGTCGTCCAAGTGGCCCCAGGTCCAGCCCCTGCCCACCAGCCTCACCGTGGCCCTCCTCCCTCCTGCCCTGGGTGTGGGCCTCACGGGCTTCCTCCATCTGTGTGTCTTCCATACTATTCTTCTGTGTAGTTCTTTTGTGTGAAGAAAAGCATCGATTGCTGTACATTCCTAGGTCCGAACACACCTTATTCTGCCCTTCTCCACAGCGCACCTGCCATGTCTTAGGTGAAGGGACAGGAACCGGGCTACTTGCATGCCCAGTGGGCAGGCCCTCCCTGGGTCAGGCCACGTGCTCGGTCTTAAATATCACGCCCTCCTCACCAGCTCTCAGGGCCCGGACTTAGCCAGGGATACCAAGCTGCTCTCTGTCTCTCAAAATAAATAAACATTTTTTTAAAAAGAGGAAGCTGCTCAAAGAAGGGTCTGGAGGTAGGAGTTCTCCATGCGCATGGGGGCACTGGTGCTGTTTCCCATCCCTGGAGTTTGGCCAGATCTGATGAGAGTCATCAGTGAGCTGGCTCTTGGCCTTGGGCCAGCACCACCGCCCTCACTTCTCCCGGGCTGCCTGTCACGGTCACACGTCTGAGCCCAGGTCTACCCTCCCCAGGCCAGCAGGCCGGCAGGATTGGAGCCCATGCTGGGGCCTGAGCTGCCCTCTGCCCAGGCATGACCCGGGGTCCACACAGGACGTGAGCTTAGCTCACCCCTCCCCACCCGTGAATCCCGCCACCGGTCAGCATGCCTGGTACCGCAGGGCAGAATTCACGGTTGTGGCCTCCATATTTCAGGGTGAAATACGAAGCCCCCCAAGCAACAGACGGCCTGGCTGGAGCCCTGGACGCCCGACACCAGAACACTGGAGGGGTAAGCAGAGGGCCCCACTGCCACATGGTCCAGAAGGAGTGCCAGGGGACGCTCCCTCCCCCGCCCCCCGCCCTGTGCTGGGCACTGACGTGACACACCCCTCTCCTCACTTGGCTCTGTAATCAGCCCTTTGTAGCTAATGTGACAGCTCCCGTTTCACAGCTGAGGAAGCAGTCCAAGAGGTTAAGTCACCTGTCCAAGCTCACACAGCGAGGCAGGGTTAGAGCACAGACTCGGACAGACCAGAGTCCCGCTGCCTGGGTCCCAGCTGCGTGTCCACAGACAGACCACAGGCCACTGGCGGCCGGTTCCAGCACGGGCTTCTGAGGCCAGGGCGGGACTGAGCCACAGGAGACAAAGCCTGAGGGGCCGAAGGGACCACAGGGCCTCGGCAGCGTGGAGGCCATGGCCAGCCTTGCTCAGAGGGCACGCTTATCTGTCCATTGTAGAAAGAGCCAGCGGAGAAGCTGGGAGAGCAGCTGGGAGGGACTGGAAGGTGCCCAGTATATGAGTGGGTGGTGAGTCCCAGCGACGCCCCAGAGGCGTCCCCAGCATCTCAGGAGTCACTCCCCGGTCAGAGCAGAGCCAGACCTGGGACACTGTGGAGGCAGGACCCACTAGAGAATCAGACATCTCCCGTGTGTGCCGTGTGACCCGACATCAAGCACGGCACATTCACACCTGAGTCTCAGAGCCTCCCATTACTTTCCTTTGTGAGTGGCCATCTGTCACAGCCGTGCCCTGTGCCAGGCCCTCTACAGCCCGCCTTCCTGAGCCATGCCACAAACCCTTAGGGCATGTTGTTATCCCCATTTACGGGTGAGAAAACCGAGATCCAGAGACCGGTCAAGTGAGGCAACAGAGGTTAACATGCCCAGTTAACCTGGCACACAGTGAAGCGTTCGGTCTCGCTAGTGCGGCTGCATGACTTTCCCCACTTTCAGACGGAAAAGCCCAGACTCGGCATCGTGGGGTAGTTTGCCCAACGCCTCCCAGCCTTGCTCCTGGCTCCACAGCCAGTGCTGGGAGCAGGAGCCCCAGATGGCCCGCCAGCTCTGAGGAACAGAGGTGAACACTCCGGAAAATCTTGCTCCCGGATTCCAGATGCATCTGAACGCTCTGGAAGCCGCTGGAAGTGCGTTCCTCTCGGGCCGCCTGGCCCCTCATGGGCAGAGGCGAGCCACACAGGCTCCCCTTCGGGTTGCAGATGAAGGAGCTCAGCCCAGAGACAGGTGTCGCGCGCCCCGGGGCTCACACCCATCCGGGGCAGGACAGGAACTAGAACCCAGGCCTCCCGGCTCCTGCACCACCCTGCCTTAGCCACCGGGAGGAAACATGCACGCACATACTGCTACTTGCAGAAAAGCAGAAGATTCCTCTGATCACTTCGAGATTTAAGCAGCTTCTACCCACGTCTGGGTATGATGATCATAAAACCGTCCGTAAACACCTGCTCCCGAGGCGCATGAGGCTGGTGGGTGGCCGGGAGGCTTCCTCCCGCAAAACCGTCAGGACGGGATTCCAGGCTGCGCAGTGCAGAACGGAGCCCAGGGCCAGCTCTCTGGTGGCCGGGGTTCACAAGTGCCGTGACCGGGGGTGCTGGGCAGCGTGTGCCAGGCCTCGTGCCGGCTCTGTCCAGGACAGGGGAGGCGGTCGGGGGTTGGCAAGCCGGGAGCCCAGACTCTAGTCTCCTTCTGCCTCCAGTCACCTTTGAGGTCCTAGGGAACCCTGTTTGCCCATCAGTAAGCATGCGGGGACTGGGCAAACGAGCATTCTAATCCTGAGATACCCGTCAGAGTCCCCAACAGCCAGCAGACTGGCTCATGGCCGCCCCCTCAGCCGTCTTGGTATTGCTCAGGCCGCTCCCAGGCTCGCTGTGGAAGGGACGAGAAGCTGTGCCCGGCACACTCAGGACTCAGGTCCCGGGGCTGTTGCAGTTCATCCCACAGCGAGACACCCTCTGCTGCTTCCTGTCCCCCTCCCTGCCGCCACAGCACCAGCACCTGCACAGGCATACACGCACGCACACACGGCCTCCTGTGGTGGTAACAGGACTCCCGACATGAAAGGGGCATCCACATTGGAGAAGGCTGCCAGCAGGCACCAGTGGCCCTGGCACTGACCACCCCCCAGCCTGACCCTTTCTCACCCAGATGGGAGGCAGCATGGAGAAGAGCCTCAGTGACTGGATGATGGGACAAGGCATGGTGAGGAGAGGCCGGGCAGGCCCAGGGAATGGAGGCCGCCCCTGGCAGGGGTCCCTCTGGGGCGGTGCTGTCGCAGGGGGCAGGACAATCAGACCAAAGGAGAAGGCAGGCTGCTGCGGGTGCCCCGCTCTGCTCCTGCTTCGTGGCCCTCGGTGCCCACTTCCGGTCCCTACCTCGGAAGCAAGGCCCAGGTGGCCCCTCTGGCAGCTGGGAGGTGACCGGGGCTTGCTGGTTCTGGGCCGAGTGGAGAGGGGCTGGCGCGCACCGCCCAGAGCCCTTGCTGCCGCTGCTGCTGCCGGGAAGTAGGTGCCCACTCTGCCCTGGCCTCTCCTGCCACCACCGGGGTCCTCAGGTGCCAGGCACAGAGCTCGGGGACCGAACTGGCTGGGTTGGAGAAGGACTGTCACTCTCACTCTCTTTCCCAAAGTAATGAAACGGTCACTAGCCTTCGTTGAGTGTTTGTTCTGTGCCAGACTCTTCCTACGGGTCACCTCCTGTCCCCTCAGTAGGGACTGCGCTCCTTCCTCTAAAGATGAGAGAAGTGAGGTCAGAGACGTAACCTGCCCAGACCACGCTGTATTAAAGGGCAATCTCGGACTCTGTCCCCAAAACCTCTAACTGGGTCCCCACGCTGTAGAAGGAAGCCCTCAGCCCCTGTGCGGGACCCTTGTGGCAGAGCCCATGTCTTTGTGGCCCAAAGCAAAAGGCCCTGTGAGTCATGGGGAGATCCATTCTTCCTCAGGTTCTGCCCCAGCTGTTCGGAGCCGCCTCCCCGCCCCCCTGCCTAGCCTCCCTGTCCCGCATCCCCCTTGCCCAAAGCTTGGCACAGTGGGTAGAACTGTGGGTCCTGGGCAGCTGGGCCGGAGCCACCCTGAAGGGGATACCAGGATCTCGACCCCCCAGAAGAGGGTGGGGCATGTCTGACTGGCCCTATTTCAAAAGTGAGGAGACTCGGGTGAGGATGACAGCCACGAGCTGCCCAGCTGATGGGGCCTTCCTCCTTGGCACCCAGTGCCCTGCCCTCACTACCTCACCCCTGCCCTTCCTTCCAGATCCCCGTCACCCAGGCCTGCCTCATGGAGGACATCGAGCAGTGGCTGTCCACTGACGTGGTAAGTCAGGGCCCGCCCTGCCCAGAAGCAGAGCCTCAGGCACGTTCCTCACCCCCCTGACAGTGGGCTCAGGAGGAAGTGACTGGTCTCAGGGGCATGGTGAGCAGCTGGTGAGGAGGGGAGCATTCGTGTGGGACCCCTCCTGCCAGCCGCCCACCCTCTCACGGGGCCTCCCCTGGGAGGAGGGCCTGGGCACCACACGTGTCTCAGCGGCTGGAGCTGAGCCTTCACTGAGCGCACTGTCACCGTGGGTCCCAGGAGTCTCAGCCCCAGAGAGGAAAGGCAGGGTGCGCTTAGGAAAAGTGTGACAGCGTGGAGCCCTCCATCCAGGGCCACCCAGAAACTGCCAACAGCCCCACCCAGACCAGGAGGCTCAGGAGCAGCCCTGCGGGGTATGGAGCCGAGGAAGCAGTGGGGCCCAGGCTGTCTGCAGAGCCCTGTGGCCCCCAGTGAGCAAAAGGGGCGGCCAGCCTTGGCTCTCCTGTCCAGGCCTCCTCCCCCCGCATCTGCCACCCCTCCTTTGGGCACCATGGACTGAGTGCTCCCAGGTGGGAGCACTCCCAGGGATGCTCCCAGGCCCAGAGGCTGCCGTCCGCCAGCAGCCAAGACTGTGGTTCTGCCCGAGGTCACACGGGGGTCCATGCCTGGTGGTGGCCCCCAACTTTAGTGTGCGTGGCCTCCGTCTCTGGGGCCCTTCCCACCACAAGGCCAAGTCTGTTCACCATCTACACACCAGAAGGAAAGGAGCTGGTGTTTACTGAGAATCCACTGGGCCGCACAGCCTGGGCTTGGCAGTCTGATATTCCATTTCAGCTTCCCGACAGCCAGTTCTGCCAAGTGGGAAACTGAGGCTCAGAGCAGTCAGGCGACAGCCAGGGCTGCAGCTCCGGGGAGAGTGGGGACGAGGTTCAGGTCCTGGGCCCACCAGCCCCCAGACGACTGGCTAACCTCCTTCTTCTGCTTTCTCAGGGGAATGATGCAGAGGAGCCCAAGGGTGTCACCAGCGAAGGTAGTAGGCCCTGCTCACCCACCCCTTCCCGCCCTGTGTCCCCGTGGCCTTGGAACCCACCCGCCACCCCCTCTCTCTCTGGTCCCTCTAGAATTTGACAAGTTCCTGGAAGAACGGGCCAAAGCAGCCGATCGGCTGCCCAACCTTTCCAGCCCCTCGGCCGAGGGGCCACCGGGTCCCCCTCGTGCTGCTGCCCCTCGAAAGAAGACCCAGGAGAAAGATGAGGACATGCTGTTTGCCTTATGAGCGTGGGGCCTGGCGCCTGCGCCCTGAGCCCCGCTGCTCCCCCAGCCCCCGACGGGGGCCTCCTCCCCTCCTTCCATGTTAAGGCTGCTTTGAGGATGGCTTGTTACCCCCTTCTCTTCGCCTCAAGGATGGGCTGGGCCGGCTGTGGCTGGGCCACGCTGCCTGGGCTGTGGGGGGACCGCTGGATGAATTGGGGTGACGAGTCAGCTCTACGTTGGGATCCTGGCCACTCCCGCCTCCTTCCCCACCCCAAGCAACCACTACTGTGCTGAGAACCGGGCAGCCTGGCGACAGACAGGTTGGCCGCTTGGTTGCCCAGAAGTGACTCCTTGTCCTGGGTGACCCCCTCCCTGGGCCCTACCCACACTGCCAGTCGAGGCCTGGCTGGAGGCTGGAGGCAGCAGAAGCTTCCATCCCAGCCTCCGGTCCGTTCCCCGGCACCTGCCCGGTGGGGCCCAGGGTGGGGTGTGTGGCCCACTGCCCAGCCGCACACTGCCCAGGTACGAAGCTGCACGCAGTGGGGGGCGAGACCTCATCAGCCCCAGGCGCAAGGAGGGGCTTCCGGGGCTGCCTGGAGCCCCTGTGGCCCCCACGACCTCCACTGCCTTTCCCTCCATCCTCCTGTTCCTCCTGGTCAGGGCACCACCGGGCACTGGGCCCGCCCACCTGTTGATTGATCGTCTTGTACTGGGAGAGGTGCCTTCTGTAGCCCCGATTAAAGGTAGAAAAGCACCCTGCTCGCAACACTGTTGAGTCTCCAGGGGAAAGTGGCGCCTCCAGAGACCGGGACTGCCCTGGGCTGGGCTGGGGGCACCCAGGAGATGACATCTCCAGCGGTTCCGAGGGGGAGGGGGGGAGGGCAGCACTGAGCAGCACCGCTTGTGGGCAGGGGCCGCCCCTCACGCCTCACCACCCGCAACGTAGCCTCGATTCACCCCAATGCTCTCCGAGTGACAGCCCTCCACCCCAGAGACACCTCCACACCTGCTGTCACCCCTCGGACCAGTGCCCGCCCTGCCACACTGATCACACGGGGACAGCTGTAGACAGTACAGGTGGCCCATCTGAGGCCCGGGTGCCAGGCACTGCACTAGGTTACATGCCGACTTGGGCAAACTAAAGTCACCATCTCCTCTCCCAGGGGCTGAGTCTGTGACTCAGTGGGTCCCGTGAGCTGCCCCAGCCCCGAAGGAGTGGCACGGATGCTTATCACGTGCTGGGCGCTTCCTCTTGTATCAGCGCATCGTCCCCATTGCTCAGATGACAGCACTGGCTCAGCCTGGATGACGGCACAGAGCGCCGAGAGCTGGGCCACGGGGCGCGGGCCCAGGGGCTCAGTGAGTTCTTCCTCCATGACGACTGGAGCGCCCCAGGCCTTGGAGAACCACGTTTCCCAGCCTGGAACCTCCGCACCAGGCTCCCCGAGAGTCACTGCTAACTTCATGCCAGAGCCTGGGCCCAGCCCTCCGTGGTGGAAGGGAAGTGGGCTGCCGTGTGGCGGGAGCCACTGACCTGCCTGAGACGTCAGCCTCTGGAAGAGAGAAGGAGTCCTAACGCGTGGGTCCACGGGGCCCGGACTGCTCAAGTGTGGCCTGGGTCTGTCTCTGAGCAGCCACCAGCTCCTATCAGTGACAAGCAGGCAGCACCTGGGATCTGAGGGGTGGCCTAGGTCTTGGCACACAGGAGACCAGACCCTGCCAGCCTTCTGGGTGGGTTCAGGGACGACCTGAGGCTTGTCTTCCAAGCAGGGGATGGGGGGCGGGGGCAGGAGGGGGGGCAGCTCATGGCCCGGGCATTGCTCCAGAACTTGCAGATGAGCCAAGCCTGGAGGAAGGCAGCAGCTATGGGGACCTCTGACCTATTGCCCCAGCCTAAACCACCTCCCCTTGTGGGCGCAGCCATCCCACTGCCCACCATCTGGGCGGATGGCATTGGTGAGCTAGAGGCGCCCTGGGCCCTTGCTCGCCACTCATGCAGGCTCAGTTATAGCCCAAACCTGAGCTTCCCTCCTGCCCTCACGCGTATGAGCAGTGCGTTGGTTCAGGTGATGGGAAGACTCTAGTTTTAACCAGTGTGACGTGTCCTCTGCACATTCTCTTGTCCCTTAGCAGGTGACCCTCAGGCCAGGGTGTGGAGCCCTGCCAGCCCCACCCAGGCTGCTCCCACTCAGTACTGGGAAGAAGCCAGAGTCCACGTACCACACCATCACTGGGCCGCTTCTGCCCCCTGCCCCCACTCGGCCATTAGCACCCCTCCCCCATCTTATCTGCCTTATCACAGGGAGATGGCCAAGTGTTAGAGGACTTTGGTCCTCTGAGTGGCCCCGGACTGCTTTCTCTTGCTGGCCCTGCTGCCTCCTTGGGTCCAGCGCTCATGACAGCACATGGCTTCCAGGGGCACCTTGCCAGGCTGGTCCTGGCCGTTGCCGCCAGCCTGCCCCGCTGTGTCGGGGCAGCTGAATGTTGAGTTTGGCTCCACATGATGGACAAAGCTGGGTAAAGCGCCTGGGGTTTGGAACCATGGTTTTCATAATACGAACCTTCTTCTGCTGGCCCCCGCCTGGCTGAGGTCGGCAGCATCTGACGGTCAGACAGGAGGGCTGTGGCCACACTAGACTGTCACCCCCCACTTCCCACCCCTGGCTTGGCCGGAGTGCTGATGCACAGATGCATTCACTCGTGCTCATGTCCCCTCATGTGGTGGGCACACTGTCCAGGTGAGCCCTGACAGGCATAACACCTACTCACGGTGGTGCTGTAGACTTCTGTCCCCAGGCCTGACCTCGGGCTCCCTCCCCTTCCTCTGTAGCCCCTCAGGTCTCCCAAGGTCCCCCCTTCCCACCTCATTCAGCGGAGCCCCTGGCCTGGGCCTCTCCACAGTCACAGTAGCCCTGTGTGGTCAAAGGTTTTGATCCCTGCTTACAGGTGGGGAAACTGAGGCCCAGAGAAGCAAGGACTTGCCTAGTAACACCGTAATGGAAGGGTGGCACCCAGTCCCCGGCGGGGGGGGGGGGGGGGGGGGGGGGGGGGGGGGGGGGGGGGGGGGGGGGGGGGGGGGGGGGGGGGGGGGGGGGGGGGCGTCCCTTGGCAGGGAAGGGGAGCAGCAAAGACAAACGCAAGAAGTGCCACCGCTCCTCCGGATGAAGGGGACTGATGGCCTGATGGGGCTGTGACAGGGCCCGGGGCCAGAGGGGCTGGGTGGGAAGGCCTCCCAGCTTCCAGCACTGGGGAACCCCTCCCAGAGGCTGCGACTGGGGCTGGGGCAGACCAGGAGGCCCTGGCGGGAGCCAGTAACACTAGCCAGGCTGGAGACCCCTGGCAGCAGGCTGTGTCTGAGGTCCAAGGCCCATGCCCCGGGCAGTCACTCAGCAGCCGCAGGTCGCTCAGCCCCACATGCAAGAGGACCAGCTGCCGGTGGGGGTCGTGGGACAAAATGAATGCAGCACCCGCAGCTCCTGCCGGGCCCAGCTGCCTCGGTAGGTGGTGGCACCAGGCCAGGGACACAGGCAGGTTGAGTGGAGCCCAGCCCACAGGCAGGAAGGCACACCTAGGAAGCAGCCCCTGGGGGCTGTGGGAAGCACCAGAGCTGCCTGGCATGGCCTCCACCCCCTGCATCCCCTCCTGGCTTCCCTGGGCCACCAGAACCCCACCCTGGACCTGGACACTGACCTCCCCCCCACCCTCCCCACAAATTCCTCACCCCAGTGTCAGCATCCAACCTCTCCATCTGTCCCAACAGCAAATCCTAGCCTGACCACTTCTGAACTGTGTGACACTAGGCAAATGATTAACCTCTCTGTGCCTCTGTTTTCTCACATGTAAAAAGGACCGGACCAGTTGCTCCTTCATAGGGTCGTGATAAGGATTAACTGAGAGGATGAGTAGCACAGCACCTGTTGAGAAGATGCTCCCCACGTGCTGCCACGGACGGTACCCCTTTCATCCAGAGCAGCCTGGGGGGTGCTCTGCGGCAGACAGCAGGCCAGGGGCACCGCTCCTCTGACTCCGGTCAGCCCTCTAGGGTGCCCGCTGCGTCCAGGATGGTGCCTTTGTGCCACTCTGCTAGGCCTGAGCTGCTGCCTCAGGGGTCCTGGGTGCAGGGCTGACCTTGAACATAGGCAGAGACCCTCCTCCTCCTCCCCTCAGAATGGCACGGGCTCGGGTCAGCACCCCAGGGTGGCCACCAGATGGCAGCAGCGCGGCGCGCACCGGGCCATTACCGCCCAGGGACCACCGTCTTTGCCCTCGCACCGGGGTCCTTGTCCCCCAGTCCAAACGCCGCAAGCCCCCTTGCCCTCCGCCTCCCGCACTCTGACCGGTGCGGAGCTGGGAGCTCCAGTCGAAGGACCCTCTGTGAGTCTGAACAAGGGACTTTTATTGCCTCCGATTCACTGGATTACCGGAAGGATTCGAGGGGACAAGCAGGGGCGGGGGCAGCAAATCAGAGTCCCGTCACTCCCCCCCCCCCCGAGCGCCACCCCCCAGGCTGCCAGAGCCCCCTACGAAAGCAGGGGGCGAGCTCATCCGCGCGAGGGACCACGCCCTTCCTTCCCAGCGGACCCCGCGGACATGGAGTGCGGATCCGGACAAGCGGGAGAGCTCCCATCCACACCAGCCGCTCCAACCACAGCCCGTCCACGCGGGACCCCTCCGGCTGTTCCCCACCTACTGCCTCCTTCTGCAGAGCCGGACCAGCCCGCCACCCTTACCCCTGAGGGAGGGACCACCCCCCCACAGTCCCCACTCCCCACCCGCACATGTCCTCCTCTCCTTGTTTGGGTGGTCACATCATGCCTGGACGGAACACCAGAGCCCCC
>NC_043709.1:11730252-11737853 GCF_006229205.1 Suricata suricatta | reverse complement strand
GCTGGGACCAAACTACAAATTGCAATCGAAGCCAGGCTTTATGGAACACTTTCCATGAAATCTTTTTTTTTCTTTCTTT
Source organism: Suricata suricatta (assembly GCF_006229205.1). Classification (NCBI taxonomy): domain Eukaryota; kingdom Metazoa; phylum Chordata; class Mammalia; order Carnivora; family Herpestidae; genus Suricata; species Suricata suricatta. The sequence continues at coordinate 11,737,774 of NC_043709.1, read as the reverse complement.
CTTTTAAAAAATTTTTTATGTTTATTTATTATTGAGACAGAGAGAAACAGAGCATGAATGGGGGAGAGGCAGAGAGAGAGGGAGACACTGAATCCAAAGCACGCTCCAGGCTCTGAGCTATCAGCACAGAGCCCCATGCGGGGCTCAAACCCAGGAACCGTGAGATCCTGACCTGAGCCAAAGGTGGACGCTTAACCGACTGAGCCACCCAGGCACCCCAGCCATGGGAAGAAATCTTATGGGCAGGATCTCATTGAGTCCTGACATCAGCCCTCCAACCTATTGTCATTTTCATCTTCATTTAGTTTATGTAGACAGTAAGGCACAGAGAGGGTAATAGTGTTTCCAAGTCACACAGCCAGAGGTGGCAGAGCCTGGATTCAAACCATGGTGCTTTGAAGCCGGAGCTAGTGTTCCTAACCCTCTGGCCACATGCCCTGCCACAGAGGGGTCCATCTGAGCCCTAACAATTTAGGGGATACACTGTCAAGGTCTGAGAGCTTCCCATCAGCATACCCAGAGCCTTTCAGTTTCGGGAACCCCAGAAGGCAATGCTTGTATGATCTGATTTCTTCTTATTTAACCTGGGGGAGCAGAGGCCCCACGTGGGGACTGACTTGCCCAGCCTGTACCCCTAGGACACAGAGCCTTCAGTGACCATGGGTTCCTGGTTCCCAGTCCAGGCTTGCTCTTCATTCTTCTACCTGCTGCTGTGGGAGCCTCAGGCCTTGTCCGGAACAGACCCCACACCCAGACAACCCTGGGACAGAGGAGCCCAGGTCACAGCTGATCTGGCTGTCTCCTCTGTCCCAGTGTAGAGCCTGGGTTCCTCTGCACGCTGATTCAGCTTCCTGACTTCTCCTTCCCTGTTCTCAAGCATTTGGAACGATCCAAATGGTATTCTTTCTCCTCCTGTGGTAAACTCGATAATAACCACCCCACCCCACCCCTGCCGATGTCCCGATGATGCTCCTATCCTAATCCCAGAACGTCCAAATAGGTTACATTACATGGTGGAAAGGATTTTGCAGATGTGAGACGGGGAGATTATCCTCATCGGCCTAATGTAGTCACAGAAGTCCTTGCAAGGGAGGTTGCGGGGATACAGAGAAGAAAATGATGTGACCAGAGAACCAGGACGCTGAGACTGGAAGATGCTGGTGTTGAGTCACCAAGAGCCAAGGCAAGCAGGCAGCCTCTAGAAGCTGGAAAATGTGAGAAAGTATATCCTTCCCTGCAAATCCAGAAGCAGCACAGACTGGCCCCAGTGACCTGTTTTAGAACTTCCAACCCCCAGATCGCTAGAGAATAAACACGCATCATTTTTGTTGTTGTTTTAAAGTTTATTTATTTTGCGTGAGAGAGAGAAAATCCCAAGCCGGTTCCGCGCTGTCCGCGCAGAGCCCCACATGGGGCTTGAAACCACAACCTGTGAGATTGTGACCTGAGCTGAAATCAAGAGTCGGACACTTAACCGATTGAGCCACCCAGGCGCCCCTAAATGTGCATCGCTTTAAGCCACTATATTTGCAGTATTTGTAAGTTCCAATCGGAAAGAAGGACGCGCCCCCCTCAAAGCCTGTCTCCCTTATACCAGGAACAGAGCCTCAGCCTGGGGAAGCAGGAGACAGATGGAGAGAGAGCCCCTGCAGGTTCTCCCTCAACTGCTCCCTCGTGTCACCTCTAAGCATGACCAATGGCATTCCACCGTCAGAGCTTTATTGTCAGGGAACCCACCACCCCTTCTCTGTGCCTTCCTTTTAGAGTCAAATGCTTGAGCAGCTAGATTGGACCCATTTCACAGGAGTGCTAGAGACACAAAACTGGGGAGGCTTGAAGCCCACCTGGACAGGGCATGTGTGTGCGCTCAGGATCCTAACTGGAAGAAGTCTGGGATGAAGGGAAAATGATCCAGAAAGTGGGCAGGGAGCACAGAAGGTAAATGTGGGCAGAAAGAAACACTGAGGTCTGCCATGAGCCAAGCATTCTTCCAAGACCAGTCTCTCCTTTCACTTCATCAGTAATGAAGGTTACAGACTTCCAAGTAGCCAGATTCTCTGCGCAGGCCTCATCTAATCTAACAGGAGCCCTAGAAGCTCAGAGCTTTCCCTGGCTGGAGGCAGAAGGAACATGGCAGGAGAAAGCTGATGAAAGGTCAGGAGGACTCCGGGATTTCAGTGTTCAATCCGGGACAGGTCAGGGAGGGCTCACTGGCTGGGAGGTATGGGGAGATGCAGGCCCCAGGCCCCCAGGTGGGACAAACCTAGCAGCAGTCAGTGGGGCTGCTGGAGAGAGAGGGAGGGGCAGGCGGGAGAGCAGAGCACAGGGAGCCCCGGCGGCTCTAGCAAGGACCTGTAAGGACGCAGGTTTGAGACAATAGAAGGGCACACATTGCCCAAGGCAAGAGGGACCACCCTTGTAATACCCTTAACATTCCTAAGGGCAGGCCTAGAAATAGAAGCTATAGGTAATCAGTTATTGCTTAAGGCTAGTTACACCTATGTGAGGGTCCTGGGTCCTGGGTCTACTCTGTGATTGGCTAACACTCTAAATGTTGTAATTGGATAATAATAATTGGACCCCTGTACCTGTGTCACAATTTCCTGTAACTCCCCCTTCCCAAACTCATAAAGGCCCTGCCTCACCTTTGTTTGGGGTTCTCAGCATGGATCCACCAGGCCGGTAAAGTCTGTGAGCCCAAGTTTAGGCCCCGGCGAGCCTAAACCCGTAATAAAGCCCGTTGCTTTTGCATGCGTGACTCAGTCTCCCTGGCGGTTTCTGGTTTTGGGGGACGATAAAGAAATCTTGGGTATTACAGACCTTTTGTGAGTAGGTGAGACTGCAGGGTTTGGAGCTGGGAGAGACGGGTCCTACTAGGGACGGATCGCTGTGCTTGCTGAGATGCAGGTTGGCCTGAGAAGGCTGGGGGCGGAAGGCTGAGCATGGCGGTACCCAGGGCTCGGACAGGACCCGGTGAGAAGCCGCCTGAGGCATCCTTATTCTAAAGGCAGAAGTTGGGAGTTGCCAGTTTACTGTGAGGGGGGCGGGATTGTTGTTGATACTGAGCAGTTGAGTCTAGCACGAATTACCCTTGAGATGTCAGGGACCAGGCTTTGCAAACAATGTGCAAAGACTAGAGACAGACATTGGAGGCTTCTGCGCCTTTCTGGAAGCTTCACTTCCTCCTGCCCGCTGTGTGAACGCCGCCCTTTTGCCAAGACTGCTCAGAGGGAGGCTGAGGAAGCAGCGGTGACTCAGCAAAATCTGCCTTCCCTTTGTCTCCGAGTCCCCCCTCCCAACCGTGACTCAGCAGAAACACAGCTGCTGGAGGGGAATGTGGAAATCTCGACTCAGCACTCCGCGGGCACCCGCCCCCCTCATCCTTCTGGAAAACAGAAGTGGTTTGGACTGCAGGGCGGGCCCAGCTGTCTCCCAAGGCTCTGAATGTGAAAAACAGAGGTGAGGCCCCCAGCTGAGGCTGGGCAGTGGGGGAGGCTCACTGGATGGTGGACAAGAAGCAGGAGACCCGCCTGGGTCTCCACTGGGAGAGGGCATCCCAGGTTAACAAGGTCACATGGGGGGGGTCCTGATCACCCTCTACCCCACATAGACCCAAGAGGATATGCCCTTGGCCCAGCGGGGGTGGGGGAAGGGGAGCCCAGCGGTGAGGCAGTGCGCAGACAAGCCCAGACCATAAAAACATTCTTAGATTAGACTGCCAAACACTGAAGCTTTCTGGGTTACAAGTGATGCTGTACTCAAGGCTGAAACCCCCAAGACACTGGGAGGAACTGCCACACGTGTCACAGACAAGAGATGAACACTCCCAATATTAAAAAAGATAGCGCAGGCCCCCAAAGGAGTCACTTACGCTAAGCCACACGTCAGCAAACCAAGACTGACATCTAACCTAGCTGCAGTTTCTGCCGCCCCCGGGAGTGTGACCCGTACCCAGCCTGGAGCTCCCTGGCCACACTAGTGGGGTGGTCAGCCTGAGGGATCCTGACCACCCTTCCCCTAAAGGAAGGTGACCCTGCTTGGAAGAATCCACTCCTTCTTTGTCTCACTGCCCCTCCCCGCCCCAACCTCTGCCTATAAAAACCCGAAAGAGCCCCTTTCTCTTTGCCAGATCTGGTATGCTGCTCGATTTGTGAATCACTGAATAAAGTCAATTTGATCTTTAAATGGACTCTCTTGAATTTGGATAAAAGTAATAAAAGGGCTGCCTGGGTGGTTCAGTCAGTTAAGCATCCAGCTTCAGCTCAGGTCATGATCTCGAGGTTCGTGGGTTCGAGTCCTGCATCGGGCTCTGTGCTGACAGCTCAGAGCCTGGAGCCTGCTTCAGATTCTGTGACTCCCTCTCTGTCTCTGCCCTTCCCCACTCCTGCTCTATCTCTCAAAAATAAATATTAAAAAAAAAAAATTTAAGTAAAAAAGAGGTCCCCAAAGCAGTAGGACAAATGGTCACCAGGAAATGTTAGCAGTTAATTCAGGGTGCTTATCCTGAGCCTCTGAGAGGACTGGGGAGCCAAAGAGGGTGAGAGAAGCAGGCCAACTCGCCGATGGAACACCTTGCCATGCCTTATCTCCTTCATTCCTCCTGCCCCGGATTTTGCAGATACGGCAGGTGTGGTGACCACTTCGCTCCTCTCTGGTCAACACCCTTCTCTAGCTCCCCCTGCCCATCGGATACCATGCAATCTCCTCCTCCTGGCACACCTGGCCCTCTGCCTTTGGCCGTGGCAACCTCTCCAGCAAGAGAGCCTTACCGCCCCCCCGCCCCCCTGCTCCCTCACACCATGTGTGCCAGTCTCAGAAACACTTATCCCCTCCCAACTATCCAGGCACACATCCCTCTGGCCCTTTGCTCAGGGGGTCCCTCGAGCCTGGAATCCACACCTCCCTCTCTTGCCCCTTTGCCAAGCTACACATTTTTTAAGACTCGGCCCAGAAACAGATCATAGACCTCAATGAAAGAGTGAAACCCATAAGAAATGTAGAGTAAATCATAAAGGAAAATCTTAGTGACCTTAGATTTGGCAGATCTCTCAAATACAACACATTAAAAAGGCAAGTAGAGGGGCACCTTGGTGGTTCAGTCGGTTGAGGGTCCGACTTTGGCTCAGGTCATTATATCACAGTTCGCGGGTTGGGCTCTGTGCTGTCAGCTAGCTCAGAGTCTGGAGCCTGCTTCTGATTCTCTTTCTCTCTCTCTCTCTCTCTCTCTCTCTGCCCCTCCCCTGTTCACGCTCTGTCTCTCAAAAATAAATATAAAAAAATTTTTTAATAAGGCAAGAAGAAACAATGAGGAACGTCTTTTTAAAAAATGCAACACAAAAAGCATAAAATATAAAAGGAAAAATATTAATCAGTGGGACTTTATCAAAATGAACAACTTTGGCTCTTCAAATGACATAAAAAATAAGAGGCGATCTGGAGACTAGGAGAAAGTTTTCACAAACGTATATCCAACAAAGGATGTGTCCGTAGAATATGTAAAGAGCTTGTATAAGTCAATAATATGAAGGCAAATAAGTTTGGGGTTGTGAGTTGGAGCCCCATGCTGGTTGTGGAGATTACTTTTTATAAAAGCCAAATAAGTTAATTTTATTTATTAATTTAAAAAGTGTTTTTACATTTATTTATTTTTGAGAGACAGAGAGAGACAGTGCGAGCAGGGGAGGGGCAGAGAGAGAAGGAGACACAGAATCTGAAGTAGGCTCCAGGCTCTGAGCGGTCAGCACAGAGCCCGACGTGGGGCTCAAACCCAGGAACTGTGAGATCATGACGTGAGCCAAAGTCGGACGCTCAACTGGCTGAGCCACCCAGGCACCACCAAATAAGTTAATTTTAAAAGTAGATAAAAAGTTTGGACAATCCCTCAAAAGAGATGTATGGGTGCTAAGCCATGGAAAGGTGTTCCAGTTTATATACAGTCAGGGAAATTTAAATTAGAATCACAATGCGATACCACTACACACCTCTTTGGATGGCTAAAAATAAAAAGATTGACTATCCTCACTATTGAAAATGTAGAGCAGTTGGAACCTTCCCTTTCCTCTGGGGGTGGGGGAGATCTTAAAATGAATCAGGTGCGCCTGTCTGTCTCATGGTTCGTGAGTTAGAGCCCCATGTCGGGCCCTGTGCTGACAGCTCGGAGCCTGGGCCTGTTCGGATTCTGTGTCTCCCTCTCTCTCTCTCTCTGTCCCTCCCCTGCTCACACTCTATCTCTCTCTCTCTCCCTCAAAAGTAAATAAACATTAAAAAAATGATACAGTACATTCCATCCCCGAATATGCCACTTTGCATAAGGCTTCTCTTGAGCTAAAGACCAGTGAGAACTGGCAAATCCAAAAAAGGAAAAAAGCTATCTGGCTTCCACCTTTTTTGCATAAAAGCAGGCTTAGACTCTCAATCACCTGAGATAAATCCAGACTCTTACCAGCTCAGAGGTAGCATCCAGAGGAATCAACAAGAGGTAAGTCTTATTATTAAGTCTTATCTTCCCTAAATTCCCCCCAAGAGTTTCCACACCCACCGGCGCTGCCCTTTAAATCTCAGCCCCTTTCCTGTGTCTGACCACGTCTCTACAAACATACCATAGGTATACTTGACTCAAATAGCATGGGTTGGAATGACACAGGTCCACTTATGTAAAGAATTTTCTTTTTATAAATACGGTACAGCACTGTAAATGTATTTTCCTTTCCTTATGATTTTTTGTAAGATTTTATTTTGAAGTAATTCTGCAGTCAGTGTAGGGCTCGAACTTATAACCCTGAGATCAAGAGTCCTGTGCTCTACCAACTGAGCCAGCCAGGCACCCCTTCCTTATGGTTTTCTTAATAACATTTTCTTTTCTCGAGCTTACTTTATTGGAAGAGTACCGTGTATAATATACACAGTATACAAAACATGCATTCACGTGTTACCAGTAAGGTTTCTGGTCAACAGTGAGCTGTTAGTAGTTACGTTTTGGGGGAGTCAGAAGTTATCATGGATTTTCAACCGTGCGGGGGGTCCCCTGCCTAACCCCTGTGTTACTCAAAGGTCAGCTGCATTGTTCTTTGTTGAGATGCTTTTTATTTTTTTAACTTTTTTTTGTACCTTTATTTATTTTTGACAGACAGAGAAAGCCAGAGTGTGAACAGGGGAGGGGCAGAGAGAAAAAGAGACACAGAATCTGAAGCAGGCTCCAGGCTCTGAGCCTGATGCCGGGCTCGAACCCACAAACCGTGAGATCATGACCTGAGCTGAAGTCAGACGCTTAACTCACTGAGCCACCCAGATGCTCAAAGAGTTGCAAATTTCTTAAGAGATCAAACATACACCCCCTATACCACCCAGTCATTCCACTGCTAGGTGTTTACCCATGAGAAATAAAAGGATGTTTCCACACAAATGCTCATACACCCATGTTCACAGTGGCTTTTTTAAAAAGTATATTTATTTATTTTGAAGGGGGGAGGGGCAGAGAGAGAGAGAGAGAGAGAGAGAGAGAGAGAGAGAGAGAGAGAGAGAG
>NC_043709.1:11714206-11730152 GCF_006229205.1 Suricata suricatta | reverse complement strand
CCCAAGCAGGCTCCACACTGTCAGCGTGGAGCCCCACGCAGAACCCATCCCTCGAGTCGAGAGCTCATGACCTGAGTCAAAATCAAGAATCAGACACTTAACTGACTAAAGCCACCCAGTGCCCCCACAGTGGCTTTATTACTAATAGTCCCAAACTGGAAACAACCCATCTGTCCATCAACAGGTGAATGGAGAAACACCTGTGGTGCAAACATAGGCCGGATCCCCAGCAATAAAGCAGAATTGTTCTGGGCATCTGCACAAACGAATCTCAAAGGCATAATTCTGAGTAATAGAAGCCAGATTAAAAAATAATAATTGTTACTTATTACATTTATATAAAAGTATATGTAAAATGAGTATAGGATCTTGTAACATTTTGGAACATGCATGCTAATCTAATCAGGCCGTGCTTACCTAGTTGGAAGGGGATCACCAAGGACCATGAGGCAACTGGGAGGTGGTGAACATATTCATTATCTCGATTGTGGGGAGAGATTCATGGCTACACTCACGTCAAAACTCATCAAATGACAGACTTTAAATATGTAGGGTTTGTGTTAATTACATGTCAATAATAATAAAAGCAAGTTGTAAAACAAACAGACCCAACCCAGGCTTTCCTAAAGTTGTTCCCCTAAACTTATAAGGCCCCCCCATTGAGCTTTACACACCCCAGCTGCCTCACCCCAACTCTGAGCTCCATGCAGGCAGCAAGGACCGCATGGGATTCACTTTCCTAGAGGCAGTCCTACCCATTTAGCAAATGAGGCTTAGCAGGGTTAACCTCTCCGCCCACAGTCCCACAGCTCACCAGGGACTCTCTCCTCTCCCTCCCTCCCTCCCTCCCTCCCTCCCTCTCTCTCTCTCTCTCCCTCCCTCGAAGGGGAGAAAAACCTTCCCATGCTTCCCTTCTAGATTTTCAGACTAGGCTAATACTTAAACAGACGTTAAGAGAGAGTAACAGGAGAAAAACAAATTTAATTTTGTACATAAGACAGCCTATAAAAATATGGGCCTTGGGGCGCCTGGATGGCTCAGCTGGTTAAGCATCCAACTTTGGGTCAGGGCATGATCTCACAGTTCATGGGTTCGAGCCCCACATCAGGCTCTGTGCTGAGGCCTGGAGCCTGCTTTGGATTCTGGGTCTCCCTCTCTCTCTACCCTTCCCCTACTCATGCTCTGTTTCTTTCTCAATAATAAACATAAAAATTTTTTTTTAAATATGGGACTCTCTTTGAGACGGGTTAAAGAACTGAACTCTAAACATTTCTTTAATGACCAAAGCGGCAGCTTTCATACCTTTCAGACAAAGAAAAGATAAATTTGCGAAGGGTCGACAAGCCAAATCGGTTTGGATTTCGGGTACTAAATTAGCGAGGAAGTAAGTAGGGTTGTTTGTGCATACTTCTCAGACTTGGATTGATTCCCTGGACCCCAGCGATAAGGATGCCGTCTACCTTCTTCTAGGTTACAGGGAGGATACCTTTCACAGGCAAGATTTATTTCCTGCTTTCAGAGGGACAAAAAATATTAAGAGTATTCGTGCACTGGCTGTTTCTTAAGTAACTAACTCAAAATCATCAATGTGCCGAAGTGGCTTGTTTTGGGGTGGCAAATTTTGCTCCCCCACACCTTAGAGCATGCTCAAGTTCCACAGAAGCAGCTGTCCGGAACCCCTGGGGCTGGAGCAGTGAAGGGTGTAGAAGAACATCTTTCTCAAGCCCTGTCAGCTTCCATTTGCCCCGATCCAGTGACTGAAGACCTGTGACCAGAGCAGGCAGCAGTCTGGTCTGGAGAGTGCGGGCAGCTAGGACAGCCAGGCCCACAGGGAGCCTCCACGGGGCTCCCGGACCTGGCTCCCCGTGATCCAGGCACTTCTAGGTAATGTAGACGGGTTAAAGAACTGAACTCTAAACAAAAAGATTGTGTCAAATCCAGTATCCGTGAGTTACCACACATGTGCACTTTAAGCCTCTAAGCTTTATTTCCTCATATGACAAAATGATAAGTAATGACCGCAGCAGCCCTAGGGGAAGTGTTAAGGATCAAATCAGCTTAAACTATGTAAGAAGCTCAGAAGGGGGCCTGTGGAAGAGGAAGCCCTCACTCAGGAAGCATTCCTTGTTCTGTTTAGTCAGAGAATGGCATCTAGTTCCCCTTTCAGGATTCTGCCAGAGCCTGTTTCCTACCTAGAAATTTCTAGATGATTCTGAGTAGGGTGGGGGCACTAAAATCTGACGAACCTTGCTCTCATTTAGGAGTTCAGAACCTTGGATTCCTTGTCTTTTTTTTTTCCCGCAATAAGTAACCTTCCATGAAAAAAATTTCCAATGTCCAGAAAGGTTGCAAGAATAGTACACCGAAATCCCTTACCTGGGTTCACCAGTTGTTAATATTTTGTCACATTTGTCTTGTCATTCCTGCTCACTTGATTATTTAGGCATACACACACTCTTTTTTACATTTTTACATGTACATGCATATTTAATGTGTGTATGCTAAATCTTTGCATATTTAATATATATTACATATCTGTAAAAATACATATTTCTGGCTTATTAGAAAGTAAGTTGCAGACATCATTCCCCTTTGCCCCCAAATCCTTTAGCGTGTATTATCCCAGAATAGAGTCTCTTGTAACCACAGTAGGATTATGAATGTCAGGGACTCTCACTTCGATGCAAATGCATTATATAAAGCCTGCATTCAGAGGGCATCGATGGCCCCCCAACTGCTCTGCCCACCGTCTGGGTTCCAAACCAGATCCTGCATGCCTGGCTGTCCTGCTGCTTTGCTGCCACCCAGGTTTCATGACCATAGCGGACAAGATGGAGTCACTCGTGTCCAGCAGGGGCCGTGTCTAACAATGAGGGAAGCCGTTAAGGGTGCTGCAGCTATGAGCTATCTCTAGACCAGCATCAGCTGACATTCCAGAATTGATAACAGGCAGAAAGCAGAGGGAGTCTTCAGGGGCCCAAGACTGAGTAAATCCCTTTAACAATGGGAAGATCTTTGCAGCAAACAGGCAAGAGTCTTCAGACATTGACCCCTCTGCGTCTGACCACTTAAAAAAAGGCAGCTGTGGGAAGGTTCTGTGTGATTAATCTTGAACATAAGCGAGATCCTTCACGCTTCAATATAACCAGCAATAAGTGACCAGAACTGGACCTAGGTTTTATCTCAACTTTGCCCCACAGACTAACTTCTCCTTTGTTTCATTAACTTCCTACCCACTCCCTTATCTTGTTTATTGTGTGACTTATGTGCTTGCTTTGTGTGCCATGTACGAAGCCAGGCTAATCACGTCGGAAACGTCAGTGAGTTTAGAATCCTGAACCTGTTTTATAATTACGTTAACCTCGCTGTAGGACGCAATAGAGCTGACACTGGAGAAAGACACAACTGGGGTGTGCTCGTCCATAGCATGCTCATGACAATTGTCATTTGGGGAAACTAAGGGGCTGTTTTGCGCTGAACCCTCCCCCCCTTCGGAGTAGATCTCCTCCTGCACGTGGGCTCACAGGCCACCCTGCTGGGCTGTTAGGTCTGCTGAGCGCCTGGTCTTCAGAGGCGGCTGAGAAAGCAGGGTCCCTAACGCAAGGCTGGGGAGGCTGGCGAGGACCCCGGGGGGAGGGGCGGACGCTGGATCTGCGGGGATGGGGACACAGCAGGCAATAGGACGTGCCGGACCCGGGGTGTGGCGGCCCGGACCTAGCCCCAAGGGAGTGAGGCAGGAAGCAGCTGGAACCGTGACTCAGCGAAAACAGAGACATCGGGACCGTGACTCAGCGAAAAACAGGCTGGGCGTGACTCAGCAGGAAAGAGCAGCCGGGCACTGGGGGAAAAGGATTACTCAGGGGGCGGTCCTCTGCGGGCGGGCGGTCCTCCACGCCCCGCCCCGAGCCCCGCCCCCGCTCTCGCGCCTCGCCCCCTGCCTCCCGGCGTTTCGGGGCTCCTGCAGTCACCGCTGCCAGCCTTCGGGACATCCGTGGTGGACACTTTGACCGCCTTAGCAAGTGACGTTTGAGCGGGTGACTCCGCCACTCACTGCATCGTGCGCAGCGTGGGGACTGCTGTGGCGGCCTGGGAAGGTCCTTGGTATGATCCCACAGTTCCCTTCTGCCCAGCTTAGCAAGGCCTTGGTTGCCTCTGGGGCCTCAGTTTCCCAGCTTCAAACTGAGGGGGAGAGAAAGTTCCCTTCACTTTATGATGTCCCATCGGTCTGTTTGTCATTGTTGACTTTTAAATACATTTATTATTATTTTTCTTAAGTTTATTTGTTTATGTTGAGAGAATCCCAAGCAGGCTCTGCATTTTCAGCGCAGGGCCCAGGGTGGGACTCAAACGAACTGTGAGACAAGGACTGGGAGATAATGACTTGAGCCAAAATCAAGAGACGGATGCTTAACGGACTGAGCCACCCAAGCGCCCCTTAAATACGTTTTTTTAAATAAACCATTTTTATCCACTAGTTAGGAAATACTGCATGGCCAAGTTTTCCATGTAAGTCTACAATCCCCAGCCTGCAGACAGCCATTTTTTTTTAATGTTTTTTATTTATTTTTGAGAGACAGAGACAGCCCGAGCAGTGGAGGGTCAGAGAGAGAAGGAGATACGGAATCCGAAGCAGGCTCCAGGCTCTGAGCTAGCTGTCAGCACAGAGCCCGATGCGGGGCTTGAACCCATGGACTGTGAAATCATGACCTGTGAGATCATGACCTGAGCGGAAGCCGGCCACTCAACTGACTGAGCCACCCAGGCACCCCCAGCCAGCCATTGTTAACACCGTAGTGTATTTCTTAGGATTAAAACCAATAACGAAACTCTATCGTGCTCGCAAAGGAGTTATATACAGGATGATTCTATGTAAGGAATGATGATAACAGGAACACAGCTTATGAAATGGCTGATTTTCTTTACAGCCTTTTTCTTTGCAAATTCTGTATGGCTGTGATCATAATGTCTATATTGTGCCTTTGCCTTCCTTGTGCTTAATTAACCTAACCATCTTCCCAAAGTATTACGAGGCCCTTGTAAGCATTGTTTCAAAGGCTTCACAAAAATCCATTCAGGGGACATGTTCACTCATTCAACACAGAGAATCCTGAGTGCCTTGGCCCTACTGCTAAAGCTTTCGGTTGCTTCCTGTTTATTTTTTTCCTGTCGAAAGAGAAAGCTGAGAAGCATTCACAACAATCTCAGTGACTGTCACATACCAGAGGAAGGGTGTTTTTCATATGAAGAATTGTCATTTATTTGTTTTTACTTTTTAAACGTTTGTTTATTTTTGAGAGAGAGAAAGAGAGCGCTTGTGTGAATCGGGAGGGGCAGAGAGAGAGGGAGACAGGATCCAAAGCGGGCTCTGTGCTGACAGTGCAGAGCCCAATGCCGGGCTCAAACTCAAGAACCATGAGATCACGACCTGAGCTGAAGTCAAACGCTCAACCGACTGAGCCACCCAGGCGCCCCAAGCTTTATCTTCTTTATATTTGAAAAGATGTGGCATGCCATCCCTGCCCTCCAAGAGCTGCAAGGAAAGGAGGAGAAAGGTGGGGCGGTGAGGGACTTTGCAGATGCTGGGAAGGAGGCAAGCTGACTTCCCCCATAGGCTTACCTAGAGCTCTCCAGACCATAGGGGTTCACAGAAATGTTTTAATTTCTTTTAAAATCAGAACAAAACAAAGAATGAAGTAACAATAAATACAGAATAAGGAGTTCAGCCTGGAGTATATTCATCTTGATACTACTGCAGTCCTAAAATGCAATTTTTATTTTTATTTATTATTATTATTATTATTATTTTTATAGAGGAGACCATCCTCAATGACAAGAGGTGCCTCGGGCCCACGAAAGTCAAAATGCATCCTTGCTGGTGAGCTGGGGTCTAGGATGAGAAAGTGACCAGTAAGAAATTGCAAGGGTTGGGGCACCCAGGTGGCTCAGTCGGGTAAACACCCGACTTCAGCTCAGGGCTCATGAGTTCAAGCCCTGCATCAGGCTCTGCGCTGACAACGTGGAGCCTGCTTCGGATCCTTTGTTTCCTTCTCCCTCTGCCCCTCCCCTGACCCTGCTCCTGCGCTCAGTCAGTGGAGCTGTGACTCTTGATTTCTTGGGGTTGTAAGTTCGAGCCCCACATTGGGTGTAGAGATTACTTAAAAATAAAATATTAAAAAAGAAGGTTTGGAGTCTTTTACCTAATTACAGGTAAAAAAGGAAGCCATTACTTTTTATAATTTCATTTGTCATGTAACTATAGTAAATATGATTTTTGCCATTGGGGCTGGGGTTGGGAGCGGTTTGCTTCAGTCTGTGAGTGACGGCCAGGAGGAAGGGCCCGGCCCCCTTCCTCAGCGTTCTGGTTCTGCAGGATGGTGTGCTGTTTGGCTGGGAATGAAAACACTGAGGGTCTGGGGCCCATCCCCTAAGGAACGAAGGAAGGACTCTGGGGCTCCAGGAAGTGGCCTGTTGTTACATTACACCCAGGGTAGGGAAGAGTCTTACCACGGGTCACTTGGCATGACTTTGACCCTGAACGGTTCATTGGGTGTTCGTGTTGTGTTGTCTGTGCATGGGGTGGGAAGGGGGGAGGAGGGAGGTGGGGGTAGAGGCAGGACTGGATGAGAAGGTTGGTGGCGGTGTTGAAGGTGAAGGAAGAGCTCTCTCTCTCTCTCTCTCTCTCCCTCTCTCCCTCTCTCTCCTGTTAGGTGCCTGCAGTAGTCCTCCAGCCAGGCCTGGAGCTCAGCCTCAGTGCTCAGTGGGGAGCAGAAACGAGATTTCCCGAAAAGGCCTTTTTGTGCCCCTGTGGAGTTTGGGGTGAAGCTCCAGCTAGTCTTAGGGTCTGTTATGGGCAGAATTGTGTCCTTCCTCAAATTCATCTGTGGAAGCCCTAACCTCCGGTACCTTAGAACGTGGCCGTGTTTGGAGATGTCCTTTACGGAGGTGATGGAGTTAGATCCATGCTCTTAGGATAGGCCTCCTCTGGTGTAACCCATGTCCTTCTAGGAAGAAAGGCACCCTGAGCATGCACAGAGGGAAGACCTGTGAGGACACAAGAAAGCCATTGCCTGGTGGCTCAGTCAGTTAAGTGTCGGATGTCGGCTCAGGCCATGATCTCAGACTTGGTAAGTTTGAGCCCCATGTTGGGCTCTGTGCGGACGGTGCGGAACCTGCTTGGGATTCTCTCTCTCTCTCCTTCTCTCTCTGCCCCTTCCCCACTTGCACACTCTCTCAAAATAAATAAATAAACTTAAGAAAGAAAGAAAGAGAGAGAGAGAGAGAAAGAGAGAGAGAAGGAAGGAAGGAAGGAAGGAAGGAAGGAAGGAAGGAAAGAAGGAAAGAAGGAAAGAAGGAAAGAAGAGAAAGAAAGCTGTTGGCAAGCCAAGGAGAGGCCTTGGAAGAAACTAAACCTGCTGACGTTTCCACTGCAACCTTCAGGACTGGGAAGACTTAAGCCGCCCAGTCTGTGGTGCTGGGTGCTTCTGCTGCTACCAGACTGACGCAGGGCCCTTGACTCAAGACCGGAAGGGGCCCTGAAATAGCAGCCCCATTCAACTTCTCTTTCCTCTCCTCTTCTCTCTCTTCAACCATACCCCCCTGTTTTTTGAAGATTTTATTTTTAAGTTCTCTGTACACCAACGGGGGGCTCGAACTTACAGCCCCGAGATCAAGAGTCGCACGCTCTGATCAAGACTGAGCCAGTCAGGTGCCCTTCTCTCCCTTTTTCTTTTGAAAAAATGCCAGACCCTTTTTATTTCGAAAGAAGATCGACGACAGGAATAGCACCCTGAAGAGTACAGCCTTCCTTGCATCACACACTGTCAGTATTTTGCTCCTTTTGTTTCTCTGTCTTCTTTGATCTTTTTCGTTACTGTTTTTTCAATGTCATTTGAGAGAGTACCTTGCAGACATGATGGTGCTTCACCATTAGGAGCCCAGATGCGCGTCCACATTTTCATTATCGTAGGAGAGATCTAATGTTGACTTCTTACTGCCCTTTACTGTCGTCCACATTCACACTTTCCCAGGGATCCCCCAAACACAGGGTCCTTTAGAGGACCCCCAGAATCCAACAAGGTTCCCGGCCTCCTTTTTGCTGTCCTGTCCTTTTAGGTCTTTCACAACATTGACTTTTTTTTTTTTTTTTTTTTTACTTTTGAGAGAAGGAGAGAGAGAGAGAGAGTGATTGAGAGCGTGAGCAGGGGAGGGGCATAGAGAGCGGGAGACACAGAATCCAAAGCAGGCTCCAGGCTCCAAGCTGTCAGCACAGAGACCGACACAGGGTTCAAACTCACATAAACCGTGAGATCATGACCTGAGCCGAAGTCAGATGCTCAACCGACTGAGCCCCCTGGGCGTCCCTCATGACACTAACTTTTGAAGAATCGTGTGGAAGAGACAGGTCAGTTGCCTTGAAAATGTCCCATGTTCTGGAGTTGTCATTTTTCTCGTGTTTAGATTCTGATTAAACATTTTTGACCAGAATGCTGTGTGGTTCTATTATGTCTCCTCATAGGGGAGAGCCAAGGAGACTGACACCCAGCTAGTTGGCGTCAGAGTTTAGATGCATTTTTGTCTTTTCTTTTTCTTTTATTTTGTTTTATTTTATTATTATTAAAATTTTTTATGTTTACTTTTGAAAGAGAGAGAGACAGAGAGTGAGTGCGGGAGGGGCAGAGAGTGAAGGAGACACAGAATGTGAAGCAGGCTCCAGGCTCCAAGCTGTCAGCACAGAGCCCAACGCAGGGCTCGAATCCACAAACTGTGAGATCATGACCTGAGCTTAAGTTGGATGCCCAACTGACTGAGCCACCCGGGCACCCCTATTTATTTATTTTATTTATTTTGAGAGAGAGAGAGAGAGTGTGTGGATGAAGGGGCAGAGAGAGAGAGGGTGAGAGAGAATCCCAAGCAGGCTCTGCACTGCCAGTGCACAGCCTGATGTAGGGCTTGAACCCATGAACCTTGAGATCTTGACCTGAGCCAAAGTCAAGAGCCAAGTGCTTAACCAACTGAGCCACCCAGATGTCCCCATTAAAAAAAAAAACCAAAAAACTTTTTAAAGTAGGTTCACAGCCAGCATGAGCCTTGAACTCATCACCCTGAGATCAAGACTTGTATGCTCTACTGACAGAGCAAGGCAGGAACTGCATCTTTTTTTTTTTCTTCAAAGGAGATAGAAGTTTATTGAATATCCTGCAAAGGAGTGATGGACAGACAGCAGAGAGGCTGTCTGCCTTAGATGCATTTCAATACCAGATTTTTACTTTGCCTTTATCGAGGCCATGACTGCAGAGAACAGGAAAAGTGCTTTGTGTCCAGAAGGGAATGCTCATGAAACAAAGGAAAATGGGGTCTATTAATATAAATAATGCTGTTCTTCCTTTTAAGCTTGGTGGCTAAACACATCTGTAAGACACAGCTTTGAATATCACTAGTGATAAGCTGTGTGACCTGACTCAGTCTTTTAATGTCTCTGGGCCTCAGTTTTCTTATCTGTGAAATGGGGATAATAATAATAATAGCTACCTCCTAGGCTTGTGTGACATGAAATTATCCACTGTGCCTGGCTTATTGTAATTGCTCAATAGGATAATTATCATAGATACGTTTTTATAATTATGGTTACTGACAGAAGTGCGCTGGCCATGTCACTTACATGCTTCCCCAGTCTCTGAAGTGAGTAAGCAGGAGTGGGGTAGAGGCAGGTAAGCGTGGGCAGGCCACAGCTTGAACTTGAGCTAGCCCCTCCCCCCCCCCCCAAGGAAAGGCATGGCCTGAACACTGAGCATCACAGGATTCTCCGTGGGGCACAGGACCCTGGGCTGCACAACTGTCCACGTCGTGGCCCCTGTGGATGGTATCTGAGGAGCAACCTCTATCCCCAGAGCCCCTGCTTGGGGGGCAGGCGGGGGGGGGCTTCTCCATGTGTCCCGGGTGGAGGATGGGGTTGCACTTCCTGCCTCCCTGGTGGGGGCAGGGACAAATTTCAGGCCTGAGCATCCCGTAGCCAGGGAGAGACTCTCTCTCCGCAGCTCTGTGTCTCAGGCTTGCAACAGGCATGTTCAAATGCCGGCTCATCCACACGCCTGGTCCCTAAGTGCCTCCCCCTGCCAGCCCTCCGGGGATGCGCGTGTGCACAAAACAGAACCCTTTTCTGGGGACATCAAGTCCAGCACAGTGACTAGAGTTCGAAAAACCACATTGTGTCTCTGAAAGTAGCTAATAGAAATCCTCATCACCAGAAAAAAAGGAAAGGATAACTATGTGAGGTGACGGCTGTGGCCTGAACCTGCCCTGTTGATCATCTCGAGATATCTGCATACGTGATGTCATTGCGGTGCACCCTTGACTAAGGCAAACTTGTGTGTCAATTACATCTCCCTGCAACTGGCAGGAAAAAAAAAGAAGCAAAGCTTTGTTGTTCCTGCTGAATTGGGGGCTTGTTGATACTCTCAGCTTTAGGGGGCCCACCCAACCACTGCCCCTCACCCACGGGGGGCTCTTTTCCCAGCCTCCTCCCCCCTCCTCTCTCTGCATCCTCCCCAGCCCACCTCCTCCCCACGCTCCTCCCTAGTGCCTTTCAACTTGCGCACCTGGCCAGTGCTAACCACCGGAAACCTCCCCGGGAGGGGCCTCAGTACTGCCTACCACAGTGACACTCCCATTTTACAGAAGAACCAGGGCCCACAGAACTGAGGAGGAGAGATGGGGTCGGGGGTCGGGATTAGACCAGGGGAGATAGGATGGTGGCTCATTGTCTGTGTGCCCCGGAGGGGGGCGTGTCTGTGGCTCACCCACTGGCCCCTCAGGTTTTGCAGAGAGCCACTGTCCCCTTCCCCACCCCACATCACTGCCCATGGCGGAGCCATCCGAGGTCCTTTGGAGGATTGGAGTGGGTGCTGGGTGGCCCCCTGCCCGTCCCCCGAGATTCTAGATATTTTTGGTCCCATATGAATTACTAACTGGGAAAGTCACTCACCATGCAGGCCTCATCCACTCCTCTGTGACAAGGGATGTGTCAAGAGACCTCCAGGGGCCTGATAAGCGAGTGGGGTGAAGACTGGCCAGTTGGGGACCTACCTGCCCCATCTAAGGGGCAGTTGGAACTCAGCTCCAGCCAGCTCTTGCCTTGCAAGACATTGTCATTTAATTCTTTTTTTAATTTTTTAAATGTTTATTTATTTTTGAGAGGGAGAGAGAAAGAGTATGAGCAGAGGAGAGGCTTGAGGGGAGGGAGACACAGAATCTGAAGCAGGCTCCAGGCTCTGAGCTGTCAGGACAGAGCCCGACTCGGGGATTGAGCCCAGACTGTGAGATCATGAACTGAGTCAAAGTCAGCCGCTTAACTAACTGAGGCACCCAGGTGTCCCTATTTCTTTTTTTACAAAAGAGAAATGAGAAGTTTCACATTCTTTTTCAAATTCTGGCAATAATCCAATTAAAAAAATCGCTACAGGACTTGACATGGCCCTCGGGCTGCCAATTTGGGACATCTGGGTTCTCAGTTCCCTCCTGCTTTCTGTCTGCGTCTCTGATGGTTTGACTGGTCTGCGATTCCTGGGGCCTGGGGCCGGGCTGCTCCGGGAGGGGGTTTCAAAGATGGTACTTCTAGGGGCGCCTGGGTGACTCAGTCGGTTAAGCGTCTGACTTCAGCTCAGGTCAGGATCTCACTGCTCACAGGTTCGAGCCCCACATCGGGCTCTGTGCTGATAGCTCAGAGCCTGGAGCCTGCTTCGGATTCTGTGTCTCCCTCTCTCTCTCTCTCTCTCTCCTTCCCCCTTTCACGCTCTGTCTCTGTCTCTCTCAAGAATACATAAACATTAAAAATTTTTTTTCTAAAGAAAAGAGAGATCTGTTGTTCCTCGTGTCTGGGAAGACAAGGGCAGTGACTTGCTCCTGACAGGTCCTCAGAGCCCCGCCCAGAGCAGGGCAGGGTCACAGTGACCGTAGCCCCTGCAAGGGCAGAGGAAGGATGGACACTGGAAATACTGAGCCCGGACTTCTGAGCTGTGGGAACAAGACTGAATGAAGGGAATCGGAATCAAAGGGGGTGTGGTGTGTCTGTTTGCCTTCACCACCGGTTCGATTTTTTTTAAGTGACCTTTAAAAAGTTCACTTTAAAAGTAGTCAAAGCCACACTTGTAAGTTGTGAAGGGCAGAGTTGGTGCCCCCCCCCCCTTTTTTTGCAGTGTGATGAAATACAAGATAAAATTTCTCATTTTAACCACTTTTAAACATACCGTCCAGTGGCCTTTAGGACAGTCATAATGTTGTGCAACTATGTCACCACATCGTCCACCTCAGGGCTTTTTCCATTGTCCCAAACTGAGACTCTCTACACATTAAACAATATGCCAATTAGATTTCATGGCTTAACTGATGGGTTGGCGTTGGTGAAATGGGTTCTTGTGGAAGGTGGTGAGTGTCCCATCACTGGAGGCATGCAAGCAACGACTGGACTTAACAAGGTGGATGGCACCACTAGTCTATGACTGTGCACTAGTCTTTACCAGGCTTTTGTTGGAGGGTGAGACAAAAAGGCTTACCTGTTGCTAAACGAGGTGAGCAGTTCTGCTGTGTGGGGTTTTTGTGTCACAGGGGACATGATTTGACCTGCAGTTTACCTGCGTTAAAAACAAGCCAGTAGTGAGGCTGCATGATAGCGCACACATCCCCCAATCTTGTCAGGCCAGTCTGGGTCCAGCCCCCAGACGTGGCAAGTGCATTCATGCTCCTGCTCATGTCTCACCTTCCAGAAATGTCTAACAGCCCCCTTCACTTCTCGGTAGCAGGAGAGTATGTCCTGTGCGGTAATGTGGTGGGTAATGTCAGTCGTCTACTGAAAAGCCATCCTTTCCCCCCTTGATGACGGTCTCCCAAGTTGTTCAGGCTTCGAATGAAAACATACTCTGGGAAGGTGGGCCCCGTGCCAGGGCATGAATCAGGATTGGCCGACGGTGTGGACTCTAAGCCGTCCTGTGGTCATTCCATTCCTCTTTGCCAATGCGTTCACGGAGGTGAGTTTCGAGACGGAGGAATGACATAGTCTGGAGGTCTGAGTCGGAGCCCTGAGGGGTGAGTTCATTCACTGGGGGTAGGACAGTTCTAGCGGGAACAGCATGTGCAAAGGCCCTGTGGTCAGGGTGTGAAACTTTTGAGCTGGGGAAGACAACCTGTGTGTGTGTGCAGTGCACACCTGGAGTGTGGCAGGATGCAGACCCCCAGGGCCTTGGAGGCAAAGCCAGGAAGTGGGTTTTTAACCTGAGAAGAAGTGGAGGGTTAAGATGTGTATGTTGGAGTTCCGAGAGGTGGTCTTGTAAAAACCCAGTCGGATTCGCCTTTTGAAAGTTATTTTGGCTGCGCGTGAGGGAGGGAGGGCAGAGTTGATGCTTTAATCTCCTAACTTCACGCCCGGTAGAAGTCTGAAGTCCTTCAGAGAGTTCTGAGATCCCGGATGCTCATGTTTTTGACACGTCCCCTGCCCCCACTGGTCTGGCTTCTTCCTGAGTGATTGTCCCGGTCCTGTGGTGACTCAGATGTGAAACTTCACTCCTTCTCCATTTCTACAAAATCCTACTCTTGCAAATGCTGTGAGCAGAGGATTTACTAAAGATTCTGTGTCACAGAGAGGGGTGACATCAGGCCCCACACAGATGACACTTTAACATGGCAAGTGCCATATGTCTGTTCTTCCAAAACTTTTGGGGAGAGCCTGTGTCCTCCCCTGCCTGGATCTTCCCGGCACGCTTGCCTGGTCGCCCAGGGGCCTCTCTCCCCTCTTTCTGGTGGCTTCCAGAGGGTTCCCTCCCTCTCACTGCAGAGAGGTTCCATTCTCCAGGGGCCCTGTCCCAAGCTTACAGATCCAAAGTCACCATTCACAAACCTGAAAGTGACACAGGTTCATTTTCTCCAGCCACGGCCTTCAACCATACCTAGACCCCGATTGGCAGCTTTCGGGGCACCTCTGGCAGTTTTGCTAACTTTCTTGTCACTTTTCACACGTGACAAAGTCTAGTCTCAAACTCATTGTCCTCTGATTTGACACCCACCTCCCACCTGCCCCTCAGCACTTCAGGGCCTTGCTGGAGGGACCTGGGGGCGGTGCGTGCCTGCTCCTTCGCCCCTCATTGCTCTGTCCTCCGGGTCTCTTTCTTCTCCGGTGGGCTAGGGCCAGGAAGAGGGAGACAGAGAGGTCTCTTGGCAGCTGGTGCCACTCACAGTGGTTCTTGCTGTGATGTCCCTCTCTGGTGGGGCCTTGATGTCCTCTGTGGGGCAGGTGTCTATGCAGGCTCTGGATGGACAGGGGAAGGAAGGGCTGGGGGAATCTGCTAGGTACTGGATGGACGGATGCCTGGACGGTGCCTGGACCAGTGGTGAGTGGACAGCAGGGAGGCCTTACCGAGGGCTGGGGGTGGGGCTGGAATGCGGGGTATTCTCAGACTAGGGGTCTGCGCCCCCCTCTCAGGGCCCTGCTGCAGCTTCAGAGAAAGCCCAATGCTGTCTGCTCTTGACCCTCAGCCGGAGGGCAATGGGCAGGCCTGCTGGTGGGAGAGTAGCTGGGGAGAGGGCATAATAAGCTTCTTGGTGGAAGTTGGAGTCTCAAAGCCGCCAGGGTGCGCAGGGCAAATGGAGAGAACCAGTGTCTCCGCTGGGAGTCACGGAGCCCCCGCCCTCGAGCTGGGTTTGCAGAGTGGTGCGACCCGTGCAGAAGCGGGGGCGGGGGCGGTCACGACCCGTTGTGCGTGACGAAGAGTGAGGCCAAGGCCTGTGGCAGCCATCCATGGTGGCACCCGGGGCACAGAACCCTCCGTTCCCCGTGTCCCGCTGGGCAGGTTCCGGGGGTGGGGGGGAGCCTGGGCTCTAGTCCCGCTTCTGGCGGTAGCCCCCTTCCTGCAGGTGGCCAAGAAGCTTCTGTAGAATAAATGGCCGTCCGGCCCACGGGCTGAGGGCCGTACGTGCAGGCGTGCACACACACGCTTCATGCTCGGTGACTTTCTGGCTCCGAAGCAGCCCCAGGCATATCTCAGCGCCAGGAAAAACAGCACCTCACCTCTGTCCCCACAAGGACCCTTTCTCCCCAGGAAAGAGCACTCCATAAGGCCTGTCCACTCCCCAGCTGTGTGACCTTGGACTGGTCAGCTGACTCTCCTGAACCTTACTTTTCTCCTCCATAAAATGGGGATTCCTTTTCTTTCCATCTCGGGCAGCAGGGGGCAGTGGGGGGCAAGCAGGGTCCATCACCAACAGCTCCCTGGCCCTTCTCCGCCCGTGGACCTTCTGCTTCCCCTTTCCGGGGGCAGCTTGGGGTGGGGCTGGGGGGGTTGGGTGCAAGGGTGTTTTCAGCTTGGGTTTCATTTCCCTCTGGTCTCTGACAGAATGGGCCAAGCTCCCCAGCAGGCACCCAGCATGCTATGGAGGGGGATGGCTCAGTCTTGTAATTCACAGCCACCCTGCCTCCCACACAGCAGGTGGCCCCCCACTCTTACACATCCTGGGAGGGGGGAGGACCCAGGGGCCCCGGGCCAGGCTGGAGCGAGGTAGCCTCCAGCCACCTTGCATCACAGTGACGAGGCAGACCCCTCCCTTCCCCGGGCCTCTGTTTCCCCGTCTGTGGTATTAAAGTAGGTTTGGGGCCTGGGTAGGTGTCCACTTCTCCCCTGTGTCAGCTAAGCCCAGAGATGCCTGGAACCAGCCTGGACAGTGAGGGAACGAGGCATGTGGCCTAGGACAGGGGCAAGGAGGGAAGGGCCGCAGTCCTGAGTCAGAGGTGAGAAGAGAGGGAGAGAAGAGGTTGCTTCCCCAAGTGTGGTTCTGCCCCAGGGTGGGCATAAGGGAACCCTGCGAACTCACTGCCTGGGTCTGCTCTGAAACATAACAGGTGGCAGGGGGACCAGGACGGCCCATGGCTCAGGCTCCGGGCACCTGTGACCTCCTTTCCTTTCCC
>NC_043709.1:11712080-11714106 GCF_006229205.1 Suricata suricatta | reverse complement strand
AAAAAAAAAAAAAAAAAGCAACAACTTCTGGAAATCTGAGCAACTGTGTGATTTTGTCCCTTCCAGAGAGCCCCATGCCTGGATGGGGCTTGCGCACTCCCAGAAAGTGAAAAATCCAGAAAGCCAGGAGGGTTGGGTCTCAGAGCAGGAGGGTAGTGGGCCACAGCAGGGACTTACCAGCCCCAGACCCTGCCTGCAGAGCCCTAAATGTCACCTCCTCAGGGACCTCTCAGCTGAAACCCAGCCACCTCATCCTCATTTTAAATGTACATTTAAGGCCCTTGTTTGTTTGTTTTTAGCACCTATTAGATGGTAGAGATTCTACTGTTTTCATAGTCCAGCCTCACAACTATTCACTACCATTTTACAGATGGGGAAACCGAGGCTGGGGATGGGAAGAATGAAGTGGCATGCCCAGGGTCACACATAAAGCAGGAAACTGGGTCTCAAACCTGGGAGTGAGTCTAAGTCTGCCCTCCTCCTCCCGGCCGTCCTAACACCTGGTACACAACTTGAGAGCAATGCCTGGCACACAAGTTGGCATGCGAAGGGCGCTCTTCACGGCTTGTCACAGCTGACTCATCTTGGAACAGAGCTGGCTCCGATCTGATCTACTATGGAATTCATTCTGCATGATCTTGATCGCTTAGGACACTGGATAAGCCCCGGTGACAAAACTGGATGGTCCCTGAAGTGCTGTCCCCATGCCACAATTCTGGATTCTAAATTCAAAAACAAAAACATGGGGTGCCTGGGTGGCTCCATTGGTTAAGCATCTGACTCTTGATCTCAGCTCAGGTCTTGATCTCAGGGTCCTTGAGTTCGAGCCCTGCGTTGGGCTCTGTGCTGGGTTTGAAGCCTACTTCAAAACAAAACAAACCAACAAAAAAACCATAAATCATAAAAACATGACTTTGGCTCAGTTCAAGTACGTTGTCTGGAAACAGAGGCAGCAAATGCCCCAAGTCTGAACAAAATGCAAGCACAGGCTTGAGGATGGCCTGTCAAGCATGGATTTCCCAGCTGGGGGACTGCGGTAGCTGAGTCCTGAGGTCCTGTGCATGTCTAGAAGCTCTGATGGTTGGAGCCCGGCAGCAAGTCCCAGGCAGAGACACGTGGGCAACGGATCCATCTAATCCAGGGTCAGAGTTCTGGCTCCTGAGCCACCCTCTTCCAGGGTCACTTACCTGAATTTTAGCCACCAAATCAATCCTGAGCTCTAGGGGTTGCGGAGCTTTCTAGAGAGAGGGCCTATGCAAAGGAGTTGGGTACTTGGTATGAGCTATATAACCGTCTCTGATTTTATGAACAATGCTAACAATGCTAATGGCTAATATTCATTGAGCCCTTGGTGTGCACCTGCTACTATGTAAACATATGCATTAGCTCATTTAATCCTCACACTTACTCCATCAGGTTGGCATAATTATCCCCATTGTACAAATGAGAACATTGAGGCAGAGACATGAAGATAAGGGCTTGAACCGAGGCAGTGTGGGACAAAGATTTCAAAATGTCAACTTGGGATGTCATCTCCCAGAGGCGACGAGACTCACAGAGGTCAGAACTAGAACCAGAGCTGCTAGAAGATTTAAAAGAAAAAAAAAAAAGAGTTGCCAAGAACTTTCTAGAAATTAGGGCTACTAGAAACCAATGACCTCATTAAAATGCAAGTTCCTGGAGGGCAGGGACTTTGCTTTGTCTTGTAAATCTTGGAGCCTGGAACAATGGGTGCCAGGTAGCAATCGATGCTGATTGGTTGGAATGGATTAATAGATAAGCCCTCTTGCTGGGAAATGCGGTGATATTGGCAGGCTGCTAGAAAGGGCTGGGACCAAACTACAAATTGCAATCGAAGCCAGGCTTTATGGAACACTTTCCATGAAATCTTTTTTTTTCTTTCTTTCTTTTAAAAAATTTTTTATGTTTATTTATTATTGAGACAGAGAGAAACAGAGCATGAATGGGGGAGAGGCAGAGAGAGAGGGAGACACTGAATCCAAAGCACGCTCCAGGCTCTGAGCTA